>NC_089880.1:9652272-9974318 GCF_040182565.1 Anser cygnoides
GCCACCCACACAGAGCACAGTTCCCTCGCTCACGTCGCTGCTCTCTGGGGGTATTATTATTCTGTCTTGTGCAATGCCAGGGAACCTCATGGTAACCCACTGTGCTGGCCGCTGCAGGCAAATGCAGGGTAGTCTTACTGCCTCGGGGAGCTTATGGAGGGGTTTTCCTGGCCTTGGCCGCCGTCCCAGCCCACCTCACCCACTTGTGGCTTTGGAGCAGATTTTCTCTCAGAGCCGGGGTCCTTTTAAGCCATTGCCTCCACAGCAGGAGAGCTGAGGAGCTGTGATCCTGTTAGCTGTCTCCGGCCCAAAGGCCGGGCTCTCCTGGGCCCCTCAGCCTTTCCTCTTGCTCCCCACTGCCCCTGCCCTGCGCAGCACCATCCCAGCCCCTCTGCACTCCGGTCCTGAGCTGTCTGCTGGCAACCAAAGGACAAGAGACAGGGTGACAGAGTGGCCTCAAACAGAGCCGCACACGGGGACGGGGCTCCTAATGCTGTGGAAAAGCTTCCAAAGCGTGGCCACAGCCGTCGGTGACAAGCACATCTGAGCCCACGGCGCGGCGACGTGCACAGCTGCTCCTGGCCTCAGTCGCTCGGTGGCACACTGAGCTGTCTGCGTTTCATTCCTGCAGGTGGGAGCTTTGATTTCCCGTGCAGGCTCCCAGCCCCCTTAGCAAGGGTCTGCTCCTGCTTTTCATTACTATACCAGACATATTTGATCTAATGGCTTCTACAGGTGGCGCAGGGTGCAAGAGGGTCCGGCCGCGGTTGTCAGCTGTCATCCAGAATCAGAGTTAATCCAGGAAAACAGTAAAAATTAGCAATGTATATTGCATTCCTCCAGTCCATACGCTTTCCATTAGGTGATCTTCCATCCTCCTTAGCACAGAAAGAAAACCCTGCCGATGGCAGTCAGCATTTCTCACTCGGGAAAGCAAGGATTGGTCGTGCCTGGAAATCTGATCTCGGCTCTCGCATTCCTGGACTCACTGTCTGTGCAGGGATAGTCTCCCACCTTCCAGTCCGGGCAGCAGATGCTGGCCATGTGCACGGCCCGTTTTGCTGCTGGGCCTCTGCCTGCAAGCCCAGCAGCTTCTGCAGCAGCAGACGTGCCCAGCCTGAGGCCATGCACGGCAGGGCTGAAAATCTCTGCAAGCTGAGCTCCCTTCCCCTCCTGGAAACATCTCTGGGCTTTTCCCAGGGAGACGGGCTCCTGGGCAGCCTCGGTTCCTCGCTGCCATCGCTCTGCCACATTCATTGAGTGAGTGGTTGCAGCTTGTGGCTTCTGTGTCTTGCCACCAGCTGTTCAGATGAGCTCTCAGGACGGTGGACACCATCACTGTCTCCTTCTTAGGTCTTTCTTTCAAACATTTTCCCAAAGGCAAGTCTCTTTGGTTGCGCCCATCATGGTCTGCTTGGTCATGGATTCCCGGTCAGGAACACCGCAGTGTCATGCAAGTACAGCAGCCAGCTCAGCCCATTAGTGAGGCACAGTTAATTCTTTTGAGAGTTCACGTTTTTAACTTCTAAAAATAATAAACTGGTGAAGAAATTCCTCTAGATCCTCAGTCAAGAGGGTTACAGGATTCTTAAGCCAATAAAAGAAAGTGAAAACATTCAGCTTTCTTAAATCAGCCCTATCTTTAACCAGCTGTATGCTCTAGTAGCTCAAGAACAACAGTGCAGTAATAAATGTTAGACACTGGAAACGCCATCCGTAATTATGTGCAGATGAAGAAGTGGAAAAGAAAAGACTTATATTAGTTTCTACACGTGAGTGCACATGCTAAGCGTGGGCTGAGCCCTTTGGAGTGTCACCAGCAGGCTGGGGCTGTGCTGTGCACAGTGGATCTCCACATGTGACCCTACAAAAGGGTTCCCATCCCCTCCCCCCCTTGCTCCAGCTCTGCCTCTGCCTTCAGCTGAAGCCAGTCCAACCCAGAAAAGTGTCCAGAAAGCTCTGCTTTTTGATGCCCTTGGGTCACTAGGTTGCACAGCTGACTCTTGACTTCTCCTTTTGCAGAGAACGTGATCAATGGGCAGGACTACGAAGTGATGATGCAGATCGACTGCGAAGTGATGGACACCAGGATTCTCCACATTAAAAGTTCATCTGTCCCTCCGTACCTCCGGGAGCAGCGCAGGAATCACACCGACACCTTCTACAGCTCGTCCCCCTCTGTCTCAGAGACTCCCCATGCCCTGAGGGCAATTGTCAAGTCCCTGCAGTAGCTCCTGCAGCGTAGCAGCACGGCCCGTGCACCCTGCCTGAGCCCCGATGCTGGCAGGTCCCTGGGGCTCCGGGCACAGTGAGGGCGGCTTATAGCCCACTCCTGTGCCTGACCCTACCAAACGGCCGCATCCTGTCCTGCCCAGGGACTGCAGAGCTCTGCCAGCTGGGGACAGGCCTGGGGGACCCGTGCGGCGTGATGCCCGGTGCCAGAGGCATGGGTGACGCACGCTGCCGCAGTCCTGGTGTCCGGCATCAGCAGCTGGTGCCCCGCACTGGCAAAGGGGGCACTGGCCATCCTTGCTACTTATGCACTGTCCAAAATTTTTATTTTTTTTTCTTGAACCTCCCCGTTCAGCCATCTCCTGAAGTCTGGTGCTGAGCGCTGGTGGCCTGTCCAGAGACACTGCTGCTAGGGCCTGTGCCTGAGGCTCAGGACAGCAGGAGGAAACGGTGTCCAGATCCAGACTGCACCCCCTAGTCCTGTCCCTGCACCCCTGGAGCAGGACCATCCGTCCCTGCCAGAGTGGCTGGTCATCCCCAGGCCTCGTCACCTGCCCCAAACCCTTCCCCAAGCAGCCTCCCTCACCGGGGGAGCTGGGGGCTGCTGCCTGGGGCTGCAGGGGTACCGCTGGTGCCACACAGCGAGGTGCGACAGCCCTCTGGGCACCGGCAGCCAAGGCACTACAAGCAGAACAACCTGCGCTGCCACCAGGCGTGCCCCGAGGGCTCCGTGCTGCCCGGCCACCTGTGGAGCTGCTAAAACAGGGTCCTGCTCCCGGGGTCACCCTGCAGAGGGAGTCCCACGTCTGTGCCCACCAAGCGGGGTGCCCGGGTGTTACGGGGCCCTGCCCACCGAGGCAGCGACGTGCACAGCCTCACCTGGGTGCACGCAGCTGCATGGCAAAAGGCTGGGGCTTGGCCGGAGGGTGGTGGTTTAGTGCAGCATAACCATCACTAAAGATTGTACTTCTTTACCCCCCCCCTTATTTTTTTTTAATTTTGGGTGATATTTAATGTTTCTCACTGCTACCAGCCTGCTGAGCGGCTCTGCCTGCGTTCGCAGGCTCGCGGGGCAGGCAGCATCGCCCTGGCAGCGCCAGCCCTGCTGGGGCAGGAGGGCACTTTGAGGGCGGTGGGACACAGCCACAGCACCTTACTCCCGAAACACGCACACAGACACACACAGACACACACACACAGGAGCACCTCCCGCCCAAAACACACCCGTTCTCCGCCCTGGCACCCCCCATCATGCAGCAGGGCAGCCTGCCCCGAGCCCTGAGCCACCCGAAGGGGCTCTTGCTGAGGTCCCCACGTGCCACCACAAAAGCCCTCTGCCCTCTTTTGCCAGCCGGGGCTGGGCCGAGGGGATGCAGCGCGGTGCTCGGCTGGGGTCGGGCGCCAGCAGAGCATCGGCCTTGCATAATGACTTCAGCATGTTGTTACTTTTTTTTTTCCCCCTTGCAGTTAGCACAGAAGATGATCGGCTTCGGTTTGCCAGACCATTGGCTTTCCCTCCTTGTCTGAACCACTTACTGATGTGTTTTTTTTAATTATTATTATTATTATTATTATTTGTGTGTGTGTGTGTGTGGCTGTTAGGAAATAAAGGTTGATCCCGCAGAAAGACAAACAGCTCAGGGGAGGCGAGGAGGAGGGCGAGCAGCAATACACCCCTGTGAAATATGTGCCTTGCAACACTGTGGAAAAGCTTTGCCCTTTGCCACGTAGTCAGCGCCGCACGGCCCCCGTCCCCTCGGCGCTGGAGCTGCTGGGAAGCAGCCGGGCTCGGCGAGGGGCTTGGCTGCGCTCCTTGCACCAGTTCTGTTTTCCTGGCCCGGGCCCCACCTGACCGCGGGCCAGCTCGCGCAGTCATCGAGCAGAAACTCCCCGGCTGTGCCCCAGCCAGAGGCACGCAGCCCCCGCCGCGCCCGCGGTGCTCTGGGGGGGCCCTTCGCCGCGGGGAGCCACGGCAGGGACCCGGCGGCGGTGGCCGCGCTCCCACAGCCGTGCCGTGGGTTGGTTGGGGCGGGGAGGGGTGCACCCATGGGTGCAGCCACAACAGTGCTGTGGAAAGGGCCACGGGGGTGGCAGGGCAGCATCCCGAGCCTGGGGGCTGGCACAGAGGGGTCGGGGACATGGGACCGCTGCGGTCCCACATCCTCAGCCCAGCGGGCACCGGTGGCCGAGAGCACCTCTCTTCCCGTGTAGTCCTCTCGTCTGTGTCCCTAGCACTGATGGCAATAAAATCGGTCTCTTATTTATTACTATTAGTTTGCTTGTTAATGCTGTTTTACGTATGCAAAATACTGGCAGGTGAGCGCTCTCTCTTGTGGTGCTGCTGGGCACAGCACTGGCACTGCCCAGGGCACCCAGACCCCCTCTCTTCTCCCCCCTAGGGAAGAGGTGGCTGCAGGGGGGGGGACAGCGCAGGATGGATGCACGTCAGGGTACCACATTTGGCGGGTTGGTTTTTCTTTTCTTCCCCTCTAGGACTGAAGCAGGCAGCCCCGAGCTGGGCCAGCCCCACACTTGTCGCTGTTTCCCCGTCCCTTGGGAGGACAGGGGCTGCTCCAGCAAGCCAGGAGAAGTCGTCGCAGGCAGAACACAGCCTGAGCACCATCCCCGTGCATGCATTTCTTTTGTGGGGTCCCGGAGGGTGACCCGGACCCAAAGAAAGCCCCAGACAGTTGCAAAGGTACTTGATCTTTTATTATTAACAGCAGGTAAATACAAGATGGTGCCAGGCTGGGGAGGCGAGGGCCGTGCCCTCCAGCAGAGCATCACCCGGCAAATCCCAAAAGGGGACGATTTGGGGTTACAGAGCGCGCAAACAGAAGTCATCTACAGGTATTTACAGCGCCCCCCTCCCGCTGCTGGCTCCCAGACTGGCACCCGCAGCCCCCCGGGGCAGGCTGCAGAGGGCTCCAGGGGGAGAGGGGACAGTCCTCAGCGTAAGTGCCAGCACCGGGGCTGCGCTCGCAGCCGCGTCGTACAGGGGGGTCTCCAAAGCACCTGCTGGCCGTCGGGTGGTCCCGAGCGGGGACACGCTGCCCCTCCGCCAGGACACCAGCGTCCCGCCGCGACCTGTAGCCTGCAGCAGAAAGGCCAGCTTTGCACCAGGTTCTGGGTTTGGTGCTGACGGTTTTCAGCTAAAAAAAGGCTCATCAGGGGGGCTACGTCTGGGCCACCTCCTCCTCCTCCGTGCGCGGAGGCCGGCGTCCCCTCCCAAAGGAGCAGCCCTGCTGCCACCGGCCCCTCCGCGCTGCCCCGGGGATCAGGAGCAGGTTACACCAGACAAAGGGGGTGGTCCTGGCCTGGGGATCGATCTACAATCCGCCATAAAAAACAGCTTGAAACGACAAAAAATCATTTACTCTTTGATTTGTACAAAATAATAATAATAATAATAAAAATAATAATAATAATAACAAAGGTGCTGGTGGCCCCTCGCTCGCAGTGCCCCGCCGTGGCTGGGGGCTCAGTAGGCAAAGATGACGTGGTAGGTGACCTGGTGGCCATTGTCCCAAGCGTAGAGCAGGCGGTCCTTGGGGTTATAGTCTATCTGCGTGGTGTAGGCGTACTCGTTCTCGAAGAGCAGCCGGGGGATGATCTGCGTGTTGGTGTGCGTGTCGAAGGCGTAGGAGATGTTGGCGTTCCTCTTGTTGTAGCTGTCGACGGCGTACAGGACGCCGCAGATGACGAAGCAGTTCCCGTAGAAGTTCTTCCGCAGCCCCGTCCGCCACGTGGTCTCCTTCTGGGTGCTGAGGTCGGCGGCGTTCAGCTTGCTCAGCACTATCACCTCCTGGTTGAAGCCCTCGTAGCTGATGGCCGGGTAAATGACCCACAGGCCGTTCTCGTCCACGGCGAAGTCCACGTCCGAGTGGCCCCGCCACCGCCACGGCGTGGACTCCTCGTAGGCCACGTCGTGCAGCATGGCCCAGGCGGCCACGTACCGCTGCTTCAGGTCGTATTTGATGATGTTGCGGGTGAAGGCCCGGTTGTAGTAGAAGGACCCGTTGTAGACGACGTGCCCCGTCCCGATCCAGCTGTAGGGGAGCTTGTAGGAGTTGCTCCAGCGCCCTGAGAGGCACAGACACCATGCTGGTGAAGTCCTCCCTTTCCTGCACCCCCTTCCCCACGTCCCGTGGTGACAAGCAAGGTCACAGCCACCACAGGCAGCTGGACCTGCCCCATGCTGTGAACCCCACACCAGGTACCACCACCCACGAGGGTCCTTCCCAACCCTAATATGGAATGGGGACAGTATTTGTGCCAGCCCAGCAGGGCCTGGCACAGCCCCGGGGACACGGGCACAGCGCAACCCCACCTTGCTTGAAGTTGTCGAGGTTCCTGAACTCCACCAGCGTGTTCCCGTAGTAGTAGTTGGTGACGTAGATCCGCTCCTCCCTGGCCAGGGGGTCCTTCATCCAGGCCCCCTCGTTGCGCCCGTAGGTGTTCTGGGTGGTGGGCCCCGAGATGGTGGACAGCGTGTCCTTGCAGCGCCCTGCGCGGGCAGAGAGGGGCTCGCCAGGCTGGAGGCAGGGCAGCTGCACGCTCCCCGGGGGCAGCGGGCATCACCCCTCTCCACCCCCTCAAACCACGGAGGGGGCTTCAGTAGGTTCCAGAGTTAACAAGTGAAACTTGGTGCCCCAGTACAGCACCGCCCAGCGTCTCCCACCAGGGACCAAACCCAGGTGTGTCCCCGAGGGCACAGCAGGAGGGGCGCAAGGCCCGTGGCCACACGCAGGAGCACTCACCGATGATGTTCCTGATGTCCTCCTCCTCCAGCGCCTGCTTCGGGGTGGCGGGGATCGTGGGGCTGACCGGCGTTTCGGGGGTGCTCGCCTGCTCCAGGGGTCCCAGGCTGCTCCCCGTGCCAGGCTCAGGGCTCGTCCCCATGTCCCACGGGGTCTGGGCGGTGGTGGCCACGGCGGGGCTAGGGACGTGGCTGGTGGCTGCGGGCAGGCTCTCGGTGGCCGTGGGTGCCACCGCGCTGGCCGATGCTGTCGGCAGCTGTGGGGTCCCCTCCTCGGGCAGCCCCGATGGGGCGCTCGTGGTCCCCGGGGTGGGGGGCGGCCGGCTCACGGTGGTGGGGTCCGGCGTCAGCCCCACGGAGGCGGCAGGGGACAGGGGCACAGTGGCCGGCGCAGCGGTGGTGGGGTCGCTGCTGGGGGTGGGCGGCCACCCCACCGGGGATGGCTTCCGCACGCCCTCGCCCGCCCGCCCGCTGGGCCGCAGGAGCTGGTCTTCGATCAGCAAATCCACCGTGTTGTCCCCGCTGAACAGCTCGTCCTCTGCCGCACAGACACGGGCGTCAGCGGAGCCCCGCTCCTCCTCCCACCTCCCCACGCTCCTTGTACTAAATCCACCCATTTTTCCCCTAATCCCCTGAAGCCCCAGTTCCCGGAGCAGCAGCACCCACAGGCAGCTCCAGAGCCCCCTGCCGCTGTGCCCAAACCCAAACTTTTTGGCTGCTTTGGAGCTTCCTGAGCCAATAAGAGTTGGGCAGGGCAATGACTTGCGAACACATTTGCCCACTGGTTTTGCCACTCTCGATCAACATGCCCAGCTTTAGCCCCACAACACCCCTGAGAGGAGTAGGACTTGGTAGCAGCTTTCATCTCCACCCCACGTTTTCATCTCCTGCCCCTTTATTTCCATCCTGCAGTTTCAGTTTTCCTGCTCTGGCCTCCTCTCAGAAACCACGTCTCCTGGATTAGCAGCTCATCCGTCCCCACGGCTCGCTCCTTTTGCTCATTCCACTGCCCTGCCAGCAGCCTGACCCAGCACCTCCGCGCCCCGTCCCCCAGCCCCCTGCTCCTGTCCCGCCTCCCGCAGCCACCATGTCCCCCACGGCGTCCCCACGCACTTTGTGCCCACGCGTTCCCGGGGGACGAGGCTGCTTCTGCTGGGGGGAGCCATGAACCCGACTCACGCTGCTCCTCGATGTCGTTCTCCGACTCGCTGGACTGCGCCTTGTAGTAGGTGACCCCGCGCACGATGGTGGGCTTGGAAGGAGGCCGGCTCCGCAGGCGCAGCTTCCTCTGCAGGAGCTGCTTGGGCTTCTCCTCCTCCGGAGCAAGGTGCAGCTCCGGGAGGGACTCGACGGAGTTGATCTGCTGAGAGATGGTCTCGTCTTTCAGGAACCTCTCCTCGTACTTGCCCTGCAGGAGATGGGAAGCTTGTTACAGGATGGGCCTCAACGGGAGGATTTTGGGGGAAGTGCAGGGGTTTGGCACCGGTCGTGCCACCCTTCCTCGGGGCTTGCCGTGCCCTGCGTTCGATCACGAGTGATGGTGGGCAGCCGAGGCCCAGGGCCGCAGCAGCCACGGCTCACGGCTGCGGGATTTCACCTCATTAAAGCAAAATGGAAAGACAGACTGAGCGTTGAAGCGGTGCCCATTTGGCTGAGGAGACGGGCCCAGGATTCCTTCGAAGCCCTGCTGCAATTAACGGCACGGAAGGGGGAGTGCTGGGAAATGAGGTCACTCGGGGTGATAACGGCCCCGCGCTCTGCTCCGCTGCCCGAGCAGGGCTGGGACCCCCAGCAGGCACCCCCCTGCCAGCCGTGTCCCCCCGTCACGGGCAGAGCAGCCTGGGGTCCCGGGCATCACGAGGGCAGGGGGGCAGAGGCTGCAGCGCCAGGAGCCGCAGCAGGGCACAGAGCAGCACAAAGCCTCCCCGGCTCATACTGCCAGGGCAGTGAGGGGGTCGGGACACCCCTGGCGGACCTTTCCCCCCCCAGACACCCTTCTTGCCCATCGCAGCTGCAGCACAGAAACCCCTGCCCCAACAGGAACATCCCCATGTGGGGCAGACCCATGGGATGCCCACGCCTCTGCCCGGAGCCTGCAGGCGCAGGAGCTGGCAGGGAGCTGCTCGTGATGGAAAGCAACGTGCTGCCCGTCCCCGGAGCCCCCGAGCCCCGCTAATCAAAGGCTTCCCAGCGGTTCCCAGCCAGCCCCGCGATGACATCAGTCTTTCCGAGCACTCCGACCTGGAAAAGCGGGAGGGGGAGGCGCGGGGAGCAGCCCGGTCCCGCTGCCTCCCACGTCCCGGCCGCAGCTGGGCCGTGCCGGGAGAAGCAGGCTGGGGCCGGGCTTTGCTGAGCGGGGAGGGAAATAACCCGGTGCCGGGCTGCCTCGAGTGCCCAGCGTTACGGTGTGGTGCTGGGGGCAGGGGGAAGGCAGAGCAGGGCTGGTGCCAGGCGGCCGTACCTCGGTGTGCACGTAGGCAGCCTCCGCGTCCCTCTGCAGCGAGCCCTCGATGTCAGGGAGGCTGTTGGAGATGAGGCTGGAGCAGTTCTCCCGGCGCTGGGGCTCCTGCAGAGGCTCCTCCACGGCGGCTCCCACCCCACGTCCATCCTGCGTGAAGTTCCTGGACATGCCCTGGGAAGGAGAGAGGGGCTTCACCCCAGCCCAGACCCCTGGAGGCGGGGAGCTCTGGGCTCCTGGCCCTGCTTCTCCCTGGGGCTGGGCACCGAGGGGCTGCTGCCGTCTCAGCTCATAACTTCTTGGTCCTCTACATCTTCAACTGCTCGAGTAGACGGCACATCAATCAAAGCACTTTTGCACATAGCCTGGAGGCAGTTCCCCCAATCCTTCATCTCGAATCTGTCCTGCCATTAATCTCTCCTAAAATCCGCCGTGACCTCCATCTGCGACCTCAGAGCTGCCAGCTGAAGCAACAGCTGCGAGCTGACGACGAAGCAGAGGAGATGCTAGCTCTGCAGACCACAGATCTGGGGGTCAATCCCACAGCATTTGTGTACGACACCTTGTCATACTAGAGAAAACTCGCAGTCCCTTCCCCTCCAAAAATACCCACCCGAGCCCAGTTAGCCTGCCACCCCATAGGGCATTTAATTTTGATTTGCGTTTAATTTTGAGGCTGAGTCCTGTAACACAGGGACTTCTCAGCAAGCCTTTTGTTGCAGTAAGAAAAGGAAGAGGGGAGATTTAAGATGCTCTCCTAGGAGAGAAAGAAGCAGCTTTGACACCCTCCTCCTTCGGGGAGCATGGCTCTTTCCAACTGTCCTGTGCCCTTGTCACTTATTTAGTGTAATATCTGGTCGACGGGGACAAAATCCTTCTCCCTGTGAGCAGAGGGCCACCACCGACACAGTGCCCTGTGATGCTCCCTGGGGCCGCTCAGCTGCTTCTCCAGGGAGCAGCTGCCAAAACCCTTCTCGCCTGGGGGCCCGACACTTGGGAGCGATGCCGGGACCTCCCCCAGCACCCAGCTGTCCCCTGCACCCGGTCCCGCGGGCAGGAATTTGGGTGCGAGGCCGGTGACAGGAGGCTGCTCCCAGCTGCTGCCTGCAGCTGACCCGTTGGGAGGTGCCAGCCCCGGGCAGGAGGCAAGCAGAGCCCCGCTGCCTTCTGCAGGCCCCGGCTGCTCGCAGCAATGTCGGGAGCCGCAGGGCAGTGCCCGGAGCTGGGCTGTGCCCACAGCATCCTCAGCGGGCACCGGTGGAAGAGCGAGAGCAGGGAGAGCACAGGGACGCTTTCCGTGGCACTTCCCAAGCCTCCAAGCCGATATTTTCACCTAGCTGGCTTCAGGCTTGCACAAATCCACGGGGCGGGACGCCCCCCATGCCGAGCCCCGCTCAGCAGCAGCACAGCCCCGTGTCACCGCTCCCCTTCCTTCCTCACCCAGGACTCAACAGCAGCCCCAACAACACCTGGGGAACAAGCCAAACCGCAGGAGGAGGGTGGGATTGCAAGCACTCACAGCGGTGTTTTATTATTTTCAGACCTCAAAACCCTTTTCCTCCTTTTGGGTCAACACCCTGTTTGGAAAGCCGGCTGCTCGCGGCCAAGCGTGCTCCTCTCGGCTGTCTCTTGCCTGACCCCGAGGCGGAGCACCCCGTGCCTTCCCAACACACTTTGCAAGTGGAATTTTGGCTTTATAAATCACCGCTTCTTGGCTGCTGGCCGCAGCCGAACGGGACTGTGCTGCTCCGACAAGAATGCGGGACTGCTGCCCCAGACACGGCCCCGGGGAGCGCGCCGCGCTGCTTGGTCTGCAACCTGGGCCTACGGAGCTGAGCATGGCACAACGAACTGCCACCCTGCGTCGTGCTAGCCAGAGGAATGCTGAACCATATCTATCTTTCAGCAGCGCCGAGGAACGGGAAGGAGGCTCTGAGCCCGCCCGAGGCACCGGGTACAGGGTTTCAACCGCGGCCGCAGCCCGAAGGCGAGCGGGGCCTGCCTTACCTCCTCCAGCCTCTCCACCCGGCCCACCAGCTTCGTGGTGATCGAGTGCAGCTTCAGCAGGTCCAAGCCGTAGAAGGCACTTTCCAGCATCTCCATGATGGAGGACAGCTGCAAGGCAAACAGAGCACACCGTCAGGCACAGGCGCTTGCTGTGAAGCACCCAGAAGGGTTTCCGCAGCCACAACTCAAGGGTAGCGCGCGTATCCAAGCACAAGAGGTTTAGTAAAGAGCAGTTTTGTCCCTATACAGACAGCACTCTGCATCTGGGGACGGTGGGCTACTCTTGATGGTCCTTACTTCCACCTGGAGGGGACAAACACCTCAGCCCACCCAGCCCGCCAGGGCAGGCAGGGACATGGCGCGCAGCACTGAGCGGGTTGGGTGCGAGGGGAGCGCGGCGCTCACGTCCCCAGGGCTTATTAGCTCCCCAAGTGACACGGCTGGCAGCCGAGGAGCCAACAAGCGAACCACAGCTCACATAAAATGAGTTTGAGATCAGACTCTGAGCTCCTGCCATCCCGTGCTTGTTTTTCCTGGAACCAGGAGAAGCTTGTTAAAAAATAAAAATACTCACAACGGCAACAGCAAGCAGGGGCTGGAGTTCAGCGCCAGCCTAGTAACAGCCGGCTTCCCCGGCGAACCACCTTGTTCGAGGGATGCTGCCTCCTGCCTCCTCCTTACAGCCCCCGTATGGAGGTGCCCTGCCCTGGTCCCACCCGGGTGGGGATGGCCGTGCAGCCCCGCATTGCCCCGTGCCAGCCCCGCTGCTGGGAGCAGAGGGCAGAGGAGCCCTGTGGTGGGGCACGGGCACGGGCTGGCTGGGAAGGGCTCCCGGACCGCACACTGTCTTCCTCCTGCTCCCCCTGGCCCACGTGTACAGCACCACGCTGCACACCTCGTGGCCCTGACAGCCAAAAAGCGTTGTCAGTGCATGGGGATCCCTGCAAGGAGGTGGGGTTTCCTCCCAACAGCCTCAAGCTGATCACCAGAGCCCCATAAACATGGGACAAACACAGGCAACACTGCTGGCAGCACTCGGCTTCTTCCTCGGCCTCTGCAGTCTCCCAGTGGAGCTGACAGCAAGGGAAAGGTTTTTTTTGTGCCAGCAGCAAGAGACAAGGACTGTTTCATGGCTACGCATCCACTTTCCACTGAGACCTGGACCGGCACTACCGACACAACACATGCACAGCCCCTGGAGAAACGCACTTTCCCTCCAGGCTGGATCACTTCCAGCGGCACAAAGGTTGCAGACTTCCGTAAGTGTCTTCCAGCCCCTCCCGAGCACGCGCATGGTGCTGCAGGTCAGGCACCAAGCCCCCAGGAACACCAGCCACATCCGCCAGCAGAGGACCAGCAGCAAGCTGCCATCCCACAAAAAGGGATCTTGGATTCAGCTGCCCCGGGCTGACCCTCCCCGATGCATCGTGCCGATGTGCACACACCGACTAACTCCATCTCCCTCGCTTTGCCCACCGTGGGTTTGGTTTTACCGCTCTGAGAGCCCACACATATATTTGATGCACGCACTGGGGTGCTCCCAGCACTGCCCGCCTCTCGTTTTGGGGAGCCTCCCGTGCCGGTGCCCGGTGAGCCCATTCTCACAGCTCCCATGGCCGGGCTCTCGCAGCAAAGACACTCCCCACGTGTGCAGTGCTCGGGCAGGCTCTGTGAGGCGGCTTGGCCGCGGGTCCTTGCGAAACGCCTGGGGAGCCGGGGCCAGTTCCTAGAGGGCCGGCGGCGCTCGCACCGCGGCTGGCTGCGAGCGGTCCCTGGGGAGCGGCAGCTGGAGCCAGCCGTGGCCGCGCTCCCCGGGGGATTACGGCCGTCGGGGACAGGGCACGGCGCTGCCAGCCGAGTGGGCTTCTCCGGTGGATGAGGGACCACCAAAAAACTCCAGACCGTGATCGCGCCTTCCCCGCAGCGACGGGTGGTCTGCTGTGCCTGTTTGTCTTCCCTCGCCGCAGGGAGCTCGGACGGGGAGCTGCTGACTGCCTGCAGCCTGACGGGACGAAACACGTCCCCAGCTCCGAGTTAATCAGAACAAACCCACACGTCCCCAGCTCCAAATTAATGGGAACAAGCCCATTGTGCAGAGCTGCTAGACCAGCTGTGGTGGGGCATCCAGCATGGGTCAGGAGGAATTGGGGCAAATACCGCCGCGTGTGGAAAAGGGAGAGAAATCTGAATAACACAGAAGTGCCAGCGTTTAAAAAGGACAAAACCCACCCCGCCACCGTCCCCGCCAGCACTGTGGCACACTTTCGTGCTGACACATCAGCGGCTTTCAGCCTGCAGAAACCAAACCAGCTTTGTGAGCATCCCACGGGGCGCCCTTCTGCTGCGGGACAGCGCAGCACCGAGGGCAGGGGGGGACGAGCGGGGCCGTGGGGGAATCATCCACAGCAGCTGCCTGAGCCAGTCCTGGCCTCGTTCTTACTGAGAACGTGTGGATATGGGAGTAACAAAGTTTTGTTTTCCAAAGCATAGGAAGAAGAAGGCTTCAAAAGGTTTTTTTAAAGGGAGAAATAGCGGGGAAAAAAAAAAAAAAAAGAAAAAGAAAAAAGGGATTTTTAAAAGCTGCTATGAATATTACGAGTTGGCCACGTTTTGGGGCCGTACTCCTGAGCTGGTTTTGATTTGGAGCAGGCAACCTGTGCTGAAAGCTCCCTGAGCCCTAGCTCTGTCCCGGGAGCCTTGCTGCGGCAGTGGCAGGGGACAGCACTGCTGTCCACCCGTCCCTCTGTCCGTCCATCCATCCATCCACAAGGGCTTTGACGCCCGCCAGCTGGTGGTGGCAGTTTCCCCGAGGCTTTTTGTACACTCCCAAGCCTGGATGGATGACTTTATTGGAAAATGCAATTTGTGCCTCTGGGCCCACACACAGCAGACTGTCCCCTGGTGCCTAGAGAACGTCGCCAGTGCCACCCGCTCTCACAGCGCACCCTCAGGAGGCACAAGGACCCCGAACACTCAAGCCGTGCTCCTACCTTCAGGTCACTGCTCTCCGCCTCCCGCAGCTTCTTCAGCCTGAAGTCCCCCTCGCAGGGGTTGAGGGCGGACGGGGGGGCCACGCACGCGCACTTGCAGCTGGGTCCCGACGTGATGGTTTCCACCGTGTAGAAGTCCTCGGCTCTGAAGGCGCCCTCGTTAATCCGCTGGCAGGCGCCGCGGCCCAGGGGCCTGACCAGGCACTTGCAGCGGCAGTCGGAGCCCTCGGACACCGCCTTCACCTTGTCGTAGTCACCTAGCAGCTGAGCGCCGGCACCGTCAGGACCCTCGGGGAGCCTCACAGTGCCCCGAGCCTTGAGGAACCATCCCAAAACCGGTGCCCAAGTCCCCTACAAAGCGCTGGGCTTTCTGCCCCCCTGCCTACATGGGGAAAGCTGCCTTCCTCCACCGGGGTGTTCTTCTTGTCCATATAAGATGGACCCAGGCACTAGGAGCTTTAGGGGCGAAGCCCATCCCGCTGTCCCTTAGTGCTTTGTGTCCTTTTGGGAACAGCCGCCCCGTAAGCCACCTGCTGCCCCGGGCGAGACTTCTTTGCACGGGCAAGCAGGGCTGGGGCGGCTGGAATAACCCTACAAGCAGCGAAACCTGGCGGTGGGTCGGCCCCGCCGAGCAGCCCCGCACAACGCCGGGCATTTCCTTCACGGGGGTCCGCAGGCAGCGCTCCGGGGGAGCCCGAACGTAACCGGGACGGGGTTTTGCCAGCAGCCACCCCCAAAAGCTATTCCGGAGGGCAGACAACAGCACGCAGTGCAGTTCTGGGGGGGGGGGCACAGCCCGGCCACGGGACGCCCCTCTCCGGGCACCCAGAGCCCCCCCACGCGCCCACCCAACACCCCCCCAGGGACCCCCCAGCTCCCCCCAGTGCCCCCGGGGGCAGCATCCCGGGGCGGTACCGGCACCCCCCCACCCCCCCCGGCACCCCCCGGGCGGTGCCCGCCGCGGGCACCCCCCCGGACCTGCGAGAGGATGTTCTCCTGGTTGTCCGCCTCGTCCTGCAGCGGCGGCTCGGCGGAGGGGCCGGGGGGGCCGCCGGGGGGGGGCCCTGCCCGGCAGCCGGCTCCCAGCGCCGCCAGGCACAGCAGCAGCGGCAGCGCCATGGGAGGGTTGGGGGGGGGGGTGAGGATGAGGATGGGGATGAGGATGGGGATGAAGATGATGAGGATGGGGATGGGGATGGGGACGCCGCTGCGCGCTCAGGTGCGGCGCGGAGGGCGCGGGCGGGGCCGGGCAGGGCCCCCGCCTCCCTGCCGGCCTCCCGGCCTCGCCCCCGGCCTCCCTCCCCGCCTGCCTCCGCGGCGGGCGGAGCCGGGGCCGGGCCTGGGGTCGGGGTTTGGGGCCGCCCCGGGCGGTGCTTCCCACCTGCGGCGCGCCGGGGGCAGCCCGAGTCCCCCCGGCCGGGGAAATTGGGGAGGGGAGAGCGGGGAGGGGGGGGGCGAGGCCCGGCGCGGAGCCCGGGGGGGTCACGCGTGGGGGGAACCGGCTGCAAAGGGTGGTGCTGAGGGTGCTGAGACCCCGCCGTGCGGCCACGCGTGGGGTTTCTCGGGGGGGCTGTGAGCTGGGCCCGCCGGCGCCGTGGGTCACACCAACGTGGGTCACACCAACGTGGGTCACAGCGCCGTGGGTCACAGCGCCACGTCCCGTGAGAGGGGACAGAAAGGTGCCAGGCGCTGGCTCGCTTTCTGTCCCCAGCGCCAGCATGGTTCCCATCCTCCGTGTGCTTTGGGACACAGGGAAGCTGTGCAGGTGGCACATCCCATCCCACCCCATCCCATCCCACCCCGTCCCATCCCACCCCATCCCGTCCCATCCCGTCCCATCCCATCCCATCCCATCCCACAGAATCGTCACAGAATCACAGAATAGTCTAGGTTGGAAGAGACCTCCAAGATCATCTAGTCCACCCCATCCCATCCCATCCCACCCCATCCCACCCCACCCCATCCCCATCCCCTGAAGAGCACGGCTGGAGCTGCCAGGCAAGAAGAAAACGACTTATGTGAGCGATGAAGTGCCTGAGGCACGGGGGACAGCCCCAGATGCTGGCTCTAAGGCTGGGACCACAGCCCTGGGGGTGCGAGGCGCCTTCTCCCCCCCCGGGGAGCCGGCCGGGGCCGGATGCCGTGCCGCAGGCTGGCAGTGCTGGTTTCTTCCCAGGGAACAACAGCCCTCGGGCGCCAGCTCCCTCACGTCCACCTCCGTCGCTCCGTGCCGATGACAGCTGAGGTCCCCCGAGGGGCAGCCTGTCGGCACAGAGCCCGAGACCCGTGCTTTTGGAGCCCCAGCTCGTGTCCCACGGGGCCTGCGGGCTGCCCAGACCGCACTTGGAGCTTTGAGCAAAACCGCCAGGACAGGCAGGTCTGCTCCTTGCTGTGACGCTGGATCCAAGGCAGGAGGGGTGCCACCCGGGGGGCTGCCCTGGCCCCCCACAAACCCTCCCTGCAACCCCTTCAGCCCTTTCCTCACGGTCACTTTCAAAGGCTGGAAAAAGAAGGGAAAGAAATCAGCCACGGGGTTTCGGAATGAAAAGTCAGGGTCTCCCACATCCTTTGTTGCCGTCTTTTCTTTACAAGGGGAAGGAACTGGTGCCGGTGGTGTTTAGTCTGGGCTGAAGACAAGTTTAAGCCTGTCCTTTGGGGGCGAGAGGAGACAGCGGCAGGCACTTCTGCTCTCTGCGGTCCTCTCTAAACTCTGAATATCCCTGCTCCAAGGGAAAAAAAAAAGAACACACCACCACGAGGAAACCCGCAGACAGAGCTCTCCGAAGCAGCCCTGAGCGAGCACAGCGGGGCCGCAGCACCACCGCGCGGAGCTGAGCGCGGAGAGGAGCCGCTGCTGGCACAAAGCCCCGAGGAAGGCAGGATGCGCGCTGCCACACGCTGACAGCTGGGGTTTCTGGCTCGGGACTCTCTGGAGATCATCTGCTTTCTTACAGCAGGGGCACGGCGCTGGCTCAATCAGCTCAGGGTCCACCAGGACCCCAGGTCCCTTTGTGCCAGGCTGCTTCCCAGCACGGCCTGGTGCTTTGTTCCGCCCCGGGGACAGGAACTGGTGCTTGCCTCGCTGAGCTGCCTGCGGTGCCACCAGCCACCTCTCCAGCCCGTCAAGGGCCCCTGGTGCCAGGCACTGCCCCCAGCTCCGTGCCGTGGGCAGCCTCGTGAGGGTGCCCCCACCCAGATGGGTAACAGAGCTGGCAAGGGCACTCACCTGCGCGGTCCCCAGCCACCTTAGGGCCAGAAGCTGAGGGGTACTGGTGGTACCACGTCCCTGGTGGGACATGCCACCTCCCTTGTCTGGCCCGGAGGTGAGCTGTGGTTGACACCTGCACGTGCCCGGTGCGTGCCGTGGCCCTTCCAGCACCTCGGTGCACCTCACCTCCTGCGGCCTCTGGCCCAGTGAGCACCAGTGCCAGCACCACATCCTGCTGGAAGAGAGCAGAGCTGCTGGAGGCAGGCCCCATTATTAGCATCCTCATGCTCGGCCTTGCACAGCACTGTACGTTACCCCAGCTGTGCCTTCCAGGGACCACATACGGAAATGTGCCCGCGGAGCACGCTGCCACCGCCAGCGCCAACGGGGGCTCGTGAGGGCGGCGCTTCTGCGACTGCCAAGGGCCGGCTGAGGTGAGCCTTTGGGGCGAGAGGTGGCCCAAGAGCTGCACGCACCTGGGGACAGCACATGGCTAGACGAGGGAGCTGACGCCCATCCCTCCGCATCCGCTCCACGCCCAGGATTAGGAGCGCTCCCTCCCAGCCCCGTCGGTGCAGCAGAGCTGTCCCGCGGAGCCGTGTGACGAGGCAGGAAGGCTCCTGACACGGTCCCGAGCTGCACAGCAATTTGAGAGGCTTCCTCGTTGACCTCAGCAGTGGCACTTGCGTTTGCACCTGTGAGTCAAACGGGTGAATGCATGCGTACCTCTGCTGGGAGCCTGCCCTTCCCGAGGCTGCCCAGCGCGTGTCACCTGCAGGAGGCACGCCTGCGCCAAGCTGGGATTGCAGCACCCTGGACACACAGGGCAGCTCTGCCCGAGCCAGAATAGAATGTGTATTTTAAAAGAGTGTTTTTTTTAAACCAGGCGAGCTTTGCTGTGCCAGACGGCTGTGATGAGCCCCCAGGCGTCCTGGGCAGCTCTCCCTGGTAAGGCCTTCTGAAAGCAGCTTGAAGCTGGGCTTTGGAGAAGCCACGCCAAGCCAAGTTGCACAGGAGCTGAGTGCGGAGCTCAGGCCACATCACCGCGATGTGAGAAAAGTGGGCTTCAAACACGTTCTGCCTTATAGCCGCATTATTCTGAAATCCACGCTCCCTGACTACGCCACTTCTCCGAGCAGTGCCAGGCTGGGGGTGTCAGAGACTGGGACCTGTGCAGCACGGTCCGTGCCCTCTACCTGCGGGGTGCAGGCAGCACAGCCTGGAAAATGGTCCAGGATAGGAACCCAGATTTGGCACCACAAGACAAAATAGCCAGAGGGTGATGGAGGGGAGCATCCAACCCCCTGACCCCATCTCATCCCCTCCTTCTTCCTCCCAGGTGCGTGCAGGCAGCTGTACACATCCCGCCTCACTGACATGCCAGCCAGTTGGTACTGTCCCCACCTCGTGCTGTAATTAAACCCGCCCGAGCCCCTGTGATCAAGGGGAGGTTCCGCCTCTCGGTGTTTCAAAACCCAAATCCCCTTGAGCACACACACCAGGGCAGCACAACATGCCCTGGCCACTGCGTGCAGCTGGACGAGACCATCCTGGGGTTTTGAGGTCGTGTTGCCGACACCAGTGCCCTGCCACGCTTCCTCTACACGCACCTCCCATGCCAGCATACCCAGAGACACAGATAGGAGAGTTGCCTCTCCATTTCTGGGTCTTTTGGGGAGCACCAGCACGCCCCCCTGCCCTGCTCACGCCTGCACACCCCTCCTGTGGCTGCAGGCCCTGCAGCAGCAGCAGGGAAGCCGCAGGACCCTCTGCCTGCAGCCGTGCCGGGCTGCCTGGGAGCAGCAGCTCCTCTCCCCCGGGCTTTCCTGGCTCCAAGCCGCCTGCCACCATCCCCAAAACTACAGGTCCTCCAGGAGGCTGTGCTGTGCCTTCAAATGCCTTCTATTCCCGCACACCCTGCACTGCGGTCTCTGCTCCTGCGGGGCTCTCCCTGGCAGTTTCACCTCCTAAGATGGCTCGAGCTGCCCTGACCTGCCTCAGAGCAGCCCCAGCAGCAGCGTGCCCAGGTGCAGTGCCAGCCCCTCACACATCTGCCTGCGTGCCCTGCATGAGCTCTCACCAAACCCATGAAAAACAGCACCTCTAGAGGTGAACCTTAATGGAAAATGCAAAATAAAAGGCCTGTGGACAAAGGCTGTGATGTGGCAAGCTGGTTGGGAAGGACAGAAATATCCCCTCACAGCAGCTCGCATGCACATCCACTGCCCCAGGAGCCCCAGATTCCCTGTTTTGGGCAGCACAGCCCTGCAGGAACACGGGAGGCTCCAGCTGACAACTTACAGGGGCCAAAGCACTTCTCATGGCTGGGTGAAGCGAGGATGCAAAACCTGTTCTGATCTCCCAGAAAAAAAAAAAAAAAAAGAAAAAAAAAAAGAAAAAAAAAGAATTTTCTGGGGAGAATTCCAATTTGGACAGAAGTAAGTCTCCAAGGACAGCTTGGCTTCAAACTTTTTGGCTCCAGGAAAATCAACCTGGCCATCCCACATAACTCCCAGCCACTCTGGCATTCTCCTTGGGATGCCTCTGTCCTTAATGCCCTGCTCTGCTGTCTCCTGATCTCAGCTGGGGACCTGGCAGGGCGTGCAGGGAGACATGGGCAGAGTCCTGCGCACCCCAGGCAGCCCCTGCAGACGCTGCTGGTGGTCAGAACTGGCCAACATGGGCAAGCCGAGCACGGTAAGGTTTGGGGCTGCGGGTCTGTTTCCAACCGGCCGTGCTCTCACGGTGCCCAGGGTGCTGTGGTTCAGTCCCCAGCTCCCATGCGGTGAGGAACCTGACCTGCCGGTGTGCCTGCATCCTGCTGCCAGGGTCCTTGGGCTGGGGCATAGCCAAGAGGAAAAGGTGGGGAGCAAACGTGGCTTAGGAAGGGCTGATAACAACATGACAGGGCTCCCTGGCAGAGGCCCGGGTCACGAGGAGGCTGGCAGGACCTGTTGCGGCTGCTTACAGACATGGCTTGGCACACGATGGGCAGTGAGCAGCAGCTCCAGGGCAGGTGGCTGAGCCGTGAGGCACCAGGTGTCTCCGGGACACAGCCACCTCGTGCCATCAGCATACCCCCAGCAGGACGTCTGGGATGGAAGCACCACCCATCCTGTCCCTTTGCGCCATGGGACACCAACATCAGCTCCTCCAAGGTCACTGCCCACGGCTCACTGCTCGTGGGGGATCCGCTGAGGATGAGAGCACGATGGCATGGTGTCTCCCATCCATAACCCTGCACCCTCACAGGGAGCAAAGCAAGGAGATGCCATGGAGCCAGCCTAGGAAGGCTCAGGGAGGCTCCTGTGTCCAACGTGAGGAGCCAGAAGAGCTGCCGAGCTTGCCAGGGGCTCTGCTGGGGAAGGAAGTGCCGGGGGCCGTGGCCACGTGGGCGGGAGGAAGGCTGGCATCAGGAGTAGGCCTGGCATCCGTCAGGAGCTGCCTGCCCAGGCACGGATCCTGGCAAGGCACGGATTTGGTCCCAGGCCTTGTGGGAGCCAAGCTGGGTGCTGCTCCTTCGCTCCTTCTGGTCCTCGGTGACTCCTTTCTGGAGAGGCAGAGAGCACCCAGTCCTCACCCGTCTCCTGCTCCCTCCTCTCTCAGCCACATCTCGGGCTGCAGCTCCCACCCACCCTACGTAGCTGGAGCCAGCTGGGCTGTAAGTGACAGTGGATTCCAGCTGCATTTGGAGCAAGGCAACTCGTTGTCCTGTGGAGATAAGAATCTGGTGGCTTGGGACTAGGCACGATCAGTAATGATAGGGGATCACACAGCCCGGGCATGCAGGATGCTGTGGAGCAACCACAGCAAGCTTTCACGCGCAGCACCTGCCCCAGAGCCTCTCTGGAGGCTCCCGAAGCAGGCACTGCGAGCAGAAGGCTCCCGTTTTGGCACTGACTCACCACTGCTCCTCACCCGTCACACATCCCGGCGTTTCTCACCCACATGCATCACCCCGGCTCCACCACGCGCCCTGCGCTCCGGGCAGAGCTGCCTCTGACGCACGACGGGCCCGTCAGCTCCACGTGCGCGGCCTGGGCCTGCACCTGACTCAGCCGTGGCACCAGGGGTCTCTGCTCTCCTAGCTCAGCCGGTGAGGAGACGGACACAGGCCGAGGGATGCACGCGGCTGCCGGCTCTCCTTGACCCAGTTGCCGTTTCTCCATTCCCAGTTTCACGCCTGGCTGCGCCCGACAGGCTGGGGGATTACTGGGGATTAAGCTCCGCGTGCAGACACCTGTCAGCCAAGGGCAGGGCGCTGGGAGCCATCCCCATCCGTCCCCGCGGGCAGGCCGCTGAGCACCCAGAGCAGACACCCAAAAACCAGGATGGATTCACCCAGCAGGGCACCCACCCCAGGAGCTCGGCAGCAGGGCTCTGGGGCCCACACCCAGCCTGGTGTTGGTGCAGGGACATGCAAGAGGGCCCAGGAAACTCCTCGGTGGCCTCCCAGGGAATCTCACCTCGAAGGACGTGCCCTGCTGTCCGTGGGGATGCAGAGGATGCGCAGCTTCTCACCCCATGGAGGGGAGGAGATGGGGCTGAGCACAGCCAAGCTTCCCTCTGCAGAAGAGCATGGACAGCGACGCTGGGGTCACAAGGGTGGGCAGAAACCCTCACGGAGCAGTGAGGTGCTGTGATGAGGGCTGTAGAAGACCAGACCACCTCCTCCGACTGGAGACACCTGGACTGACTGTGCACCTCCAGCTTCACACTGAACCAAACCCAGGGGAAATCACAAGGTTTATTCCCTATTTCCAGGCTGTCCTATCTCTCCAAGACTGGGATTGTGCTGCAGTGCTTTTTGTTCCTCCTCCATCCAGCTCCGTTCAAGCAGGAAGTGGAGCTGAAGATCTCCAGAGGTGACTTCACATCCACCAGCCACAACCACATCCTGCAGGAGATGCCCCCAAAGCCCAGAACAAACACTGCTGCGTACCAGGTGCCGTCACAGCAACCGAACAGGTGAAACTAAACCCTGCACAACAGCTCAAACACTTCACCAACCTCTAACCCCAAACCCTCAAGGGAGAGCCACAAAGTGCTTTGGGGATGAGCCCAGACACCCGTGCACAGCTCTGATTGACTCCAAAATCACGGATAGCTCAAAGATTGGTTGGAGTATCATGCTTCCCCTTCCTCTGCATACAACACAGGCTTGACCCATCCCACCAGGCTCAGCTTCCCTGACACCTGCACAACTTCAACCCCCAAATACAAGAAAAAGAGCCAGTCAAGATAAATGCTTAATTCCTCTCTGGAGCAGCAGCTGAGTGTTTCAGGCACACAAAAGACTAAGGAGAGGCAGCCAGCTGCTGGTAGCGGCTCCTTCCCCACGGAAAAGGGCACCAGGAAGGTGGAGCTCTGGCCTGTAGGGTTTCAGGGGTCAGCTGAACCAAGCCACAGCACCCCGCTCTGCCTTGTACAGCCCTGACTGCACGTAAATAAAGGCACGAAGCACAGCCATGGCCTGCTCCACAGCTGCCAGAGCTCAGCCTCCCTCCCTGCCTCACACTGCTGCTGCAAGGCCGCAGGGCAGCACCTGGGCATGCTGAGCACTCGCTAATAGGGCACTAATAGATCAGTAATTATGTGACAAGGCCGGGTGAGTAAGTGCCAGAGACATCTACTTCTCCCAAGTGCCTAAAGCTGGGAAATAGACAGTCCGCAGGTGTTCCGCACACAAAACCACACTAAAGTCCTCAGAAGTTACTAATGCCTTCCCCTAATTAGAAGGAAGAGGAGAAGTAGGCCCAAACATGTTGCTCACAGCTCTCCTGAGGACCCAACCCCACACCTCCCCAGGTAGGCCGGGGCTCATTGTGCCAGGCCACACACAAACCAGTAGTCGAGTGTTGAGCAAAAACCCCATTGCAGCAAGGCCACAAGTCAGTTCCAATTATTTATTTGTTGCAGCGTTTGAAGTACACCAGGCACTCAGTGAAGCTCCCAAAACAGACAACAGGAAGAATACTTGGTACAGTAAACACAAAAAGACAGTTAAATAGATAAAATAACAGGGTAACCTCTCATTCGTGCTACAGAGCAGTCTAGCCCTGAAACCTAGCTACCATCAGCAGTTTCAGCCTTTCCAGATGGTCACGGTTGGAATATATGGCCCCAAATCCACAGGATGGCTCATGTCTGGACAGGCACCTGTCCTCACAGCTGAGGCAAGGGGTGCACGTTCATTTTAGGCCCAGCCCAGCTTTTCCTGGAGCTTTGCTTCAGATGTGACAGAGCCTGACTTCCAGAGGTCAGATCTTGTTGAGCACGCCTGGAGAGCTGGCCCCAGCTCGGGTGTAGGCACAGAAGCTGCTCTGCCAAGGATGGGCCTTCAAGTACTGCAGGATTAACCACAGGTCACGAGTGGGAGCCGTCTCGAAAGACTGGTGGAGCCACGAGGCACGGCGGCACCCAGGCTGTTGCCTTTCCCACACTAAGCCAGATGTAAACCATGTTTTGAGGTTCTTCCCGAGCTGTAGGCAGCTCAGTCATGCTTTTGGAAAACAAACAAACTCGCAACTGTGTTAAGACAGTTTCCACCTACACTAGGTTTCCAGTTCTATGCCAGAAAGGTCCCATACCAGAAAGACTAAGTATTTCTCTTCAGTTTTCACATTCCCTCTTCAGGAATTGTTCACCTTCTGTAGAGAAGGAAGATGGGGTCTGAAGCCATGTGCCTGCACAACGGCAGGCACAAGTAGCACCAGAGTGAAGGAAGCCCATGTTACTGACATGAGCCTGTTAACCCACAGAGACAGGCTTTTACTTAGTCTAGGAGGTCACCGTATCTCTCCAGAGCCTGCTCCTCCAGTTCCAACAGCTTCTGGTAAAACTTCTCAGCAGTTTCTTCGTCCACATCCATCTGGAAGAGAGCAAGATTAGTAAGAGGCTCTGCTGACGGCAGCCAGCACAAGCCCTGTGGGCAGCTCTGGGGACAGCAGGATGCCCCTGCAGAACTTGTGTTCAGAGGGGCACCCAAAGGCATCCAACTCCAGGGCACAGGACAGAGCATGTTTTGGGGGAATCACACGCTGATCCTGTTCTGAGCAGCACCTCCGCTGTCATAACACCAGGACATAGCCTGAACCTGATCAAGTCCAGCTCATGGTGCAGCAGAGTCCCAGGTGTGAAGCACGGGCATCAGAGACCTAAATACCTCCAGCTCCCATGCCCCACTGCCATGGGCTGAACTTCAGCTGACAGCAGCCGTTCTTGCTGCTTCTCTCTGCCCCCAGCACAGAGGGACCATGCGACTAAGGAACAGGCACAACAACCTGACTTCACCCCACACCACACCGAGCTTCACATCCTCTACCACAAGCCTTCCTGGCCTGCCCTAGAAGCTCCCAGACCCCAGCACAGGGCTGGAGGTACCCCAGGAAGCCTCACAGACAACCCCAATCCCTCCCTGCACCCAACACACGCCCAATTCCTGCTCCAGAGCAGGACCACGGCCCAGCCGAGCCCCCCACCACAGGGGGCCGCCCTGTTCACCTTTCTGGGCTCCACGTAGTTCTTCCCCAGCCCAGAGGTACAGCTGTGGTACTTGGCAAGCGCATCCAGGTACTCTGGCTTCTGTTTGAACAGCCACACCTAGGACAAACAGCAGTGGAGCAGAGATTTAAGGGACAGGGTTTTCCCCAAATCCCTCCCTTCTATGGAAACCCAATGATGGGCACGAAGCATCCAGCACCTGTGGGGCCAGCCCTGGCACTGCTGGTGCCCCGGGGCTCCCTGCTGGGAGCGATTCAGAGGGGAGATGCAGCACACAGCCTGCAGCAGGGCTCTTGGTTCCAGCCTGCAGACAGAGAGCTACCCAGGAGGGAGGGCTATTAAATCAGGTTGTGAACCACTTACATGGGCTTCTGCTCCATTAAACGGTGTCAGGGTGTAAGTCTTGGCAAAAAAGCGTATCTGAGGGGAAATGAAATACAAGGCAGAATCAGTGTTTTGGCCCAAGGTGTTGCTGAGCTTGCCAGAGAAACGAGATCACCTACCAGGGGTAGAAATGCTTTTGAAATCCAACTAAAGGCCACAGCACCTGCTTGCAACCAGAGCACCTCTTTAGCATCAGGAGCTCGGTTCTCTGGAGCCCCCACCAGATCCAGGACCCCAGGCCTCCATGTGGAGCCAGCCCAGAGGCAGGGTGCCAAACACGCACCCTGCAGGCGCCTTGTCTCCGTGGCATCGGGATCACGTAAGGCAGGAGGCAAAACGGATCCGCAATGCCACCAGCGCTGGAGGACACACGAGAAGGCACTGCCTTCTACCTTCTCCTCTGCCAGGAGAAAGGTGATCCGGCAGGGTTGGATGCTGTCACGCGGGCAGCTCCAGCAGGAAGGCCCATCCTGCTACACCTGCAGCAAGGCTGCAAGCAGGGACAGTACCGAACCTAAAAGCTGAATCCTCAGGAAGAAAGGCAGAGGCAGTTTGGGGAAGCAGAAGGAAAGGCAATAGAGAGCAGATGACTTTGTATTTTTCAGTATTTTTTTCTATACCCTTAGAAAGCAAAGCCTGCTGCAAAAATGAACAGCATTTCAAGGCACAAGGGACAAGTTTCATCCTGAACTCTGCTGCCACTGAAACCCAGTATTTTACGGGCCCACAGCAGGCTGTCAACGGGAGCTTGAAGGGCTGAGCTCTGGCTGTGTGTACAGCACTGCCCAGCAGCAGAACTACAGGAAGGGCTCAGGGGAGCTCAGCTGGGAAAACTGAGCCCCAAGATGCTAAAGGACAGGTCTACAAGATGTGGTTACACTTTCTCTGCTTCTCCTTCCCACTTGTTCCTCAGGAGGAACCGACAGCAGAGCAAAGACACCAGCAGGGCCCTCTGCCCAACACCATGTGGATGCAGTAAAGCCCTGTCCTCTAACTCCCCAAGCCTTCCACCTTCTCTGGAGGAACAGCCCCCGAGAAGCAGACACCCAGAGAGAACCCAGAAAGCCCTCCGACAGATCACAGGCACTTCACACTGCTGCACAGCAGTGCAGTCGCAAGTCAGCACAGACAGCTGAGCTGCCAGCAAGAGCAGCAGGGAGGAGACCGCCTCTTTCCCCAAAGAAGCCTGCAGCTCCAGGTCAGTATTACCTTGAGGAACCACCAGCCCCTCAACAAAGTCAGGAGGCTGCTTGCAAAGGGCCAGCTTGCCCAACCCAACCGAAGGGACAGCTACGTAGCAGCAGTAGCATCCAGGAGCCACAAGCAGGCTGCACATCACTGGCAGTGAAACACATCAACACCTCAATCCAAAGCAACTCCAACACATGCCCCCAAACCAGCCAAGAGCTTCACTCACCAGCCACATGATGGGCATTAGCAGCGTCCACAGAAACACTGGCAAAATTCTGTAGGTCATGTTAGACATGACGAGACCAGGACAAACAACACTGGAATACAGACCCTGCAGAGAGGAAACACGGTTTGTAAGTTCCCCAGAGTAGAGAAGGAAACATACCCCTTCCCTCGGGGCACCTCCCAGCAGGACAGCAAAGGGGATTACAGAGAACAATAGCACATACCCATGTCTCTGGGACTGCAAGAACCAGAGTGATCAGACTGACTTTTGAGGGTCCCAAATTAGAGGCCTTCACATTAAATCCGTGCCTGTTACAAGCCCACCACACAGCCTCCTGACACATCAGGACCTCATGCTGGTGGTCTACATGCAGTTCAGCAGCCACCCCACAAACCCACACAGTTACAGCAGCAGCTCTTTGCTCTTTAAGATCAACTCTTCATCTAAAGAGAAAGCTTTAGGAAGGTAGGAACCTCTCCTAAAAGCTTCTGCTTTCAGCTAAAACCCACTGACATTAAAAACAGACAGAAAACCTCAGCGGTGGGCTGCCCGACCAGGAAGCTGGCAGTCTGAGAGCCCCCATGGTCAGTTCTTACATATGCACTAGGAAACATACCCGACTGCTAGGAATTAATGCAACGAGGTAACAACAATGCAACGATAATTACAAATAAGAGGTGCTCATTAGTCTCTTCAGACACACAAATCCCATTGTCACCTGCTTATTAAGTCTCCTGTTCAGAACCACACTTGTCAGGTCAGTGGCGTATTTGGAGGAACTGTATGATTCCTGCCCCTTGGCATGCTGATAGTCGGAGAGGCTGAAGGCAGATTCCCTGGCGTTGCTAGAAGAGGTCCAGATGAGCCGGGAAGGCTTTTCGTTCCCGCAGAGCAGAGACTCGAGCTGACGGATCTGCAAGAGACTTGTTAGCCTACTGAGCATGGCACTTTTAAAGCCTTACGGTATGGTTTTACCGTTCTGAAAAGCTGCTCCCGGTCTTAGCCAGTCTTCACCAGACTGGCCACACGCAAGCCAGCAAGCTGTATAAGAAGTTCTGACAGAGAAGCCACAGCTCAGGTGCAGCTTCAGCCCAGGTTTCCCCAGGAACACCTGCAAGCAGCTGGCACCCTTTGGCACAGCTGTTTAACACCTCAGCATCTAACAGAACCAAGCCTTGGTGTCCCCTCCCAGGAGGGAGAGAAGTACGGTTTGCCTCTCTC
This sequence comes from Anser cygnoides, assembly GCF_040182565.1. Classification (NCBI taxonomy): domain Eukaryota; kingdom Metazoa; phylum Chordata; class Aves; order Anseriformes; family Anatidae; genus Anser; species Anser cygnoides. The sequence goes on from NC_089880.1 coordinate 9,680,452, forward strand.
CACCAACCACAGGAACCTTCAGATTGCATTACCCCTTGCCATGACAACTCTGCCACCACTTGGAGCTATTTTAACAAAGCCTGAGACCTTTGTCTTATCATTCCTTGTGTGTCAGACTCCAGCCTGCAGCAGTGTCAGCAGCTGTAAGGCAGAACTGATCCCTCAGCCCCCACTGTGTCCATCCCTAGCCACATCAACCAGACTCGCAGCCCGATCTTTGTACGCAGCCTCACCAGGATAAAGTGCCCAAAGAGGTTGGTAGCAAACACCTCCTGCAGCCCGTCTCCATTCAGCCTGTCCGTCTGGGTCATTACACCTTCCGCTGTGGTCAGCATGTGAAGCAGCTTCCTGGAAGCCAAGGACAGGAGTTAGAGAGGAATGAGAGACAGAAGCCAAGCTCCGCCATGGAGCAGAGACCTAGCATCAAGCCTAATGCACATAAAGAAAGGAGCCTAGCATCTATATTCAGCACCCAGCTATATTAGACCCCATGCCCATCAGGCGCTGCACCAGGTGCTGCAGGGCACCTCACCTGGCTGCCAAGCCCACCCCAAGCAAGCCCACACCTCGTATGGGGACGTGCTCCAGGGGCAAAGGTTTTAAACTGAACGAGAATGGATTTGGGTTAAATATAAGATTTTTTTTCATGGGGTTGAGGCACTGGCACAGGCTGCCCTGAGAAGCTGGGGAAGTCCCATCCCTGGGAGAGTTCAAGGCCAGGCAGGAGAGGCCTCAGGGCACCTGGACCTGGTGGGAGGTGTCCCTGCCTGGGGCAAGGGGGTGGACCTGGCTGGTCTTTAACATCCCTTCCAACCCAAAGCAGTCTGTGGGTATGTGCCAAGGAAGGGGAGCAGGGTCTTCAGGGCACACCTCACCCACCCCAACACCCTCTCCGTGCAGTAACCACCCCCACATCCCCCTACCCGGTCAGGAGTCCCTTCCAGAGGGCCTTGAAGTTCACGTGCGGGTTGGGCATGATGCCGGCATTGAGGTAGACAAAGTCGAGGCGCTGGAACCTGAGTGGAGACGGGAGCAGCAGGGTGAGGGGGGCGTGGGGAAGGGACACACAGGGACAGGGGGGCACGCGTGGGGACACTCACCGGCATCGGAGCTCCCTCGCGGCACGCAGCACGGAGGCCAGGCTGCCCAGGTCCACCTCCACGGTGGAGACCTGGGCCGCGGGGTGCGCCTCCAGGATGGCATCGCGCGCGGCCTCGGCCTTGGGGGCGTTGCGGCAGGCCACGCACAGGTGGATGCGGCCGTCCTCCTCCAGCAGCCGCCGGCACAGCGCCAGCCCCACGCCGCTGCGAGGGCACAGGGGGGGAAAAACGTTACGGGGACGCGTGGGCGACCCACGGCATTCGGTCCCCGTCCCGGTCCCCATCCCTGACCCCCGTCCCCGGTCCCGGCCGCACTCACCCGCTGGCGCCCGTGACCAGCACCACCCGCTCCATGCCCGCACCGCGCTCGCCGCCCTCCGCCCGGCGCGCTATAACCGCCTCTTTCCCGCCTTACGTCACCGCCCCGCCCTCCGCCCTCGGCCAATCGGCGCGCGCGGCGGGGGCGGGGCCGCGGGGGGCGGTGGCGTGATGGTGGGCCGAGAGCTGGTGGGCGGGGCGAGCGAGGGGGGCGGGGTCTATAAAGACCACGCCCACCGCTCTTAGCCACGCCCACCGCTCTTAGCCCCGCCCACTTCTTAACCACGCCCACCTCGATTAGCCACGCCCCTCGCCCCCAAGCTCGCCCCCCCCCAACCCCCCCCGGGCCCCGAGGGGGCAGGCAGAGGCCCCATAGGGGTCCCATAGGGGTCCCGTAGGGGTCCCGTAGGGGTCCCTCGAGCCCCCGGTCCCCTCCTTGCCCCACACAACCCCCATCCTCCTCCCTGCGCCCCCCACTCCCCGCCAGCAGCCCCCAAAGTCCCCGTGCTGCCCCCTGAGGGTCTCTCCCCCCCCCCCACAAGGACACCACGAGGCTGAGTGATGGAGCGAGGGGCTCTTAGCAGGGTGGCCCCCGCCTGGAGGGGCGCCTATGGAACATAGCAGGGCCACGGTAACGCGGACAGGGTTAGGGAAGCGCGAAGGCCCGCACGCCGTGCGCGGCCGGGGGGGCCCGACGGGTGTCCCGGTGGGGCACGGGGGCTTAGGCGACCCCACAAGCCCTGGTCAGGGCCGCGGCGGGCCCTGCTATCCGTCTTTCTGTCCATTTGTCCATCAGTCCGTCTGCAGGCCGTCACAGGTTCGGGGTGGCAGCAGAGGCTGGATGCCATGCGGGCACGAGCGGGGCTCCCTGCCCCTCCACACGGCGTGTCCCAAAATCCCCCAAAAAGCCCAGAGAGCTCCAGTTTGCCGCCCCGTAACCGCAGGGCTCCTGGCGGTGCCCCCTGCTCCCTCGGGGCACGCCGCTCCGTCCCCGTCCCGCCGCCAGGAGCGCGGCGCCTCAATAAATAACCTCCTCCTCAGCCCGCGGCCGCCCCAGGGGCAGCCGAGGAGCTCCGGGTCCGTGCTGTCCCACGCCTCGGCTCCCCGTCCTCGTTGGGGTTTTTCCTCCTAGGCTGTGCAATGAGAACCTAAACCAGGTGCCCGCGGCGTGCCGCCGGGTCCGGGCGGTGCCGGGGGGTCCCGTGGGGCTGGGCAGCACGGGGTCACTCGTCGCCGGCTGGCTCGTGGAGCAGGCGGTGGATGTCCTGGAAGGAGGGACGGTCTTTAGTGTCCCGTCGCCAGCAGCTCAGCATTAGCTTATAGATAGAGTCCGGGCACAGCGCGGGCTGGGGAAGGTAGGTCTTCAAAACAAAAGGCAGAGAGCACAGAGGGAGAGAGTTACTGCCACATAAAACCCATGGGACAACACCGAGCGGGTCCCGGGGAGTTCACCGCGCCGCTCGGGGCTGCTGGGGAAAAGCCCTCCCAAACTCGTGTGGCAATGTGGGATTTGGCCACGGGTGAACAGCCCCGACAGCTCCTGCCCCACAGCTCCCCCCCGGCCACTCTTCCTATCCGTAACCCTAAATCTTTCCCCAGGTCCCCGAGGAGCCCAAGTCCCCGCTGCCCATCCTGTCCCATCCCGTCCCTACCTGTCGGCCCTGGTCCCGGAAGAACTCCCCGGTGTTCTCGATGACCTGCTCGTCGGACAGCTGCGAGTAGGGCTGCTCCCGGCACAGCGTGAAGGTCTCCCACAGCGTCACGCCGAAGGCCCACACGTCGCTGGCCGTGGTGAACTTGCCCTGGGCAGAGGGAGCGGAGCGGGGTCAGGGTGGGCTGCACCCTGCCCTGCCCCATAGGCCCCAAATGCCCTGGGCTCCTCAGGGTCTCAGCCCCACGGACCTGCTCTCTCTTCTGGGGTGAGCTCCACCGCAGCCCCAGCTCCGAGCCAGAGCTTGGGAAGGACCGAGCTCACCGCGAAGACAAAAAATGCCCCTGCTGCCTCTCTGGGGTCTGAGCGTGGCCAGGAGAGGATGCCACACACTGCTCTAGCACGCGCCAGCCCCCCACCTACCAGCAGGATGCTCTCCCAGGACATCCAGCGGATGGGGAGCACGGCCCGGCCCTGGATGCGGTAGTAGTCCCCGCTGTAGAGGTTCCTGCTCATGCCAAAGTCGGCAATCTTGATGGTGTACCGCTTCCCCACCAGGCAGTTGCGCGTGGCCAGGTCCCGGTGCACGAAGTTGAGGGAGGAGAGGTACTTCATGCCCGACGCGATCTGGGTGGCCATGAAGCGCAGGTCGCGGTAGCTGGGGAGACGGCGGGGCACTGAGGCGCCGGGCAGGAGCGGGGCAGGGGCCCTGCCGCCGTCCCCACGCCCCCGTCCCGCTGGCACTACCTGACGGTGGGCGCGTGGGCGTCCGGGGGGCTCTGCGCCTCGTGGCGAGACAGGAACTGGTTGAGGTCCCCGTTCTCCATGTACTCCGTGATCATGCACAGCGGGTCGTCCGCGATGCACACCGCCAGCAGCCGGATGATGTTGGGGTCCTTGAGCCGCGACATGATCTTGATTTCCTTCAGGAAGTCATTCCTTTCGGGGACAGAGACCACATGGGTCGGGCAGACCACGCCGACGGGCCGAGAGGCCTTCAGGACAACCCACCCGTCCCTCCCCACGGGAAAGCACCGCAAGATACCCCGAGGGACCTGGAGCTGATCCTTTCGGGGTGTGCTCGGGGGATGGAGGGGGCTTGGGGAGCATCTCAGGACTAGCAAGGATCCAGGGTCCCGACCCCTGGCACCCCAGCACCCCCAAATGTCCCGGCTGCCCCCAGCGGGGCTGTGGGGAGGGGTGCCAGTACCTGGCGTTCTTGTTGGCGTCCGCCCGCAGCATTTTCACAGCCACCAGCACGGGGCGGTCGGAGCTGGCCTCCAGGCCCTGCAGAGCGAAGTCCTTGTCCGTGAACTTCTCCATGCCCTCCACTTCACAGAGATGGACCTGCGGCGGGCAGACGTTACCTCCACCTCCTGCGGTCCCGCAGAGGCAGGGCTCCCCCAGCCCAGCACCGTGCCCGCGAGCAGGGTGGCCCAGACCCGAGGGCACTCCCCTGGGTCCATCCAGGTGCCATTTTGGGGTGAAGGCACCAAGCAGAAGTGAGCTGCTCCCCACAGGAGGCTTCCGCAGCTGCCCTGCCCAGCCGTGCCTCGCACCTCCCAGCCCCACTGAGGCCCAGCTCTCTCTCACCTCCCCGAACTGGCCCTCCCCCAGCTTCTCCTTGAAGGTCAGCAGCTTCCTGGGGAACTCCTCCACGGCCACGTCCTTGCCGGAGAGCAGGTCCATGGTGAGGGCTGGCACCGAGTAGGTGTTGCCTCCCGTGACGCCCTGCAGGTTCACGATGTCGGCCTCGGCGTAGTGGGGGACGCCCTCGGGGACACCGGCCGGGGACGGCTTCACGAGGCCGCTGCAGCCTGGGGGAGACAGCGGGGCCAGCCCTGCCGGGGGTGTCCTGCCCATGGCAGGGCACGGGACCAGCTCCCACCCCGGCATCCCCACGCTCCTGGTGGGCACCCCAACGTCCTTCAGCGCTGCAGTGTCACGAGGATGGCCTTCAAGCACCAGCTTCGTGTGACCCCCGGGAGGATTTCCCCGTTCCTCACCCGTGTCCTCCTCCCCCGGCGTGAACTCGGGCAGCTTGCGGATCAGGCGCGAGGGCTCCTGGTAGTCCGGTCCCAGCGGGAAGATGCGGTCGTAAGTGGAGTTGGACTCCTGCTCGCTGGACGAGGAGGAGCGGTTGTGGTTGAACATGCTGGATTCGCTGGGCAGCGAGAGGCTGACGGTCATTTCGTCATCCAGCATCCTCCGCGATGCCTGTGAGAGGGGGGCGAGGGAGCGGAGAGCTGGGACGGGGCCTCCGGGGCTCAGCGCAGCCCTGTCCCGGCACCAGGTCCCACCACCGTGGCCAGAGACCCCTTTCTGATGCCCTGCCCCAAGGCTGCAGCACTGGGAAGGCATTTGTCCCCCCAGACATATTGCAGCTGTCACCCCCCCTATTATCTGCCCCTACAGAGAAGAGTTTGGCACAGACACCTCTGTGATTGCCCTCGGTTAGCAGGGGGCTGCAGTGAGAGCCCACCAGCCACCCCGCACGTGCCCACCTTCTCCAGCATCTTCTGCCAGAACTGCCGCCACAGTATGATGACGATGATGGCCACCAGGATGAAGATGATCGCCACCAGGCACCCGATCAGGATGCGCGTGTTGCTGTCGTCCACCTTGAGCGTGGGGTCTGGCAGGAGGGGACAGCAAGAGCAGGTCGTGCTGGGGCGAGGGGACAGCCCCTGCTCCCTTTTCTCCCCTTTTGGAGCCCCCCCAGACATCTTCCCATGGGAAGGTGACCCCAAGTCCTGCCCGGCTCAGGGTGGCACGCTTTTCATTGTCTTACCATACGTGGTGGGGGCCATGGGCATCTCCGGGGGGGGCACCGAGTTGTTGTACATGGCTGCATCTGGCAAGGGAGAAGAAGAGCCTGTTGGGGTGGGGGCACGGGCACCCCCAGCCCCGCTTCCCCACCGAATGCCCCACGCAGGAGGGATCCTAGGGACGGCAGCGTGTCGGTACCCGACTGGAAGGTGATCTCGCTGAACATCATCCAGGTGTCGGCGAAGTAGTACTGGCACTTGATGGCGCTGGCCATGCGGTGCAGCAGGGGCACGGTGACGAAGCGGGCGCTGGGGTTCACGTCGTCCAGCACCAGCACCGAGGAGACGGCGTTGGGCTCCCACTCGCCAGCGTCGGAGCGGAAATAGCACTGCACCTCCTTGAAGATCTTCACCCCTTTGGCGAACATGTTGTTGCAGTGCACCTGTGGGGCAGCCCGTGAGCACGGCCCGCCGAGGGACGGGGCCGGGGGGCATGGGGCGCACGGACCTTCATGGTGGTGAAGTTCCTGATGCGGTCGAACTCGAAGGTGATCTCCACGTAGCCGCCGGCGGTGCTCTCGTTGCGCCAGCCCACGTAGTCGTAGCCCGGCCAGACGTGGTACTCGTGGGTCTGCGTGAAGTCATCCAGCCCCGACACCCCGTCCGTCAGCTGGCCGAGCCCCTCCGTCATGCTGCCACAGGCGGGGAAAGGGGGGACTCTGGTGAGCACTGGGAGCCTGATAGTGCCCAGCCCCACGAGAGCAGCAGCAGCCTGGGCACCTGACTGCTCCTCACAGCCCCTGGAAACAGGGGGACCCCATATCCTTGCAGCTTTGGCTGTATGAGACCCCGCTCCTCACCTGTACCCGAAGGCCCCGTCGTACACCGAGTCGTTCAGGTAGATGACGGTGCCGCCGGGGAGGACGAGCTGCTGCCCAGCCGGCGCGTTGTAGGACACGAGCCCGTCTGCGGGGAAGGGAGGGTGAGCGGCTGCTCTGCCCCAGGACCACGCTGTGGTGAGCCCAGCTGGCTCCCATGCGGCCCCGATGGGACGGACAGACAGACAGACAGACAGACAGCCCCACAGGCAGCTGAGCACCTGGGCGCACGCCACCCACCGAGCCAGACGCAGCCGTAGAGCTCCACGCGCAGGCAGACGTTCATGGAGTGGTCGGTGACGGGGATGAAGCGGACGAAGCGCGCGATGAGCGGCGGCTCCAGGTCCTTGAGGACGATGTCGTAAGGGTTGGTGTTTCCATCCAGGACCTGGGGAGACACAACCGCGGTGGGCACGGCCCCGGTGCCCTGCGGGGATGCTGAGGGGTGGAGCGGGTTGTGGGCAGCCGCACGGGGCGCTCGGCAGCCTCCCCACCTGCTTCCCGTGCCGGTTCCTCCAGGAGATCCAGCGGGTGCCGTCCCGGCTGTAGTTGATCTTGTACATGGGGGCAAACTCGTTGCCGTGGCCCCCGGCGTGGCGGCCCTGGGTGCCCACCAGCGTGATGAAGTGCAGGGCGCGCAGGTCGATCTGCAGGAACTCCTTCAGGTCGTCGGGCTCCACCGGGATCTCGGGGCACCAGGCACCGTCGCCGTCCTCCGAGTCCAGCCTGCGAGTGCCACGGGGAGGGCAGAGCAGCGGTTTGCAGGTGGCCAAAGCCGTCCCCGTGCCCCAGCTGAGCCTGTCCCGTCTCAGCATCCCCGAGGGTCCCCCCCGCCCACCCTGCCGGTGCCCCGCACTCACCGTCCGTACTTGGCGGCCGTGGACTCGGACCACTGGCTGGAGGCGGAGATGTCCTCATCGGGGATGTGCCCGCCCGACATACCCAGGGGGTAGCGGCACACCGCTGCAAGGAGACGGCGGGGTGCTGAGCGGGGTGTTGAGCAGGCCGCCCCCTCGCTCCCCGTTTAGGTCACCTTTCCGCAGCTGCGGGGGAGGCCGTGTGCTCCTTCCCTCCGGCTTGTGGAGGAGGGACAAAGGGTGACGGGATGTCTCCGACACCTGCCCAGGCAAATGGAGCTGCCAGCCCCTCTCGAAGCATCGAGCCAGGAGCTAGCAGGGGCTGGTTCTGCCCCTGTTGGACAGGGAAGGACTGGGAGCACGCAGACATCCCATCATCCTTGCTGCAAAGCGTTTTGGCGATGGTGGGAGAGCCCCTGGGCACCCGGAGGGCCCAGTACAGAGCCCCAAATCCCACCCGCAGCCACCTGTCCTCAGCCGTGCCACCTCGCTGCTCCCCACCTGCCCCTGGCAGCAAGGGACAAAACCTGCTGGCCCCACAGGGGGTGGAAAAGTACCCGGAGCAGCGGGTGGGCTGCGTCCCCTGCTCGGCACCGCATCCCCGCCGCTTCCCAGGGGTTATTTTTTCACGCCTGGCTGCCAAGAGAGCTGCTGAAAGGCCGGCTTGTTTGGCCGTGTTTACCCTCTCCCCGCCAGCTCCGGCCCCACAAAGCTCCATCCACAAAATGCCCCGAGGAAACCGGGCAGCGCGGGGCCGCGGTGACACCGAGCCCCGGCAGCACCCGCTGCCCATGCACAGCTCGGGCGCAGCCCGCGGCACGCCTGGCACTGCTGCACCGCTCTCCTCCCATTCCCAAGCTGCAAACCTGGCTGGAGCTGAGGCTAGCCCTGCCTCGGCCCCAGCACCAAGCTGCTCTCACTTACCCGGGTTGACCTGGGCTCGCGCAGCCCGCGGGACACAGAGCAGCGGCACCAGCAGCAGCAACAGAGGTGTGGGGAGGGCTGGCATGTCGGCGGTCCTGCGGAGACACGGCCAGGATGGGTCACGCACTGCAGCCAAACCCCCCCCGTGCCTCTGTGCTGGTGTTCAGGCACCCCGCTCCCGCGCCCCTGCTGCCCAAAGGGCCACGGGCAGCACACGGAGCCTCCGACGGCCCCACTCGGGCTCAGCACCGTCCTGGGCCAACAGGCAGAAACGCTCGGGGTGGCTTGGAAAGCAGCACGTTGCACAACCTCGGCTCGCAGCAGCAATATCACGTTGCAAAGCGCGCTTTCCTTGCCTTCTGGCTCCGGAGACGTAATAACAGGTAATTGCCCGAGATTTATGCAGTATTTGTTTTGATGGTTCTCCACTCCAGTGCCAATCTTGGTGTCACCAGGGAGGTGAGAGCCAGCCCCGGGCCGGCGGGAGCTGCCCAGGAGGAGGCGAGCACAGTTAAATAGGAGCAGGCAGGTGGTGAGCACGGGGCACCCCCTGGCTCAGCCCCGGGGCTGCCCCCAGCTCTGCTTCATCGCTGCAGCCACGGGTCTTTCGGGGGGCAGCGGTCACATCCTTCACGTGCACCTGGGGGCTCTGAGCAGGGGCTGTAGGATTCAGCAGGCGGCTCTGCTCAACACCATCCCATCCATGGGCAGCGCAAACACACACCCCAGCTTACAGCGATCTTCCTCCCCTTTTTTTCCTCTTTCTTTTGGAAACGCATATATACCATTGCCTTTTTTCCTGCTCCCAGCCCCAAAGTCTAGGCAAGAGCCTGAGTTGCCAGCCAGCTCAGCTGCAAATGGGAATTTCAGCTACAGAGTTGGGGCTGGTGAGAAGCGCGCGAGGCTCCGGTGTTCGCTGACGGCCAGTCTCTCCGACCCTAAAATCTCAATTTCCTTCTGCATTCCAACGGATGTCCACAGAGATTTTTCCCCACTATTCTTTCAGGCTGAGTAAACTCTTTAAGCATCAGGGTACCAGATGCCGCCGCCTCCCGAAGGGGAAGGATTTACATTTGGGCTAACAGAGGGGCGTTTGCTCCTCGTGGAGCGCTCGCCGCCCTGCCGCGGGGCCGGGCTGGAGGCAGCGGGGAGGCGGCGCCGGGCGAAGGTGCACATGGTCTGAGCAGCCCAGCGCTGCTGGCAAAACAGCTGGAAACTGGTTGTGTTCCACCAGCCCTGACAAAGAGGATGGCTTTGCAACGGTTTGCCCGAAAAGGTTCGCCCAAGTTTTCCGATTGCTGGAAATTTTTACTGCATAGCGTTTGTGGAGATCCTCCCTTAGGCTTCCCTGTTCCGCTTCCGTTTTATTTTTGTTTGTTTTTCCTTTTCCTTTTATTTTTCCTCCTTTCTTGTGCTACTGAAATTAGCAGGGAAAATTAGGGGGGGGGGAATGAATAAATAAACAAAACCCATGCTTGTTCAGAAAGGAGCCCGTGGGTGCCCTGAGCACACCCCGGTGCCGGGAAGGGGCCTGGTGCAGGGCAAGCAGACGACTGGGGTGTGCCAAGGCCCGAGGCAGGCGGTGTTTTGGGTAGGGGGCCTGGCACTACAGCCCCCGGCATGCCGTGCCACCGGCGCAGCCGCTGCGGGAGCGCAGAGCAGCATGCCGGGACGCGTAGTCCCCCTCCTCCCCCAAAATGCCATTTTAGACCTTGCCTGGCTTGGATGCAGCCCCATTTTCTGGAGCTGCAGGCGTCTCCCCAGCCACGGGCTCACTACAGTAGTGCGGCGCGCGAGGAGCACCCGGCGTGTCCCCAGGGCCACCAGCTGCCCCGGGGAGACGCCAAGAGCACAGCCCAGCGGCAGCAGGGCTGGGGACGTGGCCCCGTGGGCGCTGCACCCAGCACGGGCCCCCCGGCAGCCGAGGGCTGGGGCCCTCCTCCCGCTGCGTGCCACGACGCACGGCATCGCCCCGCCACGGCCACACGGCACGGGAAGCCACCAGCAGGTCCCCAGCGCCGGGATGGGGACGGCTCGTGCCACGTCCCCCCGCATCGTGAGCCTGTGCCCAGCTTGGGGACCAGAGGGACAGCAGGGCCACCGTGGCCGGCCAGCACCGCCGCCGGCTCTGCCAACACACGCAGGCGGGAGAGGAGGAGACACCAGGAAGCGCTGGCCAGGCACGGCGCGCGGGGCGAGACATTGGCAGTGGGGGAAAAACGGAGAGAAAGGGCCAAGCGCCAGCACCCCAGGCAAGGATGCTGCCCCACGCGGAGCCGCTGCTGCCCCGTCCCCTCCTCGCCCCACAGGGGGACCCGTTCCAGCTTTGGGGTCCCAGGCAGAGCAGGGCAGACCCTACATCCCCCCAAAACCCCAGGACGGAGCAGCAAACGCCTCCCCAGGGACCCCAAGCGACTCACCGGAGCGGGGAGGCGGTGGTGGGCGGGCGGGCTCCTCGCTCCTCGCCCGGGCTGTGGGAGCCAGGCGAGGAGCGAACTTCCCCGGGCTGATGCAAGATGCCTCTGCGAGCGCGCTCGCATTCTGCGGATTCCTGGGAGCCGGCCAGAAATCCCACAATCCTACATCTTGCACATTTGGTTTCAATTAGGGAGCGGAGAGGGGGAGCCAGTCACCAATCCAGGCTGGCTTTTCGGCGGAGGTTATTTTCCTCGACCCGAGGGAATGTGTGCAAAGCTATAATTTACAGCAAAACCCATTCATAGCGCGAGCGAAAAAAAAAGAAAAAAAAAGACCTGTGGCCGGTGAGAGAGCTTAAAGCAATAGGCAGCGTTTTTCTTTCCGCGCTCAACCCCGAGGCAGCAGGACGGCACGCGTGCCCCGACCCTCCTCCTGTGCCACGAAGACGAGGGCCAGGAGGGGCTCCCCGAAATGTGGGTGATGGAGGAGCCCCCACAACCCCTCCGGTCCCCTCTCCGGGTGCTGCCCCGCTCGGGGCCCCCCGATTCCTCGCAGAGCGCCTGCGCTGGGTGGTGCCGCGGCCGAGCCCACCTGCCCCACGTGGGGAGCGGGAGCAGCCCTGGGGCTCCCCAGGCCGCACGCTGAGATCTGTGCTTTTACATCACTTCCAGGCAGCGATTTGGCTCCGCGGCCACCGACTGTGCGACGCAGCACGGAGGAAATAATAATAACGGGTTCGAATCATTTTTTGTGCAATAGTTAAAAATTAAAAATTAGTATTATTTCTAACTGTTTTTTGCTGGATTTTGTGCCAGCGCCCATGCCGCAGCGGGAGGGAAGCAGCACCCGCTGCCACCCCAGGCAGCCAGGCGGGGGGTGCCGGTGCCTGCAGCCCCCTCCCCGCGGGGTGCACGTGCCCAGGAGCTGCTCTCCCGCACCAGCACCTCCCCGAGCAGCAGCTCAGCACACCCCCAAAAAGCTCCCTCATCCTGCTGGGCACCCCGAGCCGGACACGGCGCCTGTCCGAGCGCCGCCGCCTCGCTCCAAAACCCCAAAACAAACCTCGCTGCCAAACTGCCGGCCCATCTGGGCTGCAGACAAACAAATTCTGAGTCAGCTGCACTGGAAGCCATGGGCTGCCCGGCAGGGTGCTGGGGGGGCGCTGGGGACCCTCGCCCCGGGCAGGCAGGCAGGCAGACCCGAGCCCCTGGGGCAGGCAGGAGCAGTGCCTGCTGCAGGGCTGTGCCACCCCATAGCCCCAGGGGGGACACCCCGGTGCGGGATGCCCCCGCTCCCCTACGTGCACGCCGGCACAGCCGCCAGCCCGCCCCGCTCGCCTCCTGCCACCTGGAATTAGCGCTGAAATAACTTGGCAGCGGGCTCCGTCCCAGGACCTGGTGCAAAGGTGTCAGTGTGCAAACAGAGCCGAGCGGCCAAGGCAAACACCGCCTCCTCCCCATCCCTCCCAGCGCCCGGGGAGCCAGCGGAGCCCCCCCCCGCACCCTGCAGACCCCTGCTGCTGCTCCACGCCGGGGCCACCTGCATCCCCCCGACATGCTGTGGTCTGTCCTGCACCAGAGACCAGCACCCCATCCTGCTTTGGGGGCACCCGTCTGCTCCCCAGGAAGCAGGGACCTTCCCTGTGGTGGCTGCTCCCCAGGCCAGCAGAGCCAGCAGGGGCACAGGGCAGTGGGACGCAGACCACCCGCAGCACTCTGCGGCAGCCCCTGGCCCCCGTCCCACCCCACCTCCCCCGGGACCAGCAGCCACCAGCCCGCCCCGGCCACACACAGCCCCGGCAGCAGCCAGGACCCCCCGCACAGCCCTGTCTGAGCCTGGGGCTGCCCGACCTCTGCACCCAGGGGACTCGGTGACATCCGGCACGGAGATCTGTGCCCCAAGGCGTGGGGACACCACGCAGGAGCCAGCGCGTCCTCCCACAGAGCCGCAGGATGCTGCTAGAGGGCACGGCGCTGGGCTGGCTTCACCCCGCGCTCCGATGGAGCTGCGCACCTGCCTGTTCCTACCTGCCTGAGGCCTCCAGCCATTCCCAGGAATTTGAGAGGAAAGCACAGCCCCCTTTTCCCAAGAAATGCTGCAAACAAGCCCTTTGTGCCAGGGGACGGGCCCAGGACTCCTCCCCAGCCAGCCACCCCCGCCGTGCTGGGAGCTCAGCACGGAGAGGTCGGACTCTGCTCCACGAGCAGACCCCCTGCAGAAAGCCCCAGGCGCAAAACACCACCAGATGACAGACAGGAGGGACTCAGGGGTTTAATGAGGCAATTCCAGTTGTGCGACATACAAAGGACGACCTAAAGGGAGGACACGGGCAATGACGAGAACCCTATTAAAAAAAATAGTCATGTAGATTTGAGAAAAATAAAAATTCAAGATTACCCCCAGCCCCGTACCATAAAAATCCTCTGCATGTACAATGACTATTACTATATACACGTTTAAAAATAAATGCCCACAGCCTGAAGTGCAAAGAGCAGCACCGCAGCTGTGCTTCGTGGCAGGGGAAATCCATAAAGTGTTTGGTTTTTAAATTAAAATATAAATAGAAGCATACGACGCGCCAAGAACCGAGCGGGCTGCGTCCTCCTCTGCGGGAGCTCAGAGGGAGCAGGACCAGCCCCCGGCAGCTCCAGCGATAAACCTTCATGTGTCCGAGGTGTCGGGGTGCCAGCCGGGGCGGGCAGCCGCTACATCCCATTCTTCACCAGCTCGTGGACCCCGTCCTCGTCGATAATCAGAGGCGCACGGAACTCCCGGTCCTTCACGTACTTCTCCAGACCCTGGCGGGGGGGGAAGCAGCTCGTTAGGAAGCTGGAGGAAGGCGGGCGTGCTGCCTGCGGCTGCTCGCAGTGGTGCTGCTTGGGGGCTCCCCGCTGAGGCCAGAGCCCGGCCCCCAGCCTCGCTACGTCCTAAAGGGACTGCGCTGCTTGGAGAGCCGTCCTGTGCCTCCTCTGCCGACCTACCGCACTGCTCACGGGCAGGCTCCCACCCCACCCGTGTCAGAGGTTCAGGGCCACAGCCTCGAGTGCCGCAGGTAACGTCACCACGAACCCGAGGATGCCTTCACCCTGCTCTGCTCCACTCCCGGGGGTCTGGGAGCGTGTCCCCAGGCCAGCATTAGCGCACACAGGCTGTGAGCCTCCCCGTGTGCTTTGTCCCGTGCCCCTTACCTCTCCGCCGTAGGAGATGAGGGGAGAAATCTCACACTGGATGGGCAAGTCATTGGCGTCCTTCAAGCTGCAGAGAGAAAGCCCCGAGCGTCAGTCCCTGCCCGCCAGGAGCCCCGCGGGCTGAGCCAGGCGGCGAGGGGCTGGCACAGGCAGAGCCACCGCACGCCGCCCCCCGGGTTAGTCAAGCCTCGCGTGCTCTCCACCTAGGTGCAAGCTAAGGTTTAGACACCAGCAGCAGCTGAAAGGGAAGAGAGCTTGAGGTGCAGTTTTCAAGAGGATCTACGTGCCTCTCCACGTGTGCAACTACAGCAGCATCTATGTCCCCAGAGCGCAGCCCCGCTGCACTCGGCGCTGCAAGCGAGCTGGTTGCCCTTCCTCCTCCTGTGCTTTCCTTGCGGTCTGATTGGCTTCAAGATAATTTAAGAGTTGCATCCTTTATCCTGCATTCTAACCAGCACGATGGCCCATCTATAAACCGGAAAGCACTTGGAGTTCTGAACTACAAACCAGGAACCTAGGCGTTATCCACCCGAGAGCAGCAGGAGGTGCAGCTGCTCGTGAAGGGGATGAAGCTAACAAGCTCGCCCATTCCCCAGCCGCTCACTTATCCCAGGAGCACACACACACGCTGAAGCCCCAGGTGTTCCCCGCGCCTGGGGAACAGTCTGCTGTTCCAGACTGTTTTAACACTTCTTAACACTTTCCAGCCTCTTCCCATAAATTTCCAAGTCCCCCTTAGCCAGGGGCTTTCACCAATTTCGCAGTCTGGCTCTTCAGAACTCCATAGCTGAAGTCACACAAGCACAGCCGACCGCCCACGTTAGGATTCACATGTGCTACATCAAAGCCCGCCCGGCCTTCAGTTCGTGTTTTTAATCCCGTTCCAGGGACCAGGCTGCCGGGCAGCCACCAGGAGAGCAGCCACCTCCAGCTGCGGGACCGGCCGGGGTCGGAGCCGGCCGCGCTGCTCCGTGCCGGGATGAGCCCGGGCTGCGCTGACCGCCGTGCCGGGAAGGAGGGAAACTCCAAGCGTTTCGCAACGGCTCCCGGGCCCTGCCGCTGCCCACCAGCAGCAGGCTGCCTGCCCTCCTGCACGGGCCAGGCAGCCCCGCTCCTGGGACCGCTGCTCCCCACGTCCTGCGGTGCTGGAGCAGCACAAAACCCTTTGCCTTCTCCCCACGTGCTGACCCCGAGCCTCTGCAGAAAGGAGCCCCAGGCAGGAGCAGTGCCACCGATCAGCCACCTGCAGGACCCCTCCGTGAGACGTGCCCCGGTGCCAGCATGCGCCCCGAGCCCCCGTTAGTCCCCGGTGCCCTGCACGGCCCCGCTGCAGCGCTCGGCCCGGAGCCCGTTAGTCCCTAAGCGCAGCCCCGCCACCATGCACCGCAGCCCGGCTGCACGAATAGTTACTTGGCATTGACATCGGCCGGGGGGGCGTCTGACCTTCCGTTTGTGAGGCTAGTGGGAATAAACAAGGGTTAACGAGGGTGGGATAGAAAAAGAGCAGAGTGAGTCGGGGGTTGCTCTCCTCCCTCGGTGGGGTGCTGCGATCTGCTGGCGGCTGTGTCGGGCTTTGGGAAGCCCCCTCTGGCCTGCACGGGCAGCCTTGGCTGCAACGGAGACTGCGGGGCTCAGTTTCTGGGGCTTGAAATGAGAAGGGAAGCGGCTCCTGCGGGCTGAGAGCTCCTCCTGCAGCCCGCGCCCGGCTCTGCCCCACGTACCACCCGGGACAAGGGCCCACGGCTGCTGGCTCCAGCAGTGCGGGTTGCAGGAGCACGAACACTGACGAGGGCTGGGGACTGCCTCGTGTTTTCCAGCCAGCCCAAGAGCACAGAGGAGGCTCCTGTATCCAGCAGCTACGACCCACAGGAAGGCCAAGGGTTTTCGGGGAAGCAGCGAGAGCAGCGACTCACCGCGGGATGGCGGGGATGCGCGTGCCGTTTTCATCCACGAAGTGCCCCCCCGCGTTGAGAACCCAGCGGTGGTGCAGGGACATCAGGGCGTGCCGGGCCGTGGTGGGGTTGTCCTTGCCGTTCTGGCTGTCCGCGTTCTTCAGAGGAGAGAACTCGTCCTCGCGCAGCACCTCGTACACCACAAACTTCCTGGGGGACAGGGAGGGAACGGGACGCAGAAGGGTCAGGGTCGCGTTTGGGAGATGTGCCTGCTCCCTCTCCCTGCCACCCCCGGCTGTAGGGTCGGCAGATGTCCCCCTGGCCCAGCAGCAGGGAGGGGCCGGAGCTCAGCTGAGCAAGAGGCACACAGCACCTCCTGCTGCTCACACCCATCTCAGGGCACGCCTGCCCAGCCCTGCTGAACAGCACAGGAGCTGCCTCCCCGTCCTGACCCCAGGGCATCACCCGTGGCCGCATCCCCAGTGCCCAGAGGGTCCCAGAGCTGCCCGGGGACAGCCACCAGCCCGCCCCCCGCAGCGAGAAAAGGTCTTACTTGGAGAACTGGAAGATGTCGAAGACAAACTTTTCCATCTTGATGCCGTTGGGCTTCTCGGGCTGGACCAGCTGCCCCGTCTCCATGTCCACGTGCGGGATCTTCTTCTCGGCGACGTGGTGCTGCAGCTGTGGCTCGTAAGTGCTGCGGGAAGCCGAGAGAGCTGGCACTCAGGCGAGCAAGGAGGCACCGGGCCAGCCACCCCGGCGCACGGTGGCCATCCTACGTCTCGTAGGAAGGGGACAGGCATCAGATACGGGGCAGAGCACAGGAGCTGCGTGTAACTCGAGCCCGTACTTGACCACGTCTTTCAGGAAGGCGGTGGTGAAGAAGTGGTTGGCGATGTTGCCGGCGTTGAAGAGCAGCCGTCCGTCCGGGCCCCGCTTCTGCGCGGTGGCCAGGGAGATCTCGCTGTACTCCACCACCTGGTAGACGCCGTCCACGCGGCACACCACGCCGACCGGCTCCGTAGGGTTCGTCTTCTCCACCACCTGCCCACGGGAAGCACGTCAGGGAAAGGCCCCAACACACCCCACGTATCCGGCGGCCCCCACGGGGGCGGTTTTCTGAAAGCAGGGCCAGGGGAGGCACGAGGATGCTGCAGCCCAGGCGGCTCTGGTGACGGTGGCCAGAGGGCGAGGCGGCAGGGCTGGGTGACGGCTGTCAGTCGCACCCAGGACCTGGCACCAGGCCTGCTTGTGGCAGGCAGAGGACACAGGCAGACGTTGGCATCTGGCCCCCGCGTGAACAGCAGGGGGCTGTCAGCTCAGCAGAGCCGCCCCGACACGTTACCTGCCCTTACAGCCCAGTCGGGCCATGAGCCAGGAACGCAGGGCTTCCCTTTGTGCGCATCAGGGTTTATTTCCTCCTCCTGCCACCCGGGCCAGAGGGAGGGACTGACAGCCTTCTGCCTCCCAGCTCACGCTCTGAAAGCTTCAAGGACAGCGAGCCCTATCACCTGTTTGCCAGAGCCAAGCCCAACGCAAACACAAGCGCTCGGCCCCTTTCGCTGCTAATCCAGCCTTCGAATAAAACTTTGGGCGTGCAACATCCTACAGGTGGGGCACGGGGCCAGCGGTCAGCTGCACCCGCTGCGTGCCCAGGACGGCACAGACAGGGTCAGTAACGCTCTGCTCCTCCTGTAGCCCTTCCCTCGGATGCAGCAGACTGGTGGGGAAGGGCAAGGGCCCAGGGAAGCCAGGCGAGGAGCAGGGCTGCCCACGAACAATACCTTGGCACCGCAGTCGGCTCCCTTCTCCAAGCAGAACCCGATGAACGCGGGGTCGGCCACCTTCACCAGGATGTTGTCCACGCAGTAGACGTGGACGCTCTGCACGCCCCTCCGCTCCATGTCGTCCACGATGCCGTGCGCCCCCAGGGCCCGGTACAGGCCCCCGTTGCCATCTGGGGAGGGAAGAAGGCGTCAGGGCACGGTGACACGTGGCCGTCCTGCTGAGCCAACCGCGCCCACCCTCCTCCTCCTCCTCCGAGCCGGGAAATGGACTCAGCATGACGGAGGATCCCCAGCCCGGCTGTACCCCACCCTGGTCCTCCCTGCCAAAACCGACACCTCCCAGCCTGCGTCACGCCGGGAGCTGCCCCCCGGGAGCTGCCAGCAGGCAGCCTGGCCGAGAGGAGCGGGGAGCAGGCTGGGGGCAGCGGGACGCCCAGCCCGGCTGTCCCCACAACTCGTCCTCAGCCCCGCATCTCGTCCCCTGCCGCCCGCAGACCTGGCGCCATGGAGATCCTGCCCTTCTCCTCCAGCAGGATCTTGCCGTCGAAGCCCAGGGCGGGCAGCATGCCCTGCTGGAAGAAGACGACGTTCTCCTTCTTCAGGCCGAAGTAGCGGTGCTTCTGGAAGAACTCCCTGGTGGACTCCACGGTCCGGCCGCTCGTCATGATGTACCTGCCGCGGCGCGGGCGGTCAGCGCCCCAAACCCTGCGGGGCCTCCTCGCAGCGCCCCTCGGACCCCGGGGCGGGGGGGGGGGGGGGGACACCCGCCCCGCGGTGCCGCAGCCCCCCCGGGGACCCCGACCGCGGCTCACCAGGGGATGCAGCAGGGCTGGCCGTGCCGCTCCTCCGCCAGCTGCTGCAGGCGCCGCAGGCGCTGGGCCTGCAGGTGGAAGAGGCTCTTGCGGGAGGGCAGCCCCACGTCGCACATGCCCTTGGGGTAGGGGACGCCCAGGCGGGTGCCCTGCCCGCCGGCCAGCAGCAGCGCGCCCACGCGGCCGCCCGCGATCTCCGCCAGCCCTGCGGGGACGGGAGGACGCGCGTGGGGCCCGGCACCGCCGGGACCGAGCCCCCCCGCCCCGCGCCCTGCCCGCGCCCGCCCCGCACCTACCGCGGCTCTCCCAGCCCGGCAGCAGCCCGCGGTCCCGGGAGGCGCTGCCCAGCGCGTCCCGCGGCACCGGCTCCATCCTCCCGTCCGGCGCCCCCGCGGCGCCGCCGCCGCCGCCGCCGCCCCTCGCCCTGCGGAAGAAGCCGTTGATCTCGGCCACGTCCATGCCCCGCAGCTCGGCCGCCAGCTCCCGGCGCTCGGCGGCGCCCAGCTGCGGCCAGAAGCGCAGCACATGGCCCTGCCCGCCCGCCGCCAGCCGCGCCGCCAGCCGCGCCCCCTCCTCCTCCGCCTCCATCCCGCCGCCGCCGCCGGCCCCGCCGCGCCGCCGCCGACCTTTTATAGCCCCCCCGCCGCCGCGCCGCGCCCAATGGAGAGCGGCGGCGGCCTTCGCCGCGCGTTCTCATTGGGCCGCGAGGAGGCACCGCCCTCCCCCGCCGCGCGGCGGGGCGGCCAATGAGAACGGCGGGAGGGCGGGGCGGGGGGCGCCATGGCAACGCGCGCCACGTCAGCGGGGAGGGGGAGGCGGCCGCCGGGGGCGGGCCTCGGCCGCCCGGCCCCACGCGGGGGGCGCCAGGACCCAGGACCCCCCCCCCCCCCCCCCCCCCCGCTCCTCGCCCCCCCAGGCCCCCCCCCCCCCCCCCGCAAGATGGTCGAAGGAGCGCTGTGTCTCGAAGCATCCTTTATTAATCACCGGTATCAAGCGCACATCTGCTCGGCACGGCGGCTCACACCTAGGCCCGAGGGAGGCACGCGGTTACGGGACCCGGCCCTGAGCCCCCCAGCGTGGGGCTGGAGCCCAGCGGGAACAAAGCTGGGAGTGAAACGGCGCAGGGCTGGCCCGCGACTTAAAACCAGCTGCACTCCTTGCATATAATAAATAGGTGGAAGTGCAAAGAACTTTCTCTCACTGCTCACACGCACACACACCAGCGGCAGAAAAAGGCAAAAACGCCGGTGGGTTCCCTTCGGCCTCCAGCCGGGCGGAAAGAAACCAGCCGAGGGTTCGCCCTCAGCTCTGAGAGCCGAGCAAGACCCAGCACAGAGATGCTGCTCAAAGCTTTGCTGTCTCCAGAGGCTCCATCTTTCATCCTTTCCCTCCCCAGAGCGGATTTCTCCTTCGCAGGCAGCTGGTTTTCACACCGAGGTGTTGCCGTGCTGGCTGGTGCCAGGACGCCCACACCCAGCTGCCTTTGCCATGCCCACCGGGGACACAGCTGGCACCCCGAGGAGCACAGCCACCCCCGAACCCTGGTGTTCAGTGTGTTAAGCAGCTCTGGAAGCTTTAGGAAGGAAGCTGTGCCAATCTGGAGTTAAGGAACACAGGTTTTAACAGGGCTGAAACGTATGCCAAGCCACCGGCAGCTCGCTGAGACACCAGGGTGAGCTTCAAAGCCTTTTTCTGTCAAGCTGAAGGCAGACGGTGAGGGATAAAATCCTTCTGCTCCAAGGAGTTTCTAAACTTCCCTGTTCCACACTCCCACAGCCTGCAGAGGGAATCCAGGGACTGGACCCAGTGACAGGACAGAGATCAGCATCCTCACCTCTAGCCAGGAGGGCCAAAAAAATAAGCTTTGTTGTTGTTGTTGTTTTGGTTTTTTTTTCCTCACTTCAGTGCTCAGGCCTGGTCACCAAGCATCCAGAGAGAAAACAGAGCAGCAGGGGTCTGCATCTTGCAGATGTACGCAGTTCCTACTAAAACAGCTGAACAAAACCCCAGCCAAATCCTGGCAGAACAACTTCACTGTGCCGCGAGAGCAGGCTGTAGCTCCCCTCTAGAGATTAATCCTGGCATGGCTCTCGTCTTCAGCCGAGAATCAGCCCTCGGGTCTGAGGCACATGTGCAGCCAGCTCAGTGCTGCCGACACAGTGGCACTCAGCGTGAATTTCTAGGCCACGGCGCTCCTATCGATGGCAAAGCCTGCCAGAGACAGCAAAAACCTAGAGCTGAGGAGGTCGGTCACTGTCTAGCCACATTCAGAGTACTGTCAGCAATTTCAACACTGCTCTTCGCGTAGAAAAAAACCCTCACCCAACTGATTGTCCAACTCCTTCCAGACACTAAAGGTGCTTCACCGCAAGGACAGTTAACTTAAAAGCACTGAATCACACACCCCACCTATGCAAAGCTGCTTCACAGCTATGTACACCGAAGTAGCATCATTCTGGGAACAGCCTGACCAGCAAATCACACCTTAAAACTCACTGCGGGATTTTTATTATTTTTTTTTCCTGGAAAATCTACCATCTCGAAGGCGACAGGAAAATTCAAAGAGATTGGTCCTTTCTGGGAAAGTCTGGCAAGGGCAATAGCAGACAGGACTCCACGCCAGCACGGACACCCGTGAAATGCTACAGACATCGGTTCTTCCGACACGCTGCACGCACGCACGCAGGGCAAAAACCAAGGGGACCACTTAAGTGCAGGATTCCAGCAAGTCCAGCATCAGCTAGATGCGAGAAGTAAACCACGAGGAAGTAAACTGCAAGGTAATTGGCGTTATTACTCCAGGGAAGGTCAGAGGCAGTTTAGGCAGCTGCCCTCAAGTATTTCAGCAGGGTTAGAGATCTTCTGCCTGTGCTTTAGAGCCACGTGAGCAGGGAGAGCGCTCGGGGGGAGCAGGGATGCTGCTCGCCCAGGTTCTTGTCCCAAAAACCCACCGTGGCTGTTGCCCCGACACTGGGAAAGACGTGAATCTGGCCAGGTAAGCCTGGTTACCGGCCCAGCCCTTTCCAAACAGGATCTCAGATTGCCTCGGGCCCTTTGTGTGACCTCTGAAGGACCAAAAGTGTCAGTGCTTCTAATCTACAACAAGTCTAATGGGTTAATGCAAAAATAAAATGCACAACACGGAAAAGCCAAGCGTGGAACCTACAACAGATAAATATTTGTTATTTCTCCTAAGACTCGCAGGCAGAAGCCCTGCTGAGACACAAAGAATACTGCGCGCTGTCGCACTCCTTTCCAAAAATATCACCTACAGACACTCACATGCTACAGATGATTCGGCAGCAGAGCTCAGAGCATCAGTGCCAGCACAGGGTACGGGCTAGAAAGATGACTCCATGCGACAGAGTTTTCACATCACCTCAGGCTACAAAGTGCTTCCAGGTCGTGTTGGGCCTGAGGCCGGCGCCGCTCTGAGGGCGTTTATGCCCAGCCAGTCGGCCCCTGCCCACCCACGCACCCAAGCTCCGCTCACCACGGCTCGCTCCCCGAGCTCAGCACGCCGCTTGTGCCAGGAGAGACGCGCGGCTCCCCTCGGGGACCGGGCAGCGCCGCAGGCTCGGCAGATCTGGTCTCACCGCTGCCTGCTGCTCTGGGGGACGCGAAGACTCGAAGCCAGAGCCTTTTGCTCTCCCCTGAGCGAAACCAGGCGCTAAGGCCGAGGTTTCAGCGGTCTTATTTCCATCGCTTCCGAGTGCTTGCCAAGACCTGCTCTGCCTCCAAGGCTCCCACGGTCACCCTCGGCACCCGAGCGCCTGCCGGGGCAGGCGAAGCCACGCGTCTAATGTAAACGAGCAAGCACGACACACACACAAGCACACGCTTAAAGCCATCCAGGCCTCCTCTGCACATCACAAAGCAGCAGTAAAGGTTTCAAAGCCCGTCTTAGTCCTTTGCATCTCTTCTTTACAGATGACTCAGAAGCAGGGCTAGGAAGCTCTTTTGTACATTCAACTGTAAAACACGTGAGGAAGAGGAGCGAGACAACTCTCCTGATTGTTGCTACTGCCTACAGCAAGTTTTGGTACAGATATCCTCTCTTATAGGCACTCAGTGGGTAAAACGTAGCCACAACGAACTTGCCATCAAAAATCTTCCCAGTCAGCATTTTTTGGGCAGCTTTGGAATCACCAGCATTTGCATATTCAACAAAGACCTGAAAAAGAGAGAGGAAAAGTGAAGCCTCCGGGGCAGCACGCCACCCGCTCCCTCCCGCCCCTGCAACTGAGGCAACAGTTCCCGAGCAAATTTTTCCCCTTTATCCTCAGTTGAGTCCAGAGCAGTGGAGCTAAAAAGGAAGAAGATGCATCTCTGAGCGGCAATTTTAACTCTCGCTCCTCATTTCTGCAGGGAGCGTGTCTGGTAAATGGTGGGAAAATGTATGATGATGCTCGACATCCTCAACAGTTCCTCTGCCACCCAGTGGTTTCTCCCCCTCTCCTCCCTATTTCAGCTCCTCTCCCAAAGCTGTCCGGGGCCCTCCCAGGTTAGGGAACCCTGCCTAACCGGGGAGGAACCTGTGCTGTCCTTCAAGACGACCAGCTATTTTTAGCACTGCTGTCAGCCAGGAGACTTCCAGAAGCTGAGCAGCAGTCCTGCAGCACACAGCGTCCGTGGGAATTACACGGCCTCTCCCTCCCTTCACTTACTTGGCCTTTACCAGGATTCTCCTTTGGAATAAGCAAGGAAACCACCGGTCCGTATTTCTGACACTCCTCTCTTATGTCTTCCAGGATATCTGAGAAAGAAAAGCGCCGGTTGTCTTTCACGTTGCAAACCAGGGTTTGCCAAGAAGCAAAAAAAGGCCAGATGAACACCTCAAGAACTTTCAGTCAACACAGTCTTTTCCTCTCGATTTAAAATAATCCAGGAATGCCACCGCAGAGGCTGACACTGCTTAACAGCCACGAACAGGACAGTCTGACCTGAGGCCCAGGGACAGACCTGCAGGCAGCGAATCCCTGACACCAGGCCTCGGAAGCACACAGACAGTGAGTGCTTCTTGCTCACAAAGGCTTCCAGTAGCCAAAACATTCAGAATTCATGACTTCTTTTTTTGGCTGCTGCACTTGGAGTAGAGGAATTAAAGTAGCTGCTACAAACTATTCTTTGTGCAAGCAGAACTCGGCCTTTTAAACTCATATCCCCAGAGCTCCCTAGCTTTTGCTGCTCACTTGGATTTGAGAGCAATTGAGTAAATTCCACAGACATACCTTGCCACCTACCGAGTACAGTTTTTGCTACTGTTCATGAACTCAAACAAGATTTTTCAGTTCTGTTGAGATCTTGGATAAGTCAGCCAGCAAACTTTTGAGGATCCTGTTCCTGGGCTCCACAGAGCCCTGTACACGTTCAGCAGCAGCTCAGAGCCACAAACACATCGCAAGCTCTGTGAGCATTTAACCAGATAGGAAATTAAAATCAACCTTCTTTAAAATTTGAGATCCTTCAAGATCTCGCCACAAGCTCTGCTCTTTGGCTCAATCTTTCAGTCTTAGCCTATTCCCTGTTGGTGTAGCTGACCCTCTAGGTATCAGAACTCAGCTGAGAAGCTCTTTGGCTACTACTCTTTTGTCTATTAATAGCTCTTCTGCTTGCTCTCTCACCCCCAAATCGTAACAAAACAGTGAGATGACATTGCTATACGTGAATTGCACAGCACACACCAACCTTCATATTCTTCTTCGCTCTGCAGAGAAGCATCGCTTAGAACGTTTAGCAGCCTCAGCACAGGCGTGGGGAGCATCACCAAATCTTCGATATGGGGAGCTGTTTGACACCCACAGAGTTAGAGAAAAGAAATCAAAGGAGCAAGAAAACATGAAGCTGACTCAATATACACAAGAACTGACTGCTCTTTGCAATAGTTTTACTTCGCTCCATCATTACCTGCATTTACAGGTAATGTATTTTCCCCGTTTCCAACTTATCTTTGCCTGTGTGCTAACAGGCTCTCCCAAAGGATTCAGTGTACTCTGCAATTATACCGAGGCTAGCACCTGAAATTGCTTTTAAAATTACAAAGCTAGGAGCAATTAAGACTAGAATTATGTCTGCTTAGCTCACATTTAGAACTTGATGTGACCTCAAGGGCTGTGGTAGTTGAGCAAACTATCTTTTACATATATGGCAATGCAAGAAGATGAAAGAACCACTGTGTAACCTGCTCCTCCTGTTACTGGTACCAGACAAGCTGGAAATGGGCCAGAGAGCTTCTGTAACTTCAGTTCTTAAGCTATATGAAGGCATAAGCCTCAGATGACTCTAGGTTATGTTCGGGTTCTTCCCTAAACACCATGTGAAACCCCACCTTCAAAATCCAACTGCAACATGCAGTTTTGAGATCACCATACAACCTTACAACAGAAAAAGGGAAAAATATTTAGCTGCTTAATGCAGTGCTACAGACTAAGTCAGTGCCGCAAGAGGAAAGTGGGTGAGCACTGATCCTGTGAACAAGTTTACAACGGGCAGAAATAAAGCCCGCTGCCACAGGACCCTTGGCTCTGGAAGAAAACAGGCAGCTCCACGATGACTTGGAGCAGCGCTGCACAGATCCTCCTGTGGAACGAGGTGGCCAGACTAACGTCAGACTACGAGAACCACATCTGGGAGGACACTCAGGACTTCTAGCAACTCAAAGCAGCAAGGACAGACGATGCCACTTCAACAAAAAAAGCTCGATTTCATGTTCCTGAAAGGGACCGGCAGGTCTGTCAATTTAAGATCCGGGAGTCCAACTTGCAGTGCTTCAAGAGCATGAACACACTTTTATTTGTATCAGCAAGCTACAGCATCTGAACACAACAGCAGGGCTCATGGGTCTCACATTTGAATATGAAACGGGAGAGAAAAGGGAAGAAATGGCTCCGGTTCTCCAGCCTGAGCCTTCTGACTAGCTTTGCAAAGATAGCGGGTGATTACTCCCTTGGAAACACTCTTCCAAGCTAAGCACACAACGCGCACCAAGGAGCTGACATCTTTGCCAGGCACAGGCACGACCTCGATTTTACAGTGCAAGAGGAGATGCTAGTCAAGCACACACACTGCAAATCTTCTACCATGTCACACGGAGGAATCCTTATGAAAAGCCTGGAGGATGAAAGGCCTTATCTAGACGATGCCCAGACAGCACTCAGGAACATCCCTTCAAAGAGAGGTGTCACAGTCAGCTCCAAGAGAACTGCTGCGACCATTCCTCCTTAGGGCTGTTGGCAACCAAGAGATAGCATCAGACAAATAGGGAACTGAAAGCACATTTAACCATTGCCTCGGCCTTGTGTGCGGCTCCTTTTACTCAAGTACATCTGTCCTTCCTTTCATGTGTCTTTTTGAGAGAAGGGAGACAAACCAAGCTCTACAACTCGGAGCCATCTGTCTTCCTATAACCAAGTGACAAATGCACTTCTTGCAACACCCTTCTGTCCTAGGACAAACTTTCTGCCCAGCACCTCTGCTCCCATTCAGAGTCCCAGGTGACGCCCACTGCACTGACAACACAGCTGGCTGCAGCTTACGAGCAGCTCAGGAAAGAAGCTGAGTAACTGGAAAGTCACGTCTTGGCTGTAACCGACAAGGAAAGCCATTCTCAGCTGTCTTTGCTCTAAACAGAATAACCGTGTCCAAGTGAAAGGTAATGACAGCTCGCATTCTGACTTCCTAGGAAAGCAACAGTAAATGCTTCTTTGTGCAGACACGCTTACGTGTAAGCCAGGCAAAGGAGAGAACCAGCAACTAAGAAAAATCGGAGCTGTTTTATAAACTTGTAGCACTGACCACAGGAGCACCTTTCTAGTACAAGAGGGTACAGTTAGAGGTCTGTGTGTTTAAAACTAGATGTGGAAGTACTGCCAAAACACTATTCCCTCTGCTCTAAAGCAAAACTGGCAGAAAGGTTCAGCTGCTTCCATGGAAAGTGGCTTTGATTACAACAGCCCCAGCTTCTGAAATGCAAGAGAAGTTTTAAAAGCAGGATGAGCTGCTTACCTTTGCCAATACAAAGGGATGCCAACATCTAGATGCAGCCTTGGAAGACGCGATATTTAACAGCCTTCACTGCAAGCTATGCCAAGCAGCTTAGGAAAAGCAAGGCTCAAAGAGAAAATACTAGCCCAGTAAGAAGCTGGATGCCTGAAACGTTGACTTATGCTGCAGAAAAGCTGGATGCAGAGCTCTTTGCCGGTCCTCTGAGAGCCAGCAATCTCTGAAGAATGCTACTGTGGAGCTTTTGGAACAGAAAATGGGGAGGGATATGAGCCTAAACAGGGCAGGCCCTGCCCATCTGCTGCTGGCAGTCTGCATGGGGGGGTTCTGGGGGAACACGCAGTCCTGCGGAACACCACCTTTTTCCTCAATTGAAGAGAAAGTGCTAGATCAAAGCGACAGTGACAACTGTCTGACCTGCCATGCGGACGTGAGGAAAGGCAGGCCCTGACCTCCTCCGTGACCTTCGTCACTGCAAACGTAGGCTCACACTCTCCTGGACAGGCGCCAATACAGGCTCCAGCACCAGAACGCACTGGGACTGCTCGGCCCACAAGGAGGAGGCAGCGGCAGAGGCAGCCACCAGCCACTGCCCTGCTTGCTCCCATCCCCAGCTTCTGAACTGGGAAACTCTCGGCATCGTAAAAGCCATCAGCCTCCCATAAACAGCACAGCACTCTTAAAAAGCACCTTAAGGGTCATAATGCCAGCTACGTGCCTTGTCTACGTCTGTCCCCCCAGCTGAATAATGTTGTCAGCACACCCTTGGTCAGTTCGATCTGAGCAGGATTTAGAGGGAGTCCACCAAGGAAAAGTGGCAGCCCGCACGGCCACAGGAACAGGGCAGCACTGAGAGCAGGGGCAACACTCTGACCTGTCTGCCGTGGTACCAGAGGGCTGACAAGTGCCACAACACCAGGGAGCAGCAGCGAGGACAGAACCAGGAACAGCTGCGCACCCCTGCTGCTCCCAGTATACGCGGACAAAGCTGCGAGCAGGGCCGGTGTGCACAACTTACCAAAGGGAATGCTGAAGAACGGGCTGCATAAAGCCTTTTCAGCGGAGGCTCGCTTTCCTTGGTCACAATGAAGCATGCTGCAAGAGAAGAGAGATCCTTATGCTCCTGCATGAGACGTTCCTGCATCAAATTCAGCTTGGGCTGGAAGCCAGCACCGAGGAATAGCCTATCTTTCGGGTGCTTATGGTACAAAGAGAACAGTCAAGAGCACATCTTCCAATTCACAGCTTAAGCACACCAGAAGGATCCCTTGAGAGCGTTTCAAGTACATAATACAGGAGGTTTTGCTTTGAGATGTCTTTCAGCACCAAATTATGGAAGTTGCTCACTTAGAATTTCACAATGAACACTGCATGTTCCAGCTCCACCTCTCCAGGCCACTCTGCTCCTGTCTCACACACACATGCGGTCTCATAAAAGTGATCGTACTTCAAGAAGCTCCCACATCTTGTCAAAAATGGGATTCGGAGCAGCTAATAATACCGGGCTAATGAAAGCACAGCTAATATAGCTAATGCTTGCACTTGTGACTAGCATAGTGGCAAGGACATTAAAAAAAAAAAGTGGTAGGTGTGGGCTCCAAGGCGCAAGGCTTCACAGGGCACATCTTTAAGCAACGCTTAGTAAATGCAGGAAGATACCTTTTGATAAGGTCTCTGAGGTGATAAGCTGGAATGGCTGAATTAACCACCCCTTCACTGGCAAAAATGCGGTCGATGATGGCAGAACTGTTTGCCTGGGAAGAAAAATAAGTGGTAATTAGGGATGAAAGGAAACAGTAGTGCAATAGTAGCCCTCATCCACGTATGTTGTTCCTCTGTCTGTGCGGCACTACAGCCAGCACAATTAACTTCCCAATTCTTGGGGAGACACAGGCTCCGAACACAGAATCCTGGAGCTGTAGGATTTCAGTAGCCTGAACACAGGCAGTGTTCAGACACGTCAGTCCCACAGGGCGGGCAGGTCTCTAAGGCTTTGAAACCTTAATTCCCAGGACAATAGGATTATAGACACATCAAGGAAACACTCTCTAGTTGCCAGGTGCTACCTGACAAATCCAAGGTGCACACAAGCAGCAGGAGGACTTGCTTGGCATAAGCAAGAACGCCCACAGCAGTTCTCACTCACCTTCCATTCCTGAGATTGGACTGTATGTTTCAGTTTCATTCCTGAGAACATTTCCAGTAAAACAATTCCCAGACTCCACAGATCCACAGCAGAGGTACACTCCGTCTCGCTCTGGAGCCCTGCCTGTGCCAGGCAGTTCTGCAGTTCTGCCTCTGGAGCCCGATACCCGTCTGTTTGAATATATTTCACATCCTACAGAAGGTCAAACAAACACAAAAAAAGGTTAATTTTTGCAGATACAGGCTCTCTGCTCTAACCTTAAATCAGTTTACAGAGGCACGTCCAAACGGGTCACCAAAATACCGCTGCTGACTTGACAGAAAGCATCGTACAGCCAGTCGTGTCAGAAGGCAGTTCGGCTTGCTGTACTGCTGTGTTGATGAAGGGGGAAAAAAATGGAGGAGAAAACATCTAGCTAAACAGCAGCCATCCCACGAGCATCTGAGCTCTCTGAACGACAGCACGGCCTGGAGGAAGTGGCTGGATGTCACGGTGGACTGGCCTGTTAACCTTGTGCAAGCACGGAGGACGCTGGAAGCTTCAGGATAAGGGCGGTGCACCCACAGCACGCTCCCACATCAGCTGTACGAGAGCACAAAACGCTCAGAATGAGCAGTGAGGATCAGTAACAGCTTCCATTGCTCAGGTGCTGCTGTTCTCTGGAACACGACATTAAAAGCAGGCATCTAACACTCAGACAAGGAAATTATCAAAGGCGCTTCCCACGCGCCTCTTCCTCCTCTCCCCTCGCAGAGGGAAGTGCTGCAGCAATCAATACCTGCTCAGCTGCTGTGGCTGGCAGAGGCAAATACCCACACACTGTCTGATTAAAAGAAAACAGGAAAATCACAGAATCACACAAGGGCTGATTGGAGAGGCTGCTCAGAAGGTCTCCAGTCCGACCTCCTGCTCACAGCCGATGCCAGATCAGTCGGCCGTGGTTTTGTCAAGTCCTTCGAATGCCCGATGATAAACTGGACGCTGGGTCTTTCTGATATAGGAGGGCTCGTTTTAAACGCCCTGATGTGACTCGAGGGATGACAGAAGAATATGGAAGCTTACTTCCTGGAGAAGGCACAGGACTGGGAATTCTTAGCCATGGAATATATTCAAACCAAAATTAGCTGGCTCTCCAATTGGAAATAAAGACTACAAAAGGCATTTTTAGGCAACAGAGCTTAGAATTGTTTCATAAACCAAAAAAATATGATACACAAATTGCTCAGTAGGGTACTGCCTCCAATCAGCAAAGAGCAAAACCTCTAGCATGGTGAAAGCAGCAGTTTAGCAGCCCCACCAAACAACACTCTGAGACACGGAAAACGCCGTGGTCAACGCCGCCAGCAAAAACAGAGAGAGGGAATTTCACTCCTGCTATCTGAAGTATTTTCAGAGATTCGTGTGGCTGAGACCTTGCTCTGTGTACAGCCAGTCCCTGTTAAACAGTAACTGCAGAAAGTTATGCAAGAATAAGCTGAGCAGAGTTGTCCCAAACGCAAGGAACACGGGCTTGACTCAGATAAGGAATGCGTACATGTACGCAGCTAGACACGGCAGGGGTGGGGAGGAGAGGCTGATAGCCAGTACGTATTCAAAGCAGGGTCAGAAGGTTCACCCCAACAGGCAGCATATTTACGGGAACCAGAGGAGGAAACTCAGCCCAAAGAAGGCAGATTGGAAGCAAAAGTCGAAGCAAATAAAATGCACGATCAAGTATTATGAGGCAACTCCCAGAGCGAGCAGCAAAACACAGACCTGAAGAAAAAAAAAATATCTGCCTCAGACACAGGACACCAGGAGAGTGTTTTCTGCTGATAGACAGCAGCAGATTACCAGCACGAAACGGTGCTCAGCCAAGAGTGTGGGAGGACCAAAGCACAACACGGAGGAGTTGTTAAGGAGTGCACACGTTAAAATCTGATGTTGTACTAAACCATTCAGGGACAGGTCACCCACGCAGTCCTCAGATATTTGCGGATCAGTGAGCTTTACTGTCAATACCAGGTTAAAACAGTCAAAAAAAAAAATCCGAAAACCTCTTAGATGAGAAGAGTGCAAGGAGAAGCCAGGACACTGTGTGTAAAGAAGAGTCATAGCTCACTTACGACTTACTGCCCAGTGACCAAAGGATAATTTGCTACGGGGCTATCTGATAAAACGCTTTACTGATACCCCTCACAGACGGTTCCTAAGAGAGGGAAGGATGACAGGAAATTCTGTCAAGCCAACAGCAGAACCTCCCCAGGCTCTGTGTAGACAGTCCCTCTGCTTTCACTGGAGGCCACAGAAGGGAATAAAAGGGGAAAGGACAAACTTACAAAACCCGTTATCACCGAAATAAACAAGTGACAGTATGAAGAGGGAGTGAAAGCTCAGCGAACAGGAAGAGCGGAGCAGAACAGGCACAGATCTGTCCACGTCAGGACAGAACAGACGCTGCCTAGCCGCAATCAGGGCTTTGGTCAACCCAGTCACGTGGGAAAGAAACATCCAGACTTAAAAAGGGAAGCTGCTGAAGATAGGATGAAAGTAAAGACAAGAACAAGGACACCGCTAGAGATAATGCAATTGACCGATGGCGAAGCCTGGATTACTACTATGTACGATAAGGGATGATAAAAGAGATCCTACAGATCTGGCTGCTCTCGCTCATCTGACCACATGAAAACTAGCAAGCTTCCCAGGAAGCTGAATCGTTAACTCTGGAATCTACGGTTGTGGGTAGCGCGAGGACTGACATCAACAGTAATCAGAGACACGCAGGGAGAACGGGAACACCGGCTTCTGTTTCACGGGCCAGACCACATTTTAGCCTTCCAGGAAACCCTCAGCACCAGCTCAGCTACTATCCCGATCAGGTCATCTCCGCTCCTTCCCCCAGGAGCTGAGGTCATCACAGACCCGCGCAACTCAAGAGAGAGCAAACTGCTCCGAGAGCAGCACATTCCAAACCTGATTCCCCTCTTTGAAGCTTAGTCCAAAGTCAATGAGCTTAAAGCACTCCTCCTCCGCGCTCCACAGGATGTTGCGTGGCTTGAGGTCCGCGTGCACATAGCCCTTGTGGTGCAGGAAAGCCAGGGCCTCCAGAACATCTCGGGCACAGTGCTGGATCATCCACATGGAGCAGCCCTGGTTGCTGGAGTGCAGCAGCAGCTCGGACACGCTGATGTCCAGCAGCTCCAGCAGGAGACAGCGAGACGGGCCGTTCGCAGAGTAGTGGTTGGTGAACACGCCGTACAGCGTCACTGCGGCGAGACACGGCGACAGGCGTCGGTAACGGGCAACTACACCATTACTGCACTCCGCTCCTCTCCAGCACCCCCGGGAAGACCCCCGGACCTGCAGCAGGCAGCTGCTTCTTCAGGGGAACCCTTCCCAACCAGAGGGAGCCACAGGGGACGGCCGGCCCTGTCCCCCCTCTGCAGCTGATGAAAATCAGCAGTGGGCAAGCCTGCAGGGAGGGGAGCAGCCCTGCCTCACCCGGGGGGTGCTGCCCACCTCGGGGGGCATGTCCTTGTCCCTGTTGTCCCCAGCTGCCCACCTCTGGGGACATGCCCTTGTCCCTGTCCCCAAGTGCCCACCTCTGGGTCCCTGTCCCCTGCTGCCCACCTCAAGGGGTACGTCCTTGTCCCTGCTGTCCCCAGATGACCACCTCGGGGGACATATCCTTGTCCCTGTCCCCAGCTGCCCACCTCGGGGTCCCTACCCCTATCCCTAGCTGCCCACCTCGGAGGGCACGTCCTTGTCCCTGTCCCCTGCTGCCCGCCCCGGGGCCCCCACCCCCGTCCCCAGCCGCCCACCCCGGGTGCCCCATCTCGCCGCCCCCGCCGCAGGCCCCGGTCCCTCCCCCCGGCGCGGTGCCGGGGCTCGGTGCGGGTCCCCCCGCCGTTACCGATGTTGCGGTGGCCGCGGAGGTGCTCGAGGGCGGCCCGCTCCTTGCGGAACCCGTACTCGGCGCAGTCGGCGGCGGCGGCCGGGCGGGCAGCGGGGCGCCGAGCGGGGCCGGGCCGCGCCGGGGGAGCCACGAACTCCTTGACGGCGCCCGGGGGGGCCCGCGGGTCCCCGCAGCAGCGCACCCGGTACACGGAGGCCGAGGAGCCGCTGCCCAGCGGCGCCTGCACCTCCCACAGCCGGCCCAGCGCCTCCAGCAGCAGCGGCGGCGGCGGCGCCGCGCCCCACACGCAGCCCGACATGGCGCCGCCTCGCCTCGGCCTCAGCCTCGCCTCACATCGCCGCCGCCACCGCCGCCGCCTCCGGCTCCCGCAGCCGGGCTCGGCCGCCGCCGCCGCCGGGCTCCGGCCGCCATGACGGCGGAAACGGGGCGGAGCGGGGCCCGGCGCTCCCTCAGCGCCGCCCCGGTCCCCTCAGCGCCGCCCCGGTCCCCTCAGCGCCGCCCCGGCTCCCTCAGTACAGCCCCGGTTCCCCCTCAGCGCCCCCAGGGGCCACAGAGGGGGTGCTAGGCGTCAGCGATTAATAATAATAATAAAAAAAAACCCCACACGTTTATTGTGCAATCCGCATCTTTTGTCCCAAAGTACACGCGCATCCCGGAGGACATAAATAGAGGGACGGGACCTGCAGCGGGGTGCAGGGTTGGAAGACGCTGGGTGCTCGGAGAGGGGCCGCAAGCCCTCGTCTCCATCGACAGGGCCCTACATGCGTTCACCGGGCAGCACACGCATACGCACCGCGTTGTGGGGTGGCACCGGCCACGTACAGCACAGCCACGTTAGAGGCAGGGTGTTCCCATTACAGGCAGGGTGTTCTCTACCCCAGCACCAAGGGGCTCGGGGGCAGCAGGAGGAAACGCTCCAGCCCACCTCTGGCGCCCCAGGCCCTGCTGCACGCCGGCCGCCAGCAGCAGGGGATGCACGGTGCCCGCAGGACTGCTGGTGGAAGGCGGTTTGTGGCTTTAGAAGGTCCCCCTTGGGTTGTCCTCCCCTCTGTGGCACTGGTGGGGCTGTGAGATCTGTCCCAGCCCAGCCCTGCCCAAAGGCAGTTCGTGACCACGTTTTGAGGTGAGGATGCTCCAGGTAACGGGTGCCATCTCAGAGCGGCTTCCTTGCACCCGCCCAGGGGTCCCCACGCTGGATAACCTCTCCTGCAGCTCATCCAGAAACAATCATAGAGCGGTATCAGGGGACCGCGTGGCTTCTTGTGTCCCGGTCTCATGCAGAAGCTCCACCACCCCCAGAAATAACAGAGCAGTGGAGCTGGTCCACACAGAGCGGGGTGCCCGCCTGGGCAGGTTGGTCCTGCCCGTGGTGGCAGCGCTGAGACCAAGACACAAGCAGGAGCTGCAGGGGGGAGCCTCGCACGGGGCACCTGCAGAGCCCCAGGCGCCCCACGCTGCTGCCCCCGGCTTCATGCCACGAGCAGGGCTCCTGGGGCTGGGGCTCCACAGCAAAGAGATGGCACTGCAAAGGGATGGCCTCTGGAAACACCTCGGGGCTGGGGGCAGCGCGCAGCAGGGCTGCGAGAGCCTGCAGGCACCCCCGGGATGGGGCTGCTCAGCGGGCACACGGGGTGGGATGTAGGCATGAGGAGGGTCCTGGCACTTCTGCAGCCACTCATGAGGACAGGCTGCAGAAGCGGTGGCAAGAGAGGCTGTGCTCCTCCTGGGCATCTGGGGAGGAGGGGTTCGGGAATGATGGCTCAGGAATGGCTCCTGCTAGCCTAGGGCTCCCCCCCTCCCCAAAATAGCAACCCCAAGAAGAGCAAGCAGCAGCGAGAGACGTGTTTGGGAGAGCCAGCCCCCACTGTGCCCCTCTCCTGCTGCTACTCGAAGGACAGCAGGTCAGGATGGGGACCCTCCGCCTCCCGGCTCGGGGTGCACGGCTCTGGCTGCCCTGCGCTCCCTGGCAGCTCATGCTCCAGCCCTGGTCCCCGAGACTTCTCGGTGCGGGGTGAGGTCTCCAGGCTGCCTTTGTGGATGAGGTCGGGCACGGGGAGGGCACCAGTCGGCTGGTCCCCACTTGGTGCCGAGGCACTGGTCGCACCGAGCACCCCAGGGTGCTCCACAGGGGACAGGTCCCTTGCCCCCAGCCACTCCTCCGCAGGGTCAGGGTGTGCTGGGGGCAGCTCGGGGGGCTCCGCCACGCTGCTGCCCACGGGCTGGGGTGCGATGAGCATGTCCTGCGGGGTCTTCAGGGCACGCGGAGTCCTCTTCTTGGTGACGGGGGGCGGCGGGTCCAGCCGGGGGAAGGCATCCAGCCCCGGGGGCCTGCAAGCAGAGCGGAGCAGTGACACGCAGCCCCACACCAGGGCCCCTCCAGCCTGCCCAAACATCCCTGCCACGGGGCACACGCAGCAGGGACACTCACCCATCCTCGCTTGCCAGCTGTCCCATGCCCAGCGCGGCACCGGCGCTGGCATTCACCTCCGTCACCCCCACGCCGGGGGGGCCAGCCGGCTCCTTGCGGCGCAGGAGATCGTTCACCTTGGCCCCCACGGCCTTGCCCAGGTTGCGGAGGTGCTGGCTGCCAGCAGGGCGGGAGGGCTGCGCTGGGGCACCCGCGGGGACGTGCTGCGGGCGCGGGGTGGGTGCCGTGCTGGCACTGGCGTTTTCAAACATGCTCTGGTCCACTGGAAGGGAAAGGGAGCAGAGAGCGGGTGTGAGCTGGGCTGCAGGGGGCAAGCATCTCAGAGCTGCCCACCAGCAGCACGGGGGGGAACACAATTTGGGGACAGGGAGGCTGCTCCTGTGGCCCCGCAGCCGTGCCGTGCCTGTGCAGGGCAGTGCATGCAGCGGGGACAGCACGGGGTGAGACGAGGGAGCAGCAAGCCCAGGGCACCATGCTGGTACTGACAGCACACCAAGAGCATCTCTTACCTGGTACCGAGCAGCTTGGGAAGCAGGTTGTGGGGAAAAAAAAAAGAGAAAAAGAGGGTTTACCAAGGGGACAGCAGGCCTGGCCCTTCTGCATGCTCACTCCATGCTGCCAGGCGAGGTGCGGTGCCAATCCCCTGCCTGGCTGCCTACAGAGATAGGATTCACCGGGTGTGGGTGCAAAACCCCGATGTTACTGCACCATCCTGCACTGGACCAGCTGCAGCCTGTGTGGCTGAGCACCCCCACACCTCGCCCCTTGCATCCTGGCAGCCCTGATTGACGGAGCCAGCAGGTCTCTGAACACCAGGTCCCTGAAAAGCGCCTCGGAAGGGCTGCGCCTGGTGCCCAGAAGCTCCCTGCGGTGCCCGCGTGGCACCAGCCCTCAGTGACATCAGCTGACGGTACCACGGCAGCGTGGCGCTAGGGCCTCGGCACAGAAGCTGCACCAGGGGGATGGAGAGCTTTGTCGTGCCGTCCCTGCCAGTGGGGGCCATGCCCTGTGGCACCAGGAGGGGCAGCCTGAAGCCCCCCTGCCCCTGGGACCCCGGCAGCCTGCCTGGTGAGGCTGGTGCCCGCGGGCTGCACCCAGGCAGGGGGGCACGCAGTGCTCCAGCTGGGCAAACCTGCCTGGGTGGGCAGGGGAAGGGGGCCCCACGTGGCAAAGGGTGCTTTTTAGGGACCGGGGGGGTCCTGCCGTCGCAGCCCGCCTCTGCGCTGCTCTCCTTCTCACCCCACGTCTTCCCAGCAGGAATCCCGAAGGCTGTGGGTGCTGCCTCCAGCAGCGCCAGCTCACTACCCCCAGCGCTGCCCCCGTGCCTGTGCAGCTCCGCGTGGGACAGCCCCACCTGGCCGCAGGGTGAGCCTTCCTCGTGCTGGTGGGTGTCTCGCCAGCTCTCCAGCCACGTGTCCCATGGTGGAAGGGATGCTCTCCATGCTGGGGGGACACTCAGGGACAGAAACAGTCACCTCAGCATCCCCCCGAGGCTCAGACAGCCCAGCCCAGCAGCCAGGGCTCTGGGCAGAGATGGGCTCAGCACTGTGCTGGGGACTGGGCCCCTCCTGCGTCTCCAGCACCGCTCCCATCCCCGTGGGTGACCGAGCTCGTGCAGGGACCCCCGACTCACTGCTGCCCTTCCCTCTGCAGCCGCAGCCTCGCCGGGCAGCGAGCTCCCTGCTCGCACCATCTACCGGCCCTGGTTCTCACCGTACAGCTACTTCACCTGCACCGCAGCAGCCTCCCAGCAGCACCTCTCCTCCGGCCTGGCCATCGGCGCCCAGGAGCCAGAGGAAGCCGACAACCTCTCGGAGACCATCTGCTCTTCCTCCTGCTCCTCGGAGGAGCCGCAGCCCTCCCAGCAGGGCCGGCAGACCACCAGCAGGGTGAGCATCACCGTGCGGGACATCCTCGCGGCTGCGCGGGGGCAGCCGGTGCCGCAGCACGGCTACAAGTGCAGGGCGTGCTGCCGCGTCTTCCCCACGCTCTGGGCGCTCAAGACCCACATCCAGCACAGCTCCCAGGAGGGCTACAGCTGCAAGGCGTACTACCGCAAGCTCAAGGTCCTGCTGGAGAAGGAGCACCAGGCGCAGGAGGCCGAGGCCCCCCCCGGCACCCGAGCAGCCCCGGCCGCCGCGGGAGGGCACTGCTCCATCGCTGCGGCCGCCAGCGCAATAAACGCCACGCGGAGCAGGGCCTGCTGCTCTCCCGGGAGGCACGGCTGCGCCGCAGCCCCTCGCTGACCCAGTGCTTCTGATGTCCTTTAAGAGGCCGTTCCTGACTTTTCCTTCCCAGCAGCCCAAAAAAAAAAAAAAAAGTCACGGAGCCTGGAAAGCGCTGCTCAGCATCTGGAAACCCTGGAGGCAGCATCGGGCACCCTCCAACCATCAGCCAGCCCTGAGACAAGCCCACACCACGCCTCTACCCCAAAAACACTCTTCGGGGCACCTCGCTCTCACGGCCAGCCTGCGGCTGGCACCACAAGCCAGGCAGAGCCGAGCTGCAGGGGAGGGCTGGGGGTCCCGCGGGGAAGGATGCTCGGTTCCGAGGGCGCTGTGCGATGCCAGGGGTGCCGGTGCTGGCTGCCGCCCGGCCTGGCAGAGCGTGGAGGGCAGGAGGAGTACAGAAGGAGAGAGCCAGCGAGAAGGAAGAGACAACAGAAAGCCTTGAGAAATAGAAAGATTTATTTAGCAAAAGCCAATCAACTGATGACAACACCCAAGGGTTAAGTGCACTTACATTGACAGATTGGTTTCCCAGATAGACTGGGTCGACAGTTAGTAACACGACAGTTGTAGGAAAAAGAAAGGACAAAAAATAGAGCTATAAATTCCCAGTCAAGGTCCGTAACAAAAGTGAGAGGCCAGAGAGGCGTTTGGTAGGCAGCGCCGGGTGAGGAGGATCATTCACACACGTACCCACGGCACGGGCTGGCTCCCAGCCGGCTCCGGTGACGCACGGGGGGCAGCGGCACCCCCTCGGCCCCGGGGCATCGGTCACCACCCCCTGCGGGCAGCGCTGGCCACCAGCCCAAGGCTGCAGGCAGGGAGCTGGCTCGGCACTGCCTGCTGCTTCCCGAGGCAGCCGGGCCTGGAGGAGATGCCCTGCCTGCTGCTGCTCCTGCCCTCGTCTGCCCCCAGGGCACCCTGCTACCAGCACCCACCGCTGCTCTGTCCCCTCGGGGGGCTCCGCTGGGCACCAGGCCACCGCTGGGGACACTGAAACAATCACAGAAGGGCTGAGGCTGGAAGGGACCTCGGGATGTCACCTACTCCAACCCCTGCTCGAGCAGGGATGCTCAGAGCAGGCTGCCCAGGACCACGTCCCGGCGACTTTTGAGGATCTCCAAGGAGGGAATTGGTGCTTGCCCTCGCTGAGCTGCCTGCGGTGCCACCAGCCGCCTCTCCAGCCCGCTGAGGGCCCCTGGCGTCACCCACTGCCCCCAGCTCCGTGCCACGGGCAGCCTCGTGAGGGTGCCCCCACCCAGATGGTGGGGGCCATGGGGCCCATCACTGGCCCCGATGGCTTTAACGTCCCTGACCAGCTTCAGTTCTATTTTGGCTTTAGCTTTCCTAACTTCATCCCTGGGTGCCTGGGCAATGTCCATGCTTGCTTCCCCCCTCCGTACTCTTCCTCTTTGGGTCTGAGTTGGGCCAGGAGCTCCTTGTTCACCCGCGCAGGCCTCCCGGCGTTCCTGCCTGACCTCCTCGTTGATGGGATGGACCTCCTGAGCTTTTCGGAGGTGATCCTTGAGCATTAGCCAGCTTTCCTGGGTCCCTGTGCCCTCCGGGGTCTTGTCCCACAGGATGCTTCTTCCAAGCAGACCCCTGGGGAGGCCCAAGGTCTGCTCTTCTGAAGCCCAGGCTTGCGAGCTTGCCTTTCACCCTCCTCCCTGCCCTAAGGACCCTGAGCTCCACCATCTCACGGTCGCTTTGACCTTCGTGTTCCCTCTTCGCTGCTGCTAAGAGGCCCGGCACAGAACTCGTCCTGCCTTCCCTCTGGGACCCCCAGCTCCTGCCAGCCCCGCCGCCCTCAACATCCAGCCTCCTCCTGGGTGGGCAGCGCCCAGCACAGCCCTCGCCTGCCCCGGGGGTCTCACCCACACCCCGCTCCTCAGCCCCAGGGGGACTGGGGCAGGAGGAAGCCACGGGCCTCCCTCGGCAGGGGGCCGAGCAGCAGAGCACAGCACGAGCTCGAGGCGAGGAGATGCGCAGCGAGGGGTTAGGCGCAGGCACAGCGAGCAGACAGAGCCGGCCAAGGGGAGAGCAGCAGGCAAGCGACAAAGCGAAGCAGAAGCAGGACAGGAGGGTGGAAGGAGTGGAAAATGACCGTGCCAACCCCCAGCTCTCCCAGCGTTTCCTCAGGGAGCAGGGGGGCATCAGGGCTCCGGCTCGTATCGCTTCAGCTGCGGCCTCTTGGAGGCCGCAGCAGCGGGCAGCTGATAAATGTGCTTGCAGAGAAGGGAAAGGCTCCTGTGGGGGCCCCTAAGGACAACCACCGGCCTCTGGGGGGCTGCTGGGGCACCCTGACATCCCGGATTCGCCCCTCTGGAGGGCGCAAACCAGGCTCGTGAAGGAGCCCCTGCGCACAGCTGGTCCTCACCCGTGCCACCCGCCAGCTCCATCCCGGTCTGCCCGCTGCTCCCGGGCAGGCACTTGGCAGCTCCCAGCAATGTTCACAGCTGGCATCACCTCCTGGCATCACCTCCTGGGGGGGCCAGAGACCCTCGAACCGGGCTCAGCTTCTCCCAAAAAGCAACCACCCCGAATCCAAACGAGCACAGTGCCTGCCGGAGGAGAGCTCGCTCCCCACAGAGGGTCTGTGTGTGTTTGTCTCCGCACAGCCATTGCCAGCCCTGGTTTGCAGGCAAGCACCTGCTGGGAAATGCGGTGGGTTTTGTCTGTAAAGCGAAGCAGGGAGCTGGTGGTGGCGGTGGGTGCAGGGAAGCACTTGAAAACATGGCTTGAGAACACCAGAAAGGCTTCGAAGCCTGGCAGCCGTGCTGAGGAGCTCCAGGACCAGGCAGCGAGGGGAAGGAGGACCGCACGCCCCGTGCTGCGCTCCCTGGCTCCCCGCTCCGTGCCCGTAATGACTCCCTCCCCGCTCTGCAGCCCCGGGGAGGGGCAGGCAGTGCCCACGCACCCTCCACCTGCCTTGGGCAGGGACCAACCCTGTCCCAAAGCACCGCAAGCCCCAGCACCCTGCCAAAGCTGCCCGTGCCCGGCCATCCTGTGCAACCTCCTCTCACCCCTTCACCTTTCCAGGCTCATCCCCAGTGTCCCCCTGCTCTCGCCCACGCACCCACACTGCCGCTCATCCCGACAGCACAGCCGCAGCCTCCTCTCCCGCCACCTCCACATGCAGAAACCCCACTCACTGCCCCATACTGGCTCTTGGCTCCCTCCCATCCCCGCTCACCACCCCGCAACTGCTCTCTCATTCCCCCAGCAAAGACCTTCGCCTGTCTCGCCGCTCCCCCCGCAGTAACACCACTTACACCACCTCCCAACCCGGCACAGGAGGCACGGGCCGACCTCTGCAGTTTGGGGCTGCTGGGCAGCTGTGTGCCGTGGGGCTCTGGCAGTGATGCCAGCAGCGCGACAGGGCCCTGCGGGGCTGTGATGGTGCTGAGGGCTCTTTGTTCCCTTACTTCTGACCTCTCAACGCAGCCCGGGGGCAGGCACGGGGACCAGGGAGCAGCACAAGCCTGGCACGAAGCTGAGGGTGCTGAGGGCTGGCTGAGCTCGGGACAACGGGGCTGGCAGCAGGGACACAGCCTGGGGAAGGACGAGGTCTGTGCCCTGCTCCTGCTGAGCTGGCACGTCTCCGGGTGCCATTTATTTCCCCTGGGCACGGCACAGCGCCACACGCTGCCCTCCGGCCCCGCGCTCCCTCCTCCGGCCCCGGCCCCGCCAGGGCTCCCGGCTGCTCCGCGCCACCTCCTGCCGTGCCCTACACCGCGATCTCGTCCTCCAGGCTGTCGCCCAGGTCCTGCCGGGGCTGGACGTTGAGCAGGCGCGGCGGTTCCTCCTGGGACCAGGAGTCGCGCTCCTCGCTCTCGTCCGTGTTGGACTCGTACTCGGAGGCGATGCCCGACTCGCGGAACTTGAGGAGCTCCAGGCTGCCCAGCGCCGGCTCCGGGGCGTGCGGCCCCGAGCCCGGCAGGAAGCGGTAGCACTCCAGCTTCACCAGACAGTCGTTCCTACCTATGGGGCTGCCCAGGGCGCTGGGGAAGCCCGAGCCGGGGCCCAGCTGCGGCAGGTGGGTGTCCTCGGGCTGCGGGGTGGTCGGGTCGCAGAGCACGGGGAGGGCGCCGGAGCGGAAGGTGATCTCCAGCAGGCTGTCCTGGGAGCCCGCTGCAAGAGAAGGGCACGGCTGAGAGGTGGTCACAGAGCCATCCCGGTCCTCCTGGGTGTCCCCCGGCCACCAAGGCAGGCTGTGGACCCCCACGGGAAGGACAGTCCCAGGGGGCTGCTGGCCTGCAAAGAGCCAGGAGGAAAGGTTGTTCGTCTCCCACCCCAGCTCCTGCAGGGAGCCGATGGCCTCATCTGCTGGAGAGGAAGGTCAAGGAGGGGCTCTCAGGCAGGGAAGGAGCTGGCACAGACTGTGCAGCCGCTGGGGAGAGCAGACATGCTGATGGACATGTGGGACCGCTGCCCCCATACCTCCCTCCACTCTGCGTGCAAGCACCCCGCTGCACGTGCAACACGCTGGGCCAGAAGGGCATGAACATTGCCCTGCACAAAACCACGGGAATGTGCAAAACCGGGATCCCGTTAGCTGGGAGGGGAGAGAACGGGGTGGGAGCACTTACTGGTGTTGTTCCCCGCCAGCTTCAGCTCCAGCTCCTGCACCTGCTTGACCAGGAGCGAGATGTGCTGCAGCAAGTCCTTGTTCTGCAGCAGGAGCTGGTGCACGCGCGCCTGCGCCTCCAGCCGCGCCGCCGCCTCCGCAGCCAGCTGGTCCTTCAGCAGGTGGACCTGCGGGACAGCAGACAGCCCCGTCACGCCAGGGCACGCTCAGCGCAGCGGGAGGACGATGGAAACGCTGGCAGGGAACGCCCGTGGGCAGAGCGTCCGTTCATTTCAGCACAGCTACCGATACGCAAGCACCTACATCAGGCCAGCACCAGGGCCCTGGGAAGGATGGGGGCGTTGCTGGGTGAGACCCGGCACAGCGGGGCAGCTCTGCTGCGAGCTGCAGCGAACAGAGCCCCAGGAGCGTGCTCCAGGCAGGGGGACAGCAGCACAGAGCCACCCAGGAGCCACGCTGGCACAGCACCAACCCTGCCTGCACCCCCGGCTCCTGTGCGCATGCAGCACACCCACCTCCAGCACAGATCAAGACCCCCAGGGAGACAAGAAAGCATGGATTTGATGGAGAAAAAAAAAAGATCAGTTTTATCTTGGCTGAAACGTGACCACAGGGGAGGTGGGGGAGCCCTCTGCCCAGTGCCGGTGGGCAAAGCAGGAACTGGCAGAGGTGGAACCACAATTAAACGCTAAGCAGGTGCAAAAGCTCAGCGCTGACAGCATCAGCCTGAAAAGCATCCCTCCTCCCGGCCTGACAGCTGCCTCCGTCACAGGCGTGCTGCAGGGCTCGGGGGATGCAGGGAAGCAGCGAGCAGAGCCCAAATGTCACCGCTGGCACAGGGACAGGGGCTTGTGCCACCAGTCCCCTGGGGACAGCACCCAGGAAGGCTGCTTGGCCGTAATTCAAGGGACTTCTACACGTATCTGGAAATACCTTGCAAAAGCAAGTCTTTCTGGTCAACGAGGGAATTAAATGGTGTTTCATCCCTAGCCAAGTAATTACAGGCAGAGATAATTACAAAACGGTCCCCGTAGCTACAGAGCCATCAGTCTGACACAGATCCTGGACGACACCGCGGATCTACTGGCTTTGTTGGTAAAGAACCAAGGCGGTGCCAACCACCATGCGTCCAGAGACGAACTGACTCCGTGCTTTTGAGAGCAGACAGCGAGTGCCCCTGACAGGGGCGTTGATGTAATGCATTCAGTCAGCTAAAAGGCATTCGGCACGACGGAGCACAACGTTTTCGTTAATAAATCAGTGACACCGAAGCACCGCGCCGCACACGGAGCGGGTTAGAGAGGAGCCGAGTGGCAGCTCCTGGGACGGGAACCATCCCGCGGCGGGCACAAGTCCAGCACACAGCCTCAGACCCTGCAGAAAGGGGGACGAGGCTACAGGCCGCCCTCCCACCGGCCAGCCAAAGCACGGCACCAGCTGCTTGGGCCAGGGAGAAAGCCA
Source organism: Anser cygnoides (assembly GCF_040182565.1). Lineage (NCBI taxonomy): Eukaryota > Metazoa > Chordata > Aves > Anseriformes > Anatidae > Anser > Anser cygnoides. The sequence continues at coordinate 9,723,792 of NC_089880.1, forward strand.
AGTAATTGCGGGGAGCTCTGGGAGGTGTCAGGGAGCAAGGAAAGCTGGGGTAACCGCTAAAGGTACAGGGACTCGCGGCGGGACGAACCTGTGCCACGGCCACTTGCGTCTGCTGCTGCTGCTGCTGCAGGAGCTGCTGCAGGAGCTGCATCTGGTGGTGGGCAGAGAGCGGCGTGCCCAGGTCGGGCAGCTGGGCGGACGAGGGCAGCAGCAGCTTGGGCGAGGCGGTCAGGATGTCCTCGGGGTGGAGGCAGCCCTGCAACACACCGACAGGGAAAGCATGACCCCATCCGTGCCCCCTGAGAGCCACCACCAGGCACAGAGCAGCCCTCGAAGCACGCAGGGAACAGGCTGCTGCATTCAAAGCAACCGCACACGCCTTGCTGCGGCGGGCTGAAAACCTCTGGGACGGTTTTTGCCTGGTGGTGGGCTCGCTGACCTCCCCGCATTCCCCACAGCAATGTCACAAAAGCACAAATGTTTTGGCAGAAGATTTCACAAAAGGCTGACGTTTCCCGTGGAAATTTCCACTGTATCAAAATAAATAAATAAATGGCACTTTTTTTGGTGTGAAAAACAATTATCCCTATCAGCTCTGCCCCAGACACTTTCCACATGGCTGTGGCGAGGCTGGCGCTCTGCGGGAGCGCCCCGGGCCCCGAGCCAGAGGGCAGCAGCCGATGGCTTTGATCCGGGAGCTGGGCAACGCTGCAAAATCCCCTCCCCTGGCCCCGTGGATGCAGAGGGACCCACGCACCTTGGCGTCGGCGCTCGCCTCCTTGCCCACGGCGTCCAGGTCGGTGACGCCGCGGCTGAAGTCGAGGATGCCGGCCCCGGGCAGCGGCAGCTCCACGGCGTCGATGTCGGTCTCCTCCGCCGAGGCGGCCGCCCGCTCCGCAGCGGTGAGGCGGCAGGCTGCGGGAGGGCAGGGACGGAGCTGGGACCCCACGCACCCCCCCCCGCCACCCCGTCCTCGGCTGCCCCATTCCCTGGGGCTCGCGGCCGAAACACACCCGGGGAACGGCAGCCAAAACCCCTGCATTCGGGGGAAATGGGCCATCAGGGGTAGGAGGCACAGAAAAGTAAAGGTAAACAGGAGGTTACGGGAAAAGAGACAAAAAAACACAACTAAAAAAACCAGATGCTCAGAAATCCCCGGGGAACAGCACACCATGGCCGGTACATTGTGGAGAGGAAAAACAAGCAGGGAGCTGCCCAGGACAGCACGGTCCCCCCAGGACAGTGCAGCTGCGGAGGCTGGGCTGTGCCGGGGGACCCCGCAGCCGATGGCAGCGCAGCATTTACACATTTACACCCTTACACACTCAGAGGGTCAGGAGCCAGCCCGCACACTGCCTGGGGACGTGGGGACGGTCCCCGCTTTGGCCTCCGTCCCGGCAGCCGCGAGGAAATGCTTGCGGCGCGTGCAGCCGAGCACGGAGAGCTCTCGGGCGCCCGCTGACCCCGCTAATGGGCTCCCAGCACGGGGGACGTCTGCGAGGATGCCGGCTGACGCCTAGCGAAGGCTCCTCGCTGGGTGAGATCCCGCAGCTCCACAGCGCGCACCGCCGTGCAAATCTGCTCCCCGCAGGTGGCAGCCAGCAGCCAACGTCGCGGAGAGGCAGCGGCTCTGCGCAGCGCCTGCCAGCCCCCCGGGACCCCACAACCCCACCCCGGCACGGTACCTGGGACGTCCAGGTCGTCCCCGTTCCTCTCGCTGTCTCCGTCCTCCTGCCCGTCGGCGTTCTGCTGGGTGTGCTGCAGGCTCAGCTTGTGGCAGACCTCGAACGCCTGCCCCACCGTGCGGACGATGCGCATGGCTTGGCTCTGCGGCGGGCGAGGAGGCGAGCAGAGCGCGGTCAGCCTTGCCGGCCCGCGGGGTGCTGAGCACAGCTCAGAGGGCAAAGCGTCCCGGCCACCCCGCCGGGACCCCCCGCCGAGGGACGGCCCCCAGCATCCTCACCTTCTTCTTGGATTTGAAGACGTTGCACCTGAAGACGTTGCTAGAGCCATCCCTGGCAATGTAGCTGAAAATCTTGAGGTCCTGGGAGTCGTGGGACACGTAGAATATCCTGCCAGGATGGAAACAAAGCTGGTTTGCCTCCAGCACACGCTCCCCGTGGTGCCCAGGAGGCTGAAGGCTGCAGCCTGTTTGCAGGGCATGCTCTGGGGTGCTGGCAGCTGCCCAGCCTCTGCAGCACAGCCCTGCTAAAGCGCATCCTTTTTTTTTTTATATTTTTTTTTTTTGGCAACTGTGCTGCCTACACTGAGCAAATTAACCTGCAGCAAACACTTTGTGAAGGCTGCCCAGGGATTTCTCTGCTCAGCCCACACAGGGCAGCACCACGGGACGCGGGGGACCCATGGGAACGAGACCTGCGTGCCTCTTTGGAGAGGTGGCCTCTTGGCTCGGGCGCCTGCTCCCTCCCAGCACTAATTATTGCTCTAATTGGGATCATTAAAAAGGGCTTACTGGCTGTCCTGGGGAGCTCGGGGGGAAGGAGGAGGCTTTTCTGCGTGAGCGGCCCCCCTCCTCCCCGCAGGGCAGGGATCTGCGAGCGGCCGCTGCCGGACACGGGGCTCAGCCTTACCTGTAGATGGGATCGTGCATGACGAGCATTTTGTTCTCATCCCAGGCCCATTCTTTTTTCTGCAAGGGAAGAAGCTGAAAATGAGTACGTCAGATGCTGCCCTCGAGATCGAGAATGAGGCCGAGGGGGTGCTGGGACGCTGCTTGCCGTGGCTCTGCTGCTCTCCAGCCCCAGCTGATGACCTCCCCTGCCTGCAGCCAAAAACCCCATGGACTGCACCCTGCCCAAAGCCATGGCAGCACTGCGAGGGGCCTCCCCGCCCCCGGGAACTCAAGGCCAACCTTCCTGACCATGCTGCTGCACGCCCCGCGGGTCCCTGCCACCCCGAGGTGCCCCGCTCCGGGGCCGCCTACCTTCTTCTTCTTCTTCAGGATGACCTTCACGCCGTCCACCGACACGACGAGGCTCACCTTCTTCTTCTTGATGTTCTTGGCTTTGAACTCATACTGCAGAGAGAGGCCTGAGTCAGTCCTGAGGATGCTCCGACGGGACGGAAAGGCTTCCCTACGGCCCCGTGCCTCCCCAGACCCGCATCCTTTCCTCCTGCCCAGCGCCCAGAGGAGCCCGCTCGAAGCAACGTGTCCCCTCAACGGGACAGGGCTTTGCTCCCCCTGCACCTCCACAGGGCCACATCCCCCTGCAGAGGGGCGATTCCCCAGCCCCATGGGTTTGCTGTGCTGGTTTGTGGCCACTGGGGAGCTCTGGGAGGAGGAATCAGTGGGGATGTGGGGGGCTCGGCACAGAAACAGAGGATTCCTGAGGGCTCTGTGAGCCTCGCCGGGGGAGACGGCATAATGCGATTACCCACTCCAGTTAGAAGTCACTGGATGGGAAATAAAACTCAGGAACTGCCAAAGATCAGTGACTAAACACAAAGCTCCGGCCCAGCCCCGGGGAGAGACCACGACTCCCCTAAATCCAGCCCCGGGGAGAGACCACGACTCCCCTAAATCCAGCCCCGGGGAGAGACCACGACTCCCCTAAATCCAGCCCCGGGGAGAGACCACGACTCCCCTAAATCCAGCCCCTCCTGCATGCACAGCCCTACAAGCAGCGAGAGGGTGGGCGGGGGGTGGGGAGCAGCTCAGGCGCTCGTTTTGGCTGGGCAAACTCCTGCACTGCAACCGTCCTCTGCAGGAGCTGTGCTTTTGGGGTAAAACCACGGCGTTTTGTGGGGTGGGGGACCCCCAGCAGTGGGTCCATGCACACGCTCGTGGCCCTGGGGACAGCAGGCACGTGGCCAGCTGAGCCCGAGAGGCACCGAGCATCCACAGCTCTGCGCTGTGAGCATGGAAACTGTGCTCGTGAACCCCTTTTCCTCCCCTTGCCCCCACCTCCATCCCTGTGGGATTTCTGAGGACCCACAGAACCACTCCACCACTGACACCACATCCCCAGCATGCCAGTCCCCACACACAGGGGACAGCCCCCTCCCGGCACAGCAGTCCCACGGCCTCTACGTGAAGAAGAGGGATTTAATTAATCCCCTCCTTAGCCCGCACGGGGAGCACCAGCCAGGCGCCCCGATGCACAGCCCTGCCCCGTGCCCACGCGAGGCTCCGTGCCATTTCCAGCGCCGCGTGATGCATTAGCTCCGGCAGCCAGAGCCAGCAGGCAGGGAAAGCTGCTGGCCCCGACCTGCGATTTAACGACAAAAGACCTGAGAATACAATTCCTCAAAGCCATTTGGAAGTGGCTGGCGGGGATGAGCGATACCGATGACTCAGAAAACCGCCCGGCGGGGTGACGCAGCTCTGCCTCTCCCTGCACGCGCCGGGCAGCCTGGGCAAGCCCACGTGCTCCGGAGCCACGGTGGTGGGCTGCAGGAAGCGGAGCTCAGGCTCCTGCCGTGGCGACAGCCAGCCCCAAAATCCCCCATCCACGAGCTGCCTGCAGGGCTTGTTCCCTGCATCCCTGGTGGAGGGGGCTGCCTTCAGATCTGGTCAAAAAGGAGCCCCCGCTACTGCTAAGGACCAGTGCCAAGATCGCAGCGGTGCATCTGAAACCCCACCAACCCGATTTAGCCCCAAAAAGGTGGGCTCCAGCCCGAGCACTCAGCAGCAGGCAACCCAACCCTCTCCAAAGCCCCGCGTGCCATTTCTCCTCCGGTGCCGCAGGCTGGATGCTCCACGGCACCGAGCACGGCTCCACGCCCCCGGCGCTGCCGCCTGCTGTACGGGTCCTGCTGCTCACTGACCATCGGCACCCAGCTGCTGGAGCCAGGGGATTTATATTCCGGGTGACCCTGAGTGCTAATTAATCTTGGCTCAGAGAGATAGCAGCCCAAAAAACACCTCGTGGTTAGAGGGACTATTTTTAGCCTGGGCTTCGGTGAGTACCAGCCCCTGTAAAGCTGCGCAGACAGAGCAGGGCGCTTAGCAGAGAGGTTACCAAACCCCAGCACAGGTTATACGGGACGCAGGGGATACAGAGCGCCCGGCAGACGCTCCCACACGCCTGGCCCTACCCATGGCTGCAGGCCAGGGGCACTGCCCGGGCTCATCCCTCGCCCGCCCGCGCCGTGCCGAAGCCAAATCCCCGCGTGCCGAAGGCAGAACTCCAGCAGGAACTGAAGGCAGCAAAGAAAGCGAGCGCTCAGGAGGACCGAACGGCCAGATTTGCTGAGCGCTCACATAAATCTCGCCCTTTATCCCGATGCCTAGAGGAGAGCCAAGCTCCCTTGCAAGCCTGAGCCACACACTTAGAGCTACCCCACGTCCTGCACCAGCCCCAGCTCGTTAGCATGGGTGCACCAACGAGCACAGGCGCTCTTTGGGATAATCTCCCTTGCACCCAAGCCCAGCTCCAACCAGTAAAGCACTAATGAACTCGTGCCCGCTTGGGTTCCCTGGTGAAGCACTGACTGAAATTTAATAACGGCTCAGCAAGGAAGAGAATTCAACAAGGCAGCAGCTCAGCCGAGCCTGCTCTCAGATGCACGCCTGTCCTGCCAAGGTGCAGGTGGTCTCACGGGGGGGGGGATGCCAGGGATGGATCAGAAGGGCAGAGCCGACATCTCCCCACCCGAAACTGCTGAGCAGAGCGGTGGCAGGTCCGGCTGGCTCGGTGCACGCCGCAATTGCGGGTGGTGCACAGCTGGACCTGCCCTTGGCCCACGTTATCCTGCAGCGTGCCCCAAAACGCACACAGGCTGCGGGTGACCCTGGGGAAGGGACCCCGAGCTGGCACAAACAGGGGCTGCGAGGGAGGGCAGCAGGAGAAGGGAGCAGCAGGGCACGCCGAGCTGGAGCACTCGCTGCTCTGCAGAACAAGTAGGAACATCGTCATGTGTGAGCTGCTTCACCCCTGCTCACAGCCACAGCGTGCAATTTGTTCTGCCTCCCTCACAAGGCTGTAATTCAGCAAACCGAGCGGGTTTCACCCCGAGCAGTAGCTACGGGCAGGGACAGGGGCAGGGCCGGGTTTGTGCAGTTTCTGTGAGCGAGGTTTGGGCCACAGAGGCTGTAAGGGATGAACTCAAAACCGCGCAGGGCTTGCTCAGACCTCCCGGCTCACGGTGCCACTGCTCAAATCAGCAATTTGTTATTCTATCCCAGCCTGCGGAGGGATCAGCCAGCGTTGATCCGGAGGAGAAGACGACAAGCCGCACGTTTCCAGGGATGCTGGGCCAACGCCAGAGCAGCTCTTGCTGGGAGTCACATCCTGCATCCCCAAGCGCGCGATAAGATCTCCCAGCGCTAACGAGCTCCTCGCTGAGACCGAGCACGGCCCCAAGTGCACCAAAGCCCGGCGGATTTCCCAGCGTGATGGCCACCTGCCCCGTGCCTCCGCACACCCACCTCGCCCGGGGCCGAAGGACTGACCCGCAGGGAAACGTGGGGAAAGCAAAACCCGTCCCGCCAACGGTGCCGGAGCAGCTGCTTCGGGAGAAAACCCACATTTCCCTCCGCTGGGGGAACCAGGAGGATAGGCTCGGCTACAGATGTCTCCAGTTTGGAGAGATGAAGCCCAGCCTGCTGTTTCCTGAAGAAGAGACACAGAAATCATCACCCAGCCTGGCAGCAAGGAAGGAAGAAAGAGGGTCTGCGCAGCTTCCCCCACCATCCCCTTTGCCTGTCACCGTCTTTCTTACAAATAACCAGATGGTGTAAAGGCTTTTGGGCCTTCAACCCAGGTGTTTTACCCCTCTTGGGGACAATTTTAGATTTTGAAACATCCATAGTAATATTTCAGGCTTACATTAATTATATTAATCCTTGGCTATAGCAGTGTGACGATCCCAGAAGATGCACAACTGCAATAAACAACTTCAGGGAAATGCCCAGAAATGGGAAAGAGAAATAGAAAAATGCTTCTCTTCCTGGGCCTGCACAGCTCCGAGCTCCGGTTAACAACTCTGCTAAAATGCTCAAGGCTTGAAAACGGACTTTTGAGATGTGCTTTTTATTTTTTAATGTATTCAAGACAAAAAACTAAGGATGTCTCACTAATGGACAAAAATTTATTAGATGACTTGTAAACTCCAAGCAGCCGTGAAGCAAGTGAATAAAGACTACCCTTTAATTTTACATTCCACACACACAGAGGAAAAAAAAAAACAAAAAACATTTTTATCTTCTCAATTAGAAAAGAAACATTTCTAAACAGCAGAGCACAAGAGTCTCAGCACTGACCACAGGTTAGTGGGAGTCTATTTTCAACATCTGTCTTTTATGCAGAGCTGGCTATTTAAATAACTTCAAAGGCATGCTCTTAGATGGAAAATAATGCCAGCTGGTGTATGCATCATTGCACAACACATTTCTACTGGCAGAGTATTAGAGTTGCCCTTTCTTGAGAGCAGAGCAACATATGTTACTTAATAGGGAGCGCATGTAACCTTGTCAGTTTGGAGTAAAATTATGTACGAGCCTCGAGTGCGATGGGTATGTGTGAAAAGCACAAAAAAAACCCTCCACATCCTTAGAAACGCGTTATCTGCCCCTGTCTCACGGCTCCTACACGGTACAAGTGTGGGGAAACTTTTAACCATGCGCTGCAGGCTCTGTTGGGCAGGTGAGGTGCTGACGGAGGGAGACGGTGCCTCTCTGGGTTCGGCATCCCCCCACGTTCGCAAGCATCTGAAAAAGATTAGCCTGAACAGAGATGCCCTCATTTCAGTCCAAAACGTAAACCTCAGCGGGTACAGACTCCAGTCTGCCCACCAGCATTCTCCATCAGGACGGGACAGACTACTGGGAACGCTACACGTCAGCGCTAGCAGAATGCAAATAAACGTGAGGTTCCTCAATGGAAGCTCACCAGGTGCAGCAGGCTGTCCCCATCCCAGCTGGTACAGCACACGCTAGGCTTCAACCCACCATCAGCTTGGAGTATGGAAGGACAGAGAAGCAAGCAGCAGCCTTGTGAAGCCTTCCCCAGCCCTTGGGAGGAGCAGCAGTAATGACCTGCTCGTGAAGAATTAACTTGTTCCCAAGTGACAGCTGAGGGCGAGCTTAATCAAGGCTCCGCAGCTCCAGAAACCCAAGAATTAACAGCTCCAGAGGAAAGCTACGTACCCGGCCATTTCTGGCACCGAAAACACAAGAAATGACAATACTTGCCAGAAATGTGTGGCGTAACCCAGAGGGGACCCTGGAGGCACCTTGCTGGGATGCTAACAGCAGTACTGGGGCTGTATTTTCCTGACCCACACAAGGAAATGGCACCAAGATCCCAGCTCTGATGAGCCCCAGCAGCTGCCCCCTGGAAGGGGAACCTGAGACAGACCTGGCCCGTTGCTGGGAAAACAAAGAGCAAGAACGATATCTGCAGGAAAAGAGCAACAAAGTGCAAGGAAGGTCCCTCGGTGCTGGTGCCGTTAACGGGAGAAGGTGCACGGATGATTTCCAGCCCTGGGCAGGGCTGCATCACACCAAAGCATGCAGCGTGGTGCTGCAGCATGCCCACGTGTCCCATGAGCCAAGTCTTAGGCCAAAGGTTTGGGAGAGCTCACACGTAGACAAGACGCACGCACCTGGCAAGGGGTGCAGGCGCAGGTTGCCGACCACCAGCCCGTTCTCTGCACCGCTGCCCGCGCCCCCCTCTCCCGCTGGGTCCCTTCCACAGCAGGCAGCCTCCTGCAGCGAGCCCAGCCCCGGCGGGACGACGCCGAGCAGATTGCTCGGGCAGGCAGAGGCAGGTCCCTGCTGGTCCCCCGGGGCCGGGAGAGAGCTCTGGGCCGAGCACCGCGTCCTCCCCATGCGCACGGACACCGGCGACGCGCAGGCGCGCCAGGAAGCCCTCCCTCCGACGGTGCCAGAACCGGGGCCGAAAACATCCTGCCCGGCCCCTGTCAGGTTCTGCCGGTGGCTATCAATCCACCGAGGGGCACGGGGATTTGGAAAGGGAGAAACGAAGAGCTGGAGGCTGGTTCTTGGGCTTAACGCTGCTTCATAAAGCTCCTCCGCAGGTCAGCAGAGGCTGCGTTTGTGCATATGGAAAAGCGCAGCTCCGAGGTGCGCGTGCATCCGAAATAGCTGTCGTCGTGGTTTGTGCTGACAAGGTCAGGGCCGATATTCCCATCCAATTTCAGCTTTAATTTTGGTAACTGTCTGTGACGGCCATGCGTCCTGACGGGTATAAATGGGAATCGGTCTAAAAATACCCACGCTGCGAGAGCGGCAGAGCAGAGCTAGGCTCGGTGCTTTGAAATAAGCCCAGATCACAGCAGCACGCCCATTTATCACAAAAAATATGTGCTCCAATAACACTGACTATTCCACAATAAATTCCGTCTGCTCGCTTTGCTATTTCCCACCATACAGCTGCCTCGATCCCCTTCCTTTCTGCCTCCGAGTTCCATTAGCTGAGCTAACGCGCTGGGGCACGCGCAGCAGCCGCCCTCACCCCGAGCACTTCACAGGGAACTTGGAGAAATCAGGACGGATAAAAGTTAAATCAATACCAAACACACGGTCAAGGGGATAAGGTTCTTATGGATAACAGCTGCTTCTCAGTCCCCCGTTGCAGAACTCCCATTCGGAGACCCCCGCGGGGGCAGCAGCAACCAGGCTGCCCCGCAGACACCAGCGATGAGCCGCACGCATGCAGCTATTTATCAGCCCTTGCTAATATAAGCAGCGGCAGCACATTCTTTGGAAACCCCATATCTGGCTGGAATTTGCGGTATTTTTAATTAGCTACCCATCAGCTCCTCCAAGCAGGGAGAAGATCCCACGGGGCAGGGCCACCAGGAGGGCGAGGGGCACCGAGCACCCCATGGGACATCGCTCCCGAGGCCGGGGCTGGCCGGCAGTCCTGCACCCAGCCCGGGCTGCACAGATACTGAGAGAGCCAGAAAATGCCTGGCGGGTACTTTCAGGAGAGAAAAACATTCTCCGTGCTCGAGATCAACGCTAAGGGAGGCGTTGCCCCAAAGCAACCATGGGGCCGCAGGGCTGGCACCGCCGGGGAGCGTGCCCACCCCAGGCTTCACCCTAATTCCACCTTGGTGAGGAAACGGGGTGACACAACGCACGTACCCATGCGGCTGAGGGCGAGCAGAAGCCGAACACGGCGAGGTTTACAGCCCGGCTTGCGAAACGCAGCCAGGCTTCATTCACTCACCCGTTTCACTGCACGCCAAAGAGACGCTCACCCACACTGCGTGAAAAGCTTGAGCAACGCGGCGCGGAAAGCAGCCGAGAGTGGCCGGGCGGAACAGCAATGACAAACCCAAAGAAGGCAAGCTGGCAATAACGTAACTAAATCAGCAATTATGAAATTCAGACAATTAATAAAGAATGAATGAGCAACAGCACTGAATGCTTAGCGCACCAGAAACAAGGCGGCCCTCTGGGTCTCGTTAGACGCTGACGGTACGCAGCAACGTTCCTGGGCTGCAGCTGGAGAAAAGAGGCAGTTATTCATATCACACGTTTGTTTCCTGGCTCCTCTTTCAGCAAGAGCTAACACAGGTATTAAAAATTATTCACTGAAGTCTACATTTTGAAATCAGCAGGTCTGAATAATGCCCTACAGAGGGCTTTGTAAAGAGTTATAGGCTCAGATCCTGGAAAAAAAATCCTGCAAGTTGACAAAGGTTTCAAGCTTTTAGTTAGAAAACAGCCAATGTGGGACTTCACACCAACCACAAGGACTGCAGCACAACGCACCGCAGCAACAGTCCTTTGCAAAATGAGATCCTAAACTGTCCCAATAAAATTAGAAGTGTACCACGCAAAGGCATCAGGCTGGCTGAGGGATTTACAGAATATATTTCAAGTTTCCCCCCTGCAAGCAATTTGACAAACGTTATCTGAAACAATAGTACAGCCTGGCCTAAGGGGATGCCGTCCACTAACTGCTAGATCCCAAAATGAAGCAACAATAGAAATTTGACAGAATGCCACTGTTCTTTCAGCAAGCCCCACGGCAGCGGGAGCGCAGTGCTGATCTTTATGCAGGTCTGGGAGAGAGCGGTGTATTTGATATCCAGGTCAAGCGTGCAGGAACTCGGTAGCTATTCGTTTCAGCTGGATTTATATGGCAATGGCCAGGCGGCTTCCCAAAGGAAAAAGGAACAGAAGCTGCATGCACAAGATGCAGAAAGCTGAAAAAGGTCCAGACACTGAGCGGTGGCACCCAGCAGGGAGGATGTGACCTGAGCATCCTCTGTCATGCTGCTGCGATGGACTCGGCGCGATCCTAGGCACATGAAAAAGGGAATGTGTGGCAAAATAGAAAGGTGAAATTATCTCAAAGCACAGCGCTGTGGAAATCCGTAGCGATACGTCACATCCTGACATAGGATCACCTATTTCATCACAAACTTCCACGAAGCAATGGGAAAGGGTTCAGAAGAAAGCAACGAGAATACACAGCACGTTTCCCAGGCTCAAGTCCCAGGGGCTGACCCAAAGTCACTCTGTTTAGCTTGTCCTAAGAGCAGGGCCCTGGGCAGAGCCCCGTCCAGCTGCCAGCTCCTTGGCTGTGGGCAAACACAGATCAAACAGCCGGAGGGCGAGCTTGGGTGCGCCCGAACCACAGAAAGACCCGTGAGTTTTTCACATGCCCTTGCTCAGAACAGCCACGGAACAATTTACCCTTAGAGACTGCAGCCGGGGGCAGGCTCCGAGGGACTGAATAGGAAACCCAGAGGGACAGCAGCACTCGCTGCATCCGTGCTCGCTGCCAGCTGTGGGCCATAACTCGGGGTTTTCCTCTCATAAACAGAGGATTCCCCAGCATTTCGCTGCAGCCCAGGAAGGCACGATCTCGGTTGGATGCTCCTGCACTGCCCCAGCCCCTCCGTGCCATGTTTGTGGGCTGGATTCTGATGCCACCGTCCCCTCCTTGGCCATTTGGTGCACGGAACCACCCAGAACAAGCCTCCCCGTTGCATGAAGCCAAACCCACCAGGAATTAGTTCTAGCAGTGAAGAAGCTGGGACCTGGTATAGCCAGCAAGCTGCAGCTACCGCCTGCCGTAAGGGCGGGCGAAGGCTCTGTGCGCTCCCCAGGAGCGAGCCCTGCTCTGCCCCAGGGCATTCCCACCCAGGTTTGCGCCAGGCGGCGGCTCCGCACCGCTGGGCGATGCAGCAGGGAACTGATAACTGATTATTCAAACAGTCCCGGGCCCTTGGGGGTGAGCAGAGAAGCACAAGCGCGTAATGGCACCCGCACCAGTCATCACGCAGGTACGTGGCCAGCGCCGACACCGGCGCAAGGTCTGACACAGACGGGAGGTTATTTCGCTATGAAGTTAAGCAGCGCTGGCAGAGCAATAAACCCGCCTGGAAACCTTTGCCCTTTTTGCTCTGATTGTCAGGATGCCGAAAGAGCAATTGAAATTATGACAAATACCCCACCGGTTCCTCCCAGATGGAAGGCAATCCCGTCCGTCCTGGATGATGACGTGAAGCCATTAGCTCGCCCTGCACCCCGCGCTGTTTGCAAGGAGCCAGCTGCCTTCCTCGCCCCCTCCAGGCGCGCCCCCAGCCCGCCGCCACGCACCACCCACCCTCGGCAGATTGCTTTCAAACCCTGCTCCGTTCCCCTGCACAAACCACACGGGCTGTGTTGTTTGCCTTCCTTTTTTTCTCTCTCCTCAAGCAAGACATAAATGGCCTAACACTTTTAAACACCCTCTGCGGTGCAAACAGGTATATCTGAAAGGTTTTAATTAAATGTGCGCCAGATGACACCACGTGTTCTATGCAAATAACTGTCCAAGCGCACCCATTTTCACACCAACTGTGCACGTGGCTGTCGGAGGAGGCAAAATTCGGCTTTCAACAGGCTTCTTAAAATTCAGAAATTTTGCCAATTTGCTTTAAAAAAAAAAAAAAAAGCTCAGCTATGCGAAGTAGCAAAAGTCCCACAAAATCAGATGTACCTGATGGAGTAGGAGGTCTGGAGGAGCCAGGCATTAAAGTGCCTGAAATGCCTCGTGGTTCTGAGCCTGCAAACCTCTGCCGGACACTTCCCAGAAACAGGCTTGCAGGAGACCTCCACGTAAGCAGCATTTAAAACAGTGACTATACAGGATTTCAACCTGGCTTAAGGCCACGTTCGGCAATCCGAGCAGCAAAAAGGAGGACTCGAAACCCTCCAGAAGGACTGCGCCAAGCCCCGGCCAGGTAACACGGGCTGCGCTGGAGAGGTGCCAGCAGCACGAGGAGGATTTTGCATTTTGCATGTATTTACATCATAACACCACGAGAAAACATACAGCTAGGGCTGCCATTTAGGGCCCGACCGCAGCGCTCAAGCATTCTGGGAAAAGAAGAAAATAAAAGGATGTCTAGCAGCCAGTTCAGGCATTTTAAACTCAACTCTTCAGCAGCTGAGAGTGCCTGGGGTTGGGAAGACGCGGCACGTCGGCGCAGTAAGCCCCTCGCTGGCAGCAGCTCCTTTCTGAATCCCTCCAGCTCAGCAGCTCCGTTCGGGGCAGGCTGGCTGCAGCTCTAACCAGTGTTTAATTACCGTTGAATTTGGGACCTTCTGAGGTTCAGGTGCCCACCGACAACCTAAGGAGACTAAGGGATGGATCCCTCCCGGCTGCAGAGGCAGGGAGCGTTTGGGAGGTACGCCCAGCCCGGCTCTTCCGAGCGCGCAGCGACCTGGACTGGGTCACCCTCTGCGAGGCGAGGAGGAGAAAGGGAAAAGCCTCTCTGGCTCCAGACCCAAGAAAGAGACCTCCGGCGGAGGCGTGCTGTGCTGCGGGGGAGCGGGCGGGCGGCAGGCAGCGCAGGAATGCCAGCAATGCCTGCTATGCGCCTCCTGCCCTGCTCCCCGGGTCAGGGCTCCGTCCAAGCGGGATGCTGCAGTCCAACCCCATCCTCCGTCAGCTCCTGGGGGCTCCCGGGGTGTTCCCCCCCTCCCCGGGACCCCCGCTGCCAGGCAGGGTGCCTCCGTGCACGTTTTTATCCTTTGGTACATTGAGCCAAAACCCAGCGGGGGGGTAGCCCAAAGGCTGCTCCTTCACCAGCAGCGAGAACAAGCAGGGAGACCCCACGTTTGCCCTAAAACAGGCACCGCATCAAAAGCTGCATAAAATCCAGGGTCAGCAGCTGCTCTGAACGGGATGCACAGAACTGCTAGAGCTCGCACGTCAAGTTCTCCTCTTGCTCCCTGTCTGTGCCTAAACACGCTTTTTCTTTGCCCCTTTTCCCCGTGCCAATGGGTAGGGAGTGCTGTGCTCCCAGCTCCCCTGGGGAACTTCCCCGACCTCCAGCCGAGCCGACACCAGCCCCGGCACCCAGCCTGTGCCCCCGCAGCCCCACCAGGGCACGAAGGGCCCCGTATACGTGACCCCCATCACGCCACCCCTCCTGGCACCCTTTTCGCAAGCAGCACCCCAAAGCCAGAAATAAATTCGGAGTCCCTCTGGCAGGCCACATCTGCAGACTCGCATCCTTTAACAACTTGCATCTGTCCCGCGTTACCCCGGACCAAGGCAGCTCGAGCACATGTTTCAAACACATCGTTTGTCTGAAGAAATCATTATTTTACCCTAATTTGCATCCGCTCACAGCTTCAGCTACGAATTGTCTAGGCCGGGCTTAAGTCTGCTTCCATCGGTCCATGAGGACTGCTTTGTTTGGTTTTGCTTTTAAACATTTGGGTTTATTTAAGCTCCCAAAGCTGTGCCAGTCCTCTCGCCCTGATGTGGAGCTGTGTGATTTTGGGGCCAGAGACTTTTTTTTTTTTTAAGCCGCCTTACCCCAAACGTCTCTTCCCAGAACAACAGGGGTCCCGGGGGACGAGGAGGAAACAGCCGCCTACAGACCTCAGAGAGCTCTCCATGGCATAACAGATCCCAACCCCAGCCTGCAACCAAGGTGAGCAAATCTAAAAAATTAAAAATACATAAAAGACCCAAAGACCTCGCCCCCAGGCCACGACATTAAGCACTGCCGAGGGCAGCGTGCAGGAAAGCTGTTGAGAGAAGCCCACGAGCTCTCTCCGTGCTGAAATTTTGGAGCGAACAAAGAAAGAAACAAACCCAAACATCACCGCCAGCCCCGGGGGGAGGCTGGAGGCTTCCCGGCCGCACGCGGCAGGCAGGGGAGCGGAGGAAGAGCTGCTCTGGTGGCTGCCGGCCAGGCATTATGCGGCCGGAGCGCCGAGCACCCTGCCCGTGCCTATTTCGGGAAGTCGGATGATTTCATAGCCAGCTGACATCCCCTGACCTGCTCGCCGCCAAGCGAGCCCCGTAGCTCGCCCACGTGCTGCTGGTTCTCCGCACTCGGGGCTTTAAATTCGCACGGGGCCGTCAGCCAGGAGCGAACCTGCCCGCACACCACCCGCGTTTTCGGGCAGCTGATGCGTGCAGCCGGGGCACGTGGGACGTCCTGGGTACCCCAGGTGCCGGGGATGCTGCGGGGTGGCAGCGTGACACTTGGTACACGGATGTTTTGATGGAGGGAGCTGCAGAGTTAGGGACGACCCCGGGGAAGGGGCGCAGAGGGGCACCCCCGCGGCACTCACCCTGATCCGCCGCATGGCCGTCACGATCTCCACCCTGCTGTTGGGCCGCGGCACATCCAGGCTGCCTATGTACTGCGGGGAGAGAAAGAGCAGGTTAGGGGCCGCTGCTCGGAGCACGGCAAGCAGCCTCCTCGCCTCCCCCCACACCCAGAGGCTCCCCGGTGCTCCCCAGCCCTGCCTCCCGCCCGCACCCAGGCGCCCTTTGCATGTCCCGGGCTGGTAACGCCGACCCCGTTGCAGCAGGACCTCGAAACTCCACTGAGCAGATGGGAACCGGGCCCTGGGGGCAGCTCAGAAAGATGGGTCACTGGGAGAAGGAACAGAGCAAAAGCTGGGGTGGCACAGGGTGCGGTGATCCTGAGTGGGGGACCACAGCGTGCAGGCACAGGGACCGGCCATTGCCCCACCTGCCTGTCCCTAGGAGCAAGACAAGTCCCCACGCGAGCATCCTTTCTGCCTGGCAGATGAACAGAGTTGCTTTCTCGTAAGAAAACCCTGCCACAACTCCAATGACTCAAGCGGGGTAGTCCTTTGCAGGTGGTGCAGCAGCCTGTGGGGTGCAGCGCAGCTCGGGCTTCCCACCACATGAAGGGACACGAGATGGTCTGCACCACTGTTTGCTCTTTATGGTATTCCTGCTTGCCAGAAAGAGCCAGATCGATCTCTTTAATAAATCAAGAAGGAAAAGCGCGAGCTGTGCAAAGCCCAGCTGGAGCCTGGTGCCCCCCCGAACCAGCACCACTCCTCCCTAAGCAGGCATCACGCACCAAGGGGGCGAGGAGGCTTTCAAACATCTCCTGACCTGCAACCAACGCTTTTTGGGGAGGGCGATGGTAGTTCAGGGCATGAAACACAGAGCCACGGCAGCACACACAGCCACAAGGCTTCAGCCCTGGTAAAGGAGCACAGCTTCAGCGAGCAGCCCAGCAGCACTCACTTGCTCCCGCTGGCATCAAAGCCCACGGGGGTAACCCAAAATCCCCCCAGCTGCACCGAGTCACCTGCGACAGACGGGATACGGGAATACCCCTGCGATAGCTGGGGCAGCCTGTCCTGCGACAGGCCCTTCCCTGTTAATTACGGCCCTTCCCTGTTAATTACAGCCCCTTACATCCTATCCTGGGCACGCTGGAGCAGAACAAGCCCCGCTGGCTGAGCTGAGCACCCGCACAGAGCCCTGCACTGATCCTGCTCCCACGGGAGGATGCAGGTGATGGCCACAGCCCCCAGCACCGACGGGACCGGGCAGCCAGTGCTGTGAGGACACAAAGAGAGCGGATATAAAAATAACCATCAAACAGCTGGCTTGGCCATCATGTGCCGCGGCGGTGCAGGAAAGCCTTATGCAATGGGAATTAAGCCCCGCGCCGCAGCCCGGGCAGAGGCAGCAGGCACCTTCGGAACGGCAGCGGCTGAAGCCCAACCACAAAGGCAGCAGTCCCTGCCAGTTTGCAATCACACACCCTACATGGAGCCTTCCTACTTCAAGATTCAGGTCTAAGAGGCATCTATTCCACCAATCACTTTCCTTTTTTTTTTTTTTCCCCCTTTTATTTATTTTAATACAAAGTCTGGAAAGCAGCACGAGATGGCCACCAGACAGCTACGCCGTGCCTGGTACCCCGCAGGATGCACCTCTGCCCCAAACCTGGGTACCAGAGCATCCTGCTGCCATCTGCCTCAACCCCATCAGCCTCACCTTGCTTCACACAGACACTGTGCTCAGCCCCAAAACATCCACCTCTCCCCCTGCTCTGGAAGTGGGTATTTTTAATATTTTTTTTTTTTTTTGCACATTTCACAAAATCCAGCAGATGGACCAAGGCCCTGGGCTATTTCAGCGCTGAGGACAGAAACCACAAGCGGGAAGTGCCCTGCAGAGGAACAACCCTTCACAGGGCGGTGAGCATCCCCCAAAAAATGCAGACGTGGAGGTCAGCCTCCAGCCAGCTCCTCCCCGGCGAAGGAGCGGGGCTGGCGTGAGAACCGCCGTGCTTATCAGCCTCTCGCATGCGATAAGCGCCCCGACGGCTGCTCCGGCCCCGCTCTCCTCCAGCCTCCTACTCACGGCCCCGAGCCTCGTCCTGCCACGGGCTGTGGGAACGAGACGGGGAGGAGGCTGAGCCTCCAGAGCGGAGGCAGCCCCACGCAGCCTCCTCGCCCCCCGGAAAACCAAGAGACGCATTTTGCCAGTGCAACGCTTGCACAGCCCATTGAGCTTTTCTTTCCCCCCCGCTCCTTGAGGTTGTTTAATACTCTTCTGCCCCAGCAGCGACGAGTTTCCTTGAGGTGCTTTTCCAGGGACACCTCCTGAGCCTTGTCCGCAGGGCCGGGGAAGCCTTGCTGGAGAGGAGCCGCGAAGCGAGGCACGTCGCCTCCCCGCCAGCCAGACCCCGTGCAAAGGTCAGGGCTGAATCATCCCCGGCGGCCAGGGAAGCCCGGGCAGGCTGCCTGGCGGCTCGCCAGCCCCGAAAGCCGCCCCGAGACACGGGGGAAGAGCCGCCGGAGCGAGGAGCCGCGGGCAGGCAGCGGCGCAGAGCGGGCATCATCCCCAGGGTGCTCACCCCAAAATCCTGCCTGCATTCCTCAAGTCCCACAGAAAGCAGGGCAGCGCTTTCCAGCTTCACCCCTTCCCTTCCCACCGCCGTGCTACAGCACCCCGGGGAAGAGCTGAGGCTGCAGCCAGGGCCAGGGCCGAACTGGGGGAGCGCACCCCAGAACCCAGCACGGTGCGAAGAGGGAAACGCGTGGCGGTGACCCCAGCACCGCGGCTTCCCCGAGCCGCCCGGGAGGAGGCAGGTGAGCCCCCCGCGCTCTGCCCTGCCCCGGCTGTGGGGAGGCTTACTCAGGAGGAAGGGAAAAGTCAGCGTGCCAGCTGCCTTCCATGGAAAAGCCTCGGCATCCCAGCCCAGGCAGTCATGTGCCAGCTCCCTGTGACATGGGGACACGGGGACGGGGCTGGCCCTGGGTGCAAGGTGCCAGAGCCACGCAGCCCAAGGCCACCAGGCAGCAGGAGCCAAAAGCCCCCCAGGGCTCCTCACCCGCCGAGCAGCCCATGAAACGACTTCACCAGCACGGCAAAAAACACGTCCCTGCTGCAGAGAAGCCGTGTGGCACTCGGGAAGGTTATTTATAGCCCGCAGCGAGCAGTCCTGGGCTCCATCACTCCGCAGCTCCGCTCCTGGCTGAGCAGACCTCACCGAGCAGCGGAGAGCTGCCAGCAGAAACAGCCCCCGGGCGCAGCTGCCAAGCCTCTCGCAGCCAGCTAGAGGTGCGGAGCTTCGAGCAACCTGCTGCCCTCTTCCAGCGCTGCCTGGTGCCAGCAAACCCGGCCAGGGGACGAGAAACGCCTGCGAGGGGAGCCTGCAGCAGGGCAAGGGGCTGGCCCAGGTGGGAGATGCCTGCGGCTCGGCTCGCTTCAGGTCCCCTCCGCAGCCAGCGGGCACTGCCACCATCGCAGCCCCGCGAGGGGACAGGCAGGCGAGCCGCCCCGTCTGCTGGGAGCTGGCAGGATTCACGGGAGGGGACGTACTGGATCCCAGTGAAGTCTCCTCCGTGTCCTGTCTCCAAACATAGACAGCAGCAGATGCTCAGTTCGTTCTCAGTTTCCCACGCACAAAAGTGGAGAAAAAGTACTGACAAACGCGATAGAAAATGCTTGGTTGCCAAGATCCCTTAAGGGTAGGGGAAAAAAAAAAAAAACCACAAAAGCCCATCCAAACCCCAAAAACCCTGCCTGCCAAGAGTGCTGCGCACATCACATCTCCCCTCTCCTGGGGGACCGCGTACATTAGGGCACTGCCAACAGATCAATGAGTGCGGGACCAAAGGATCAAAACTGCTTGCAAATAATGGGTATGGCAGAGCTACACCCGAGCTGCCTTCAGGTTTTGTTCCGCAGCACCGTGACTTTGGGAACATAAAGAGCAAGCTCGCGTCCCCTCCTCCCTGCCCCAAGTGGAGTAGCCACGCCGGGCAGAGAGGTGGAGGAGGACAGAAGGTGTCTTTACTCTATAAATACCCATTTATTTAAACAGGAAACCATTGCACAAGTGGGAATTCATGCCAGCTCCCCTGCGACACGCTGCAGCTCACAGCTCTTTCATCCGAATGCTTCAGCACACTCCAGAGGCCTGCCTTTTGATTTTATTCAACAATTCAGACCACAATGGGCAGAAATTGAAGCCTGCCTTCCCTTGGAGCCAGCTCCTCCGATTCCCACTGGCCCGGTCGAGGCACTTCAGAGACACGGAGGCTTTCGGTGCCAAGAGAGGTGGCCAGCAAAAACAGCTCACAAAGTGTGAAGCACATTACCATCCCTAAGGAGATGGAGCAGGATTTTCCAACCATGGGGTTTATCTCCAGAAAACGGATTAAGATAATCCTCAGAGGACGCTGCGCTCCGACGTGGTGTCCCCGTGCCAGAGCATATGGCTGCGAGCGGCTCTGGCGTGCAGCGCAGCGCAAGCCCCTCTCCTGACGGCGTCGCCTTCGACAGCACTGCTTGCTTTTCATCACCCTGTGTGCTTGGGAAAGGCCAAAACCCGACAGCGGTGACCACTGCCAGGACAAAGGTGGCAGCGGGCGGGTCGAGGATCAACACCAGGTACCAGGAAAAGGAGGAAGAAGAGAAGGAGGAGGAAGGTGCAGCGCTTGCTGCCTGGGCTGCTCCAGCCTACCAACACCCGTGTAATTCTGCCAGAGGCTGTTTGGGGACAGGACACAAGGGGTTTTTCTTCTTTCAAGGGGTTTTCTTCTTTCTGTGCTCCCACAAAGCTCTGCTCTAAACCTGCGTTTCTCATTTTGCCACCTCGCCGTGCGCTCCGTGCCTCGCTCAGACAAGAGCCGTGTGGGTTTAAGCGCTCGGGATTCTTGGGGATAAAAGGAACTAAAGGAGTGTAAGCATTTAATTAATCTCCACCAATCTAATAAAAGGATGGAGTAATTGCCTAAGCCATCTGCATCCTGCATCTGGCATCAGGAGCTGCTGGAGAAACACACAAATTCAGGAGCAGGGCTCACACGGCTCGTGCTTGGCAGGAACGCGTGCCACAGGACACAATAAAAGAAAGAGGCGCTAACAAAGGCTCACGCACCACCCCGGTGCCACCGCCACACCAGCAGCACGGAGGAGAGATGAGATGTGAGCATGCTGGGGGCAACGAGGCCGTGCCTCACTGCTCCCCCCAAGCCCCCGTTCCCGCCCCAGGCGGGCAGGGAAGGGGCAGAGCACCCAGGGAAAGGGACTGAGGAAGGGTGCCGCTGTGCAGCAGGTGCTGGCAGTACAACAGCACCCAGCTCCGATAACCCACTTTGCATCCCTTCACTCCTGGAATTGGAGCAGCCATTCCCAGGAACGGTCACAAAGCAGGTTTTAAGTTTGCTCCATAAACAACTCCTCTGCCATGCTCCCCGCAGCGCGGTGCCCACCGCGGGACAGGCAACGGCCTCCGCAGACAAACCCCCCCAGCCTCGAGGAGGAGAGGGGGAACAGCACAGCTCCCGCACCCTCCAGCAGGATGCGGGCATGCCAGCAGGCCACTGCACGGAACGGGGTGCCAGAGCCGTGGTCCTTCCCCTGCCAGCACCTCTGCTCTGAGGGCAACGGCGTACGAGAGATGCCCGCCTCCCTGCTGCTCTTTTATAGGAACTCTTACACCAGCGTTTATCCAAGTCGACCCCACTTGGAGTATCTCGTCATCGTGACAACCCTATCCCCCATGAATAGCAAAGGGGGGCCAGATTTTACGCTTTTGCTTCCCGAATTTTGTGGCTTGCTGCCCCCCTGCCTACCCCCAGCTACCTGCCCAACGCGGACAGAAGCTCGGCTGCTCCTCGCGCTGCTCAGAGGTCGCGAGCACCCCGCTGTGGGATGCCACAGCCCAAACGCAGTAAGAGCCCGAGAGGTCCCAGCAGAAAAGAACAACGCAGGGCTTCCTGCCAAACCCGCAGGCAAGAATGGTTTATATTTGTACGGAGAAACAGCAAGCCCTGACTTCGGGCGGGCGGCCCTGACCTCTCCCAGCGCACCGCAAATGGCACGGGGCTCCTCCGTCCGCTCACACGGTGAGTTCCTCGCCTTGGAGAGCTGGGGGAAGAGCTGTCCTGCTGCACCCCAGCCGCCCCTCCATGGCGCCCCAGGGGTGCCCGTGCCGGAGGATGCCCGCGGTGCCCAGCGCCCCGGGGCCGCGTCCCCAGGTGATGCTGCGGGGAGGCTGAGGAGGGCTCCTCGGCAAAGCAGCGGGGCGACCCCGCTCCTGCCACCTCCACCAGCATTCGGGACGGGGTGGAAGGACTCACCCAACTCCCGGATCGCAGCCGGGGCACCACCGAGGGATGGGACCCCGGGGGGAAGGCGCAGAAGAACCGCGCAAAAGGCGCTGGAGGAGGGGAGGGGGGCGGCGGAAAACCCACCGGGGGGCGCGCGCCCGCTGCCCACCTTGGCCTCGAAGCAGATGCCGTGCTGGAAGGCGTCCTCGTTGTGCAGGGGGATGCGGAGGTCGTGCCGGTCGTCCACCAGGTTGTACTTGGACTTGGCGGGCATGGCGGCCCCGCTGCCCTGCGGCGCGCCCGGCCCCGCCGCCGCGCACCCTCCGCCCCTCGCCGCCCGCCGGCCCCGGGGCGGGGACGCGCCGCCCCGCAGCGCGGGGGGGAGCGGGCACGGGGGGCGCCCGGAGGGCCCCGCGTTGCCCCGGGGAGGGAGGGAGGGAAGGAAGGAAGGAAGGAGGGGCTGGGAAAAAAAAAAAATTCCCCAAGAAAAAAAAAAAAATCAGCCAAAAGGGGCGCTGGGGAAGTCACCGCTGACATCTAGTGCGCGGCCCCGGCTCTGCAGCCCGGCGCCGGGGAGGGTGGAAAAGGAAATAGGGGAATAAAAAAAGGGGAGAAAGGCCGGCGAGTGGTTAAAGAGGCGCTGGGGCTTGGTGGGATCGAGGGGATAGAGCCGTGGCATGCTCTGACCCCTCGGGCTGGGAGCTGAGCCCTGGGATGCTGAGGGGAGGTAAAAGGGATGAGCGGCTTCGTATCCAGGTACACCAACGTCAGACACCACGGAAATCAAGCAGGCTAGAAAGGAAAAATTTCGGTCTTCTGTTTTGTGAAAGGCCAGCCGTTGTGACCTGGGCACACCATGCCCTATAAAAGCCCTGAAAAATTCAGAACTGGCTCCCCACCTGGCTAACCCCCCAGTGTGGCTTTCCACTTGTACAGGGGCTCACTTGCGCAGTGCTGGCTGCAAGCTGGGGTGTTTCACCCCTTGTATCATGTGTGGGGTGCTCCCCCAGGCAGGGCCCAGTCCCTGGGTGCTTTAACAGCCCGGAGGCTCATCAACACATGGCTGCAGGGCTCAGGCTGGTCCCTCCTGAGCACTGGAGGTGGCACCCAGGACACCAGGCACCCACATCCCCCCTGCACAGGACACCCCCGTGCCCCACAGGAGCCCTTCCCTCTCTCTGCCCGCACGGCCCTACACGTGCCTTGGGTTTCCGAGTGACTGCAGTGCAGGCTCTTCACCCTCCCCTGGAGAGCAGGTTCAGGGCTATCGATTTTTCAGACTGAATCAGCACACTGAAACTTTTCTTGAGCTTCAGACATCATTGATAGCCAACCCAGGGTGTGCTGTTTGAGCCACATCTGACAACCAGTTTTGCTCGGGCTCCCTGGGTGAACTTTCCACCATCACCAGCCCCAGAGGCTGGGACGGCGCTCCCGGCACGGCCAGGTACGCCAGGAGATAAGGAAGGGCTGCGCTCAGCGATGCCCACAGGAATGCCTGCGCTGGGCTCAGGTGGGATCGCCCAGAGCTGTCAGCACTCGGACAAGCCAACCGAGGGATGATTTCCCACAGGAGGCAAGCAGCCAGCAAGCCCTAGGCTCCTGAAAACATTCACTCCTTAGTTCTGGAAGGGGCAGGGGATCAGAGACGGCTGGGACAGGCAGAAGGTGGTGGCTGGACAGTACTGAGACTGGGGCTGTTCCGTGGCATTTGATGCTCTGGGTTCCTCTAGAGCCTTTGGACCTCTCGTGTCAGCAGATGCAGTATGTGGAACGCAGCCTGGAGGGGCAGCAGCTCTTCCTGCAGCCAGCCTGTCCCCAGTCCCTGCCTGCTGCCACTCCAAACATGACTTGTGAGCTGCCTGCAGCCCTGGGCAGCGCTCCCAGGGAGTTAGTTGAGGATACCCGTGACATTTCACCCAGTTCCATGCTCCTGATAAGTCTGCAACGTAACCATGATCTGGGGAAAACGAGGCAATGTCCAACTCTCCTGCCCTCGCACCACCGCCTGCCAAGCGCTCACCACGCCGGCCACCCCCGCGCCGGCGCTGCGGGCACGGGAGCTGCCCAAAGGAGCAGCCAGAGGACCAGCCTTCCGCTCCTGTTTGCCCTGCAAGTCCGGAACCTGCTTCCTCCCTTTCAAAATCAATCATTACGAGCCCCGCAGTTATGCACGTAAGCTGTGCAACCGGTTCGCCTGTTTGCGCAGTCGCTTCCCGGCACGGCGGGCGGCGGGGACAAAGGTCCCGTGTGCCACACGAGCGGGAGCAGACGGCTGCCACCGAGGCCAAGGAGACCTGTTGAGGGGAGTATGGCCTGTATAAGCCCGGAATAACCACAAGGACAGTTTGAAGGACTACCATTAGTTTTTATACATATAAAAAAAGCAAAGGACTGCTGGGAACAGCCTCACAAGTGCCAGAGCACAGCGGAGGCGCACAAGAGATGTGCTGCATCCCTCTCGCTGGGGGCTCTCCGGGGGCCCTGTGGGGCCCCTCCGGGGTCCCGGGAGCTCCGTGTGTGCCCTGGGGCCCCCTCCGGGTGGCGGCTGGCAGCGGCTGGCGCTGCCCTGCCACCTCCTGGGCAAGCCCCGAAGCGCAGCCGGGGAGCGCCGCGCAGCGCCGGCACGGCGAGGCTGGAGGAGAGCCGGCAGCGAGCGGCCTGCTCCTGTCCGGCGGTGTCTGCTCCTGTGCCCCTGAAGCTACTCGGGCTCTGCACCCTTTGCATCGGAAGGACACGCTCATGGCTGCTTGCAGCCTGTAGCAGAAGCCACCCGCGGCGCTCGGTGTGCTCCGGGCACCGCAGCCTCTCCGGAGAGCTTCGTGTCCCCAGCTGCAGGACAACACCTGTACCTTGGCACTGGCAGCAGCTCAGCACACACCGGGAGGACAAAACCCTCCTCTTCTTGCTGCTAGCCCTCTCGAAACAAGTAATCTGATGTACCTACAGCCGCCTACTCCATAGCCATCATCGCACACGTTGCTTCCGTGGCTGTACTGTGGCAGAGATTTGGGAAAACAAACCGTGCCCAAGTTTTGGGAAAACACACCGAGCCCTGTTTGTGCTCGGCAGGCCACTCCTCCAGGGAGCGATAAGAACAAGGGCTTTTGGCCATATGCAAATATTTTTGTTATTCTGCTGGCGGTGGGTGGGAACAAGAAACGTCACGGAGCATGGCAATGCGAGGAAATGGGCAGATGGCAGATTTTGCAGCTCTAAGCAATAAATTGTAATGAACATTGGATCTCCGACAGGAATTCAGATAGGAAAGGTAGGATCCAACTCAGAGTTAGCGCTGCAGTTTGCTTTAATGTCCTTCCACAAATTCCTATGGCAACAAACTCTTTTAGGGTCACAGCCCTGCAATTAAACAGCCTAATAAGTAGAGATTACACTGCTAACATCAAGTCCCTGCTGGCACGGAGCATCCCAAAGCTCAGTATCCATCCAAAATGCATTCCAAGCATCCGTGAACACCACGGTGGGGCTGAGCAGGGAGTCAGCTTGTCCCCAGTCACCTGCGCAGTCCCAGGAGGAAGGAGTGCTAAGCGGTGCACACGGGTCAGCACAGCAATGAGATGCATTTTCTGCCTAATAAAGCCCGGTGATTAGCATCTAAATTGCAATGATTGGGAAGGAAGCAAAAAGTTCAGGAAGGGGAGGAAGGCAAGCCTGCTGGAATTAAGGTCAGGAACTTGCTGGCATTTTCTGACATTTTGTTCTGATGAGCTGGCAGCGCTCATCAGCCAGCCGCGTTTACGTATTTATTTTAGAGGTGTAACTGGGAACAGTTTCAGAGTTGCTTTTAACGCCACAGGCCTGCCTTTGATATCTGCTGGAGCGTGGAAAAAACATTAACGGGACAGCCTGAAAACTCAGATTTGGCCTTCATAGACATTGCGATTCTTTGCAATACCATTTCCTTTCAATTTGTAATTAGCCCAGTTTTTTGGAAGTCCTCCACAGACCCCCAGTCTTGAAGCACTTTTGTTTCAGAAAGACAAACACTCGGTGCTTCTGAAATAAACACGCTCCCTGGAGCAAAACAGGTGCCCGCTAACATCCACATTCCTCCCTGCCAGCCTCAGCCAGCCCCACCACAGGCTGCAAGCAGGCAGCAAGAGCTGGGAGGTTTGGGACCCACAGGACCCCCCAGGAGGCTTGGGACCCCCAGGACCCCCAGCTGGGAGCTGCAGGCTGTGCAAACCCACCCCTGCAAGCCTCCCACCGGGCTCCACGCAGTGCCACTACCCAGGCCCAGCAGCCAGGGAGCTCCCACGGCAGGCTGCAGCGACGCTGCCGCACGCTGAGCATTTTGCAGGCAGCCCATGCAGCACTTACTCATCCTGTGCTAATCTCGGCGGCCCGTTAGCGATAAGTGTGCCTAAATGCCATTATGAGAAAGTCAACACGCTGCGTAAACACGGTTCTTAACCGCCCTCAGCACAATCAGCTGTAGCAGCTCTGAGTAAACTTATCAATACACGTATTAACAGCCATTCATTCAAGAATAAGTGCTTACCTTGATATGTGGGGCTTCTTATCCCCATACCACACACCCCACAGCTCAGCTCCAAGAACCTGGATGGGACTGGAAAGCACCTGCAGCAAGGCACCAAGGGCTGGGTGCAGCCACCCCACTGCTGCCTGCCCCCACAGAAATACCACCCCACTGCACCCAGACCTGGCCCCAGCTGTAGGGTGAGTCCCAGCTCCTTACATCGCCACTCTCCAGGTGCTCTGAATGAGGGAAACAAGCTGCACCATGCTGCGTAATGCAGCAGGGAGGGGGAAAAATAAAATAAAATAAAATAAAATAAAATAAAATAAAATAAAATAAAATAAAATAAAATAAAATAAAATAAAATAAAATAAAATAAAATAAAATAAAATGCCAAACCAACAGCTATGGGGGTTGCTGAGGGCAGAGGGAAGGACCCCAAGTGCTGTCCATCCCAAGGGGCCACCTGCAGCAGCCCTCTGGGTGTGCAGCATGGCACCGTGCTGGCTCTGCCAGCCATCGGGCTGAAATTCATCCACAGCTTGTCGTGATGGTGTTCCTAAGGCAGCTTCAGGGCAGAAAGAGAGGGCTTGAGGTCGGTTTTGTCTGAATACAGAGAATTTGCATGTCCAGACCTGCCCTCTCCGTGGGTGCCTGGTCCCCTCGACCCCAGTCCGGAGAGCGTGGCTTTGGCCCTAGCTTTTATGGTGCATCAGGAGAGACGTGGAGACCTGTAGCTTTTGTCAGCTTCTGCAACAAGGAAGAGCAGCTGCTTTATGCGTGCAACAAGCAAGAAGCCATATTCAAGTGGTACGTTACCAGAAGACCCCAGCACGAGGAGGAGCCGGTGTCCTGGGGGCTCTCCCCTGTGAGCACCGCAGCTAACTGGAGCTACCTGCGACGTGCTTGCAGTTTGCCGAGGCTTGTTTGCTGTATAATCAGGCACATGGCCCCTTCCTTTAATTGCTGTGTAAGCTGCCAGAGTGATTAATTCTGACACAAGCCTGCCAGATCTGCGGGGGGATGTGCAGGGACTTGGGAGGGTGGCACGGCAAGGACAGAGACAGCCTCGTCCTGCCCACCGGCTGACATGGCCAAGCAATTCGTGATGGGCCCTCGCTCCTAATAAATGGGTAAACGGGCACCCTTTTCCCCACGTATGAGGACGTGTGTTTCAGATCTTGGATCCCACCTGAATTTTCCATTCCTGCTCCTTCCCAGGCCTGATCGGGACCCAGCCAAAGCCCGCTGCAGCCGGCTCAGCCCGCTCGCGGCGCTGAGTGAGGAGTTAAAGAGGGCTTTGTTTCCAAACAATTGCATACACAGAGCTTGAGAATCTGTAATTTAAACTCGGATCGTGCTTCTGTTAGCAGTGATGGATGGCTTTTTCCTCCTGCTCTGAGAGCCCTGGCGGCGTGCACGGCAGATGCCTGCCTGATTTATGGCTCGCCTCTGCGTGCGGTGGGGAGCAGGCAGCCCGGCTCTCAGTCCCGTGCTCTCGTCAGGGTTTTTTTCCTGTTTGCCTCCTTTCATTGCCAGGGCTCCTCACTCCACCTCTGTGCAGCTGACTTGTGTTTATCGGTCACCTTGGCCTGGATTCAAACCATCTCTGCATACAGCAGCGAGTTGGTGTGCCTTGTGTACGGATGAAGCGCTGTAAATGGTGATTTTCTGAGGGGCTCAGCCGGCGAGGGGAGTCAAAGGGGGCTTGTGGGGACAACCCCCTGACCCTCTCCTGCCTGTACAAAGAGAAGACAGACTGAGCTGTTGCCTTAGAGAGCCTGCTGTCAGGCTGAGCTACCTGTGTGTGACTCTGCCCTTCTAGGAAAAAAAAACAAAAAAAAAACCACCCAAATCCACTCCACCAGCAGGATGCTCCGAAAAAAAATCACCAGCCTCGAGCACGGGGATGGGGAGGGAGGAGAAAAACCTCCCCAGGTGCTGGCAGTGCTTACTGCCTGCGGGGAGAGGGAGGGAGGGGGCCGCACGAGGGGCTAAAAATACATCTTCTTCTTCCAAAAGGGAATCTTGCTGCTTCGACTCTTTCCCATTCTTTTCTGTGCGAGAGTGGTTAATTCTCCTTGGGAGCCCATTCATGGAGCAGATGTCGCTTTTCTTTGTGTGATTAGCCCGAAATCAACAGAAAATAATCCTGTCCTTTACCAAATATTTGAGCACGCGATTCTAGTGCTGCAAGGTGCTTCAGCAGCCAGAACAGACGCCGAAATTGCCGTCTGTAAGAAAAGTGCATGCAGATGTATGTACATGTTTAAAATAGCGTCGCACGAGCTCGGGAGCTGGTGGGGGAGAAGTGCCCGTGCTGCAGATGACATGACTACTGCCCACCCCGAAATCATCAAATCCCAATAAACTTGCCCTTAATTTGGTGGTGTTACTGAGGAATGCCTGAGCACTGGCACAGACTGTTGCCCATTTTGGGGGAAAATACACTTATTTCTGGTTGCACTGCTCCTCTGTGTGTGTGCAGCAGCTGGCCTGGGACGGCACCACGATGCAGGGACAGCCGTGCCACTGCTCTGCACGGAGCCTTGTCCCAAAACCACCGGCTGGTCACATCCCCGTCCTTGTCTGGGGTAATCGTCTCTGCCAGGAGAACCTTTGGTCACATAATGAGCAGTTGTGTTTCAACTCATTTGCAGCCAGCACAGTTTCATGTTTCACAGTCACATCTTGTACACCAGAGTGGAGGGAAGAGATTTTTTTTTTGGAGGTGGTGTCCGTAATCTTCCTCCCAGACACACAAAAATGCACGTCAAGAGCCCCCCGGCGCCGTGCCACCACAGGAACCTGGATCCAGCTCCATCAGCAGAGCGGCTGCCGAGCAGCTCCCTGCCGAAACCACTCTCCCATCGCAAAGCTGATTAATGGAGCGTGTCCAGAGTATTTAATTAACTTAATGAACCCTGGTGATAAAATTAGAGGCCGCTTAATTCCTTGTCCCCCACTGCGGCGTGCAGGTGAAGCAGCTCACAGAGCCACCGCGCCCCAGACACATGCCTGGTAGCATGCAGCAACCAGGGATCTAATCTCAGATTAAAAAATAAATAAATAAAAATTGGATTCTGAGTGAAAAAATTTTGCAAGGAAGTAGGAATCCCACATAGCCCCCGTGCTCCCCGCACCCAGCTGCAGCAGGCGCAGGGCTGCGGGCGCCGCTCTGCTGCAGCAATCCCGCCGTAGATGGCAGCAGCCGGCTGGGTTCATGCAGACCCTCAGCCTGTCCTCGCTCTGCGCCTGCTCCAGATGCTTGGAGGGAGAGAATCAGGAGAAGCAGGGAGGGTTTTGCTGGTGTAAACGGAGCGCCGGCTTCGTCGCAGGGAGCTGGCTGCAGCGGGGAGGTCTGGGGATGGCTCAGGGGGATGGGCTCTGGGTGAGCCTGAAGCCAAGCACCAAGAAGCATGCTGCTCCTCTGCTTACAAAGCACCTGAAAACCTGAGGGGTTATTGCTAGCGAGGGGAGCAAGGACCTGCAGCAGCCCCCACAAAAATCGGTGGTCGTCCCCCTTTACCACATCCCGGCATGCAAAGCACCCTTATCACACGCCCCTTTTCCTGAGCCATGTGCAGGGCTGTGAGCTGTGACCCCGGCGATGTCCTGCCCGTGTAGGACGGCCATGTGGGCTCGGTTGGCGTGAGCAGCCACCAGCATAACCATCACACGCACCGAGACCTCCAGCCGAGCGCACCAGGGCTCCCCGCAGCCGCGGCGGCCTACGAGCCCAGGGCTGCTGGTCCCCAGCAGCAATAACTCCAGTCCCCAGGGCTGCACAGCAGCGCATTTAACTCTATCAACTAAAGCACCTTCCTCTCCTGTAGCACATTCCCAACTCCCCTGGGACCCCCTGCCACTCTCATCTGCCTCTCCGCTGCCTCAGAGCGAGAGGGCTCGGCGCGCAGCGGGGCCAGCCGCAGGTACTGGCACCCACAGGATCTGTAAATTCTCCAGCCCTCGCTGCTTTCTAATTACAGCCGGGTTTCTCTCCTCTCGTCCGAAGATGGATTGTCACTCAGCCAGAAACTCGGGGCTTCAGGGAGGAACCCTCGGGCGAGCTTCTCTGGCCGCTGCTCTGCAGACCGTAATAGTCCCTCCTGGCCCTAAAATGTATGAAACTATAAAATAGATAATTACTAAAATAGCTATGCCATTTCCATGTGACACAACAATCATTTAAAATGTATTTTAATATACAAAATGTAAAAGGAAAATGTCCCGGGGAAAGACAAATGCCAAAGAGCATCAATTCTGCCACTTGCAGCAAGCCAAGAGGCTTTTTGTGATGGAAATACAGATTTTATGAAAACGAGAAAAGGCCCAGGTTCCCAGAAGCCCAGTTCCCTCACCCAAATTACCTCCACATCTCCAGTAAGCTCTGCAATTTGCAACCTGCTCCATAGTCAGGTGTGCAGTGAGAAGTGACAATACAAATGGGGGTTGAAATAAAAGTCTTATTCCCTTTGCGCCCATCCCTGCCATCGCAGAAATTTGAAACCTGCTGTAGCACCAAGGCCCTGCCTGGATTTCAATATTCCTCTGAAGCGTCGGCGTCTGGGAACAGGGAAGTGAGACGGGGGAGAAGCAATAGTTCATCTGATCAGGCTGCTCACAGTTGCAAGGGGATAGTAAAAAAAAGTTACAAAAAATAAATGAATGAGATTTTTTAAATTTTGAACTCGTAATAAGCTGCACTCGTGTTTGTCCAGCAGATAAGCAAACAGATACTCTAAATCGAGCTAGACGGAGTTATTCAGTGTGCCAGGAATAAAAATGGAAATGAAGTTTAATAAGTCTCCTGAACTCTTTCTCTGCTACCCTAAGAGACAACCAAAAGACATTTAATTTCCTGCAAGCCAAGAGCACAAACTGCACTCAGACACTTTATAAACCCCACCAGGCACCTCGCTGAGTGATTGAAGGAGTAGGGAAGCGTTTTTGGGAAGCCACACGGGAGCTGCACCAATCCTGTGCCATTCCCCAGCAGCATGTCCCCTTCCCAAAGGCTCAGTGGGTGGAAAAACAGCGATACAGGGCCGAGGTGACTGCGTAGGCTCAGCTCAGGCTTCCCCTCTCAGGGCTGGATTTGCCACAGGAAGAAATCCCTGCGGGTGTGGAAGGGATTCCCATGGGTGCCCGTCCCGCACCCTGGAGTGGGGGCAAGGTGTTGCAGGGGGATGGGGCCGAATCCTGCATGTGGACTTTTTGTGCCTCCTTTCTGCACAGGAGGCACGCTTTCTGTATCAGACACGGAAGCTGGAGAGAGCCCAAAAACTGCAGCTGTGTTGAACAAATTGGATCTTTATATTAGAAACCGAACTGGGGGAATCTGTGAATGAGAGCAGCTTGACGCTAGCTAGTTTTCATCTGAAGAGGGATGCAGCAAGGCAAACCCACCTCCCACCGTTACCTTGGCCACGAGATGACAGAGATGGCAGGTTGGTGCTCACTCCCATCACGTTTCCTGCTATCATTGCAAATAGCACCTGGGTCTCCCACCCTCTCCATCTGGCTCGGTGCAGCCACCAGGCTTTGCCCGGGGAGCCCCCCGCGTGCCCCAGCCCCAGAAGGCACGGAGAGGTTTATGGTTGAAAGGCAGAAAGGCTGAGACACACAGCAAGGAGAGACACATTCCCTGAGACGAGGCCAGAGCCTCTACTTGTGGCAGCAAGGCGATAACCACACGGAGCTGTGACTGCTGCCATCCTCTGCCGCCCACCCTAGCCGGTGGCATGGGGCCGTGCAGCGCTTTTTGGCAGGAGCGACAGCCATTCTCTGCCGTTCACTGCTTCCTTGCTGCCCTTGAGTCGCTGTTAAATTTGTCAGGAGTGATTTATGGCCGTGTCAGCAAGCGGGACCCAGCCTGCTGGGAGGATGCGGGAGCAGCTCCTGAAACGCGGCACAGGCCGGGTGCCTTGGAGAGAAAGCAGCTCTCTGAAGTCTCACTGCCCCGGCGTAGCTCTAATTGCTCTGTATTTCACAGCTTCTGACATCACCCCTGGGCATTTCCTACACCTTTCAAATGCTGCTGAGTCTGTTTGGCAAGGCTGAGATTCAAAGCGTGCTTAAGGGGGGGTCGATACCTTCAGCATCTCCATGGCATGCCGAGATCTGACGCGATGCGCTGCCTGCCCAGGGATGCCACAGCCCCCACCTCGCACAGCCACCGGGGTTTGCTGCTTGGTCTCCAGTCTGGGCGCCTGCCCCTCCTGGCCCTGGATAGGACTGCTGCTGGTGACCACGTCAGCCAGCTCTGAGGGTGAGGGTGAAGAAAATGCCCTTGGGGATAGGAATTGCTGCAGATGCTCAGGGTGACACCGTGCTGCAGAGCGTGCCCAGGGAGGGATGGGAGCCACTGAGCTGCCCATGGGCCCCCATAGGGCTGGGGTTCCCCTCCAGGCTCGGAGTGAGACCTTTTGCAAGACCACACCTTACACTTTGACAATTCCCCGGAGAGCTCAGGTGGGGAAGGATGCATCGTCGCTCCCAGCAGACCTTCAGAAGCAGTAGCGGGGAGGTGACATTTTCCTTCTGCTTTATCGCCGAAGCAATCTGGACAGAAAGCTGCTGTCTGTTGGAGTGAAATGCCACAGCTGCACCCAGCTGACGCGTATTGCTCATGGAGAGAACCCCTGTAGCCACTGATAAATCTATAATCACCAGTACAAACAGCAATAGAAACAACCCCACACAGGAGGCTGGGGGAATGAGTCCCATCTCCATGAAGTGCACCCACGAAAACGCAGACTAGAGCTGCTCTCCAAACTGCCGTACCTATGGGTGAATATACAAAATACAAACCTGGTGAATACACCAAATACAGCCGACTGCTCTTATCGTTGTTATTGCTGTCATTGTTATTACATATCACTTTTTAATTGCCTGGCAAATTTGCAATAGCTTGGAAAAAAAAACACAAAGGGAGGCGTGTAATTTGAAATGCTAAAGAGAGCAAGAGTAAAGACAATGAAAACGCACCGCATCTAGTGGAATTACTGGAGAGGTGATGAGGACATTCTTAACCTTAATTATTTCAAATCAACTCATTTTGTAGAGTGTGTAGGTTTATGAATCAGATGAAACGTAAATTGATTCATAATTTCCCTTAATTTTCTGCTCTTTGGAGAATTTAAATCCATATTAACATAACCTGGAACAGCCAGTTACTAAGAGACAGGGGAAAATTAGCATGGGCGAAGCTGGCAGAGTGGCATTTCGAGGCGCTGCAGCCCACCTGCTGCTTGGAGCTCGGGGCTGGGGCTCATCAGCGCAGCCCCCCCACGTCCCCAGCTCCTGATTGCTGCCAGCTCCCTTGGGGACAGCCTTCCACCCTGCAGACAGCTGGGCTTCAGGGCAGGGAGGCGAGGAGTGACCCAAAATGTCTCCACACCTTCCTATAGACACTTGCCTTTCTTTCTGGGTCGCTGCCTGGGGATATCCTTTTTTCCCCTCATTCTTTTTAGGTGGTCTAGGATGACATCCTCCGCAGGCATACATTGGTAGGTTTCTCTCTGCTGTTGCCTCGTGCAAGTATTTTTGCTTCCAGGGCTTTTGTCTTTTTAACATTCTCCTCATTATTTGCTCTCTCAAAGTTATGCTTCTGGTGCATGTTTTCTGCTACCCAAAACTGCCCGTTAAGGGAAGTGTCAAGGGGAAGAAGGGAAGAAGTCAATCACACGCAGTGCTGGGATTAAAAAAAAAAAAAAAAAGCAAGGTTCATGCTGTCTTCCTTGGTAAATAAGAACTGCACAGGAATTTTGACAGCTTCTCAGAAAATATTCCCCTGCGGGCAGGTTGCCAACACCACGGTTAGAAAGTCAGGCGGGGAAATCCAGCAGAGACGCCCTGCCCGCCGCCCGGCAGCCTGCAAAGGGACCCCTGGCCTCCGGAGCACTCTGCAAACCTGGCACCGGCATTCGTCTCCTCCGTGGGGAAAGGCAAAGCTTCCCTTTGGGAAATAAGAAAATGCAACAGTTACCAGTTATGGGAAAAGCAACGGGGCCTGGGGGACTGCGGGGATGTGGATGCCCAGAAGCAAAGCTGCTTCCTCGCTCGCTTTGCTGGGGCTGATCCCTCCCATCTGCACCTGCAGGCTGGGGGGGGGTGCGGAAGGAGGTTTGGGGGCAGCAGAAGGGGAATGCAAGATATTTCCGCAAAGGAGAACAAAGCAGTGCCGCCTGAGAGAGGCGCAGTTGTGGCATGGCAGGTAGTGTTGGAGCTCTTTGAGGCGATGGCGTTATTGACCCGGTGGCTGAGCAGAAATCGGCCCCCGTTTGGAAGGAGCAGCGGTGGAGGCAGGCAGGTAGGCCAGTGCCTTCGCAGGGCTGTCCCAGGTCCTAGAACAATCTGGGTGTAGCGACAGGGAGGTCTGATTTCCTGGCACCTTTCAAGCATTGGCAGCTACCACCAGCACCAAGTTGCCCTCTTTTTTGCCCTGCTCAGGAACATTTCACTGCAGCCCGCACCCGTCCTGCAAGCTCTCCTCCTCGAGCCAGCTGCAGAAGCATCCCAAGGGGGCGTTCGCCTCTGAGCCCCCCGTGCCAGCACAACCCTGGGCACCCCCAGCCTCGGGCCAGCACCGCCAGGCTCCGGGCTCGGCCCCGGTTTGCATTTCCCTCCGGTGACATTTGGCTGCGAGTCGCTAAATCCCGGTGCTTTGTGCCTCTAGCAGTAAGCCTGCTTTCATTTTAAGCGTGTTTAGAGAGGCTTTGGGCAAATCTCACCCACACGGCGAGGTTACCGGGCCCTTGCAAGAGCAATGGGGCAGCGGAGTGCCCACGTGGGAAGTGCCACCAGGTGCAGGAGGGTGCCAGGGTTTGTCCCCGGGTGGGACGGAGCCAGGCTGCCTGTCCCCAGGAGGCAGGCGTGCTGGGGACAGCAGCACACCAAGTCCCCGCTCCGTGTTGGTGCGAAGGCCTCGGGATATCTCTCGCAAGGCAGCTGCCAGAAGGGCAGCAGCTGTAGGCAGAGTTTTGGGATTAAGAGCACGTGGGGTCTGAGAGCCA
The DNA here is from genome assembly GCF_040182565.1 of Anser cygnoides. NCBI lineage: Eukaryota > Metazoa > Chordata > Aves > Anseriformes > Anatidae > Anser > Anser cygnoides. Next base: position 9,759,106 of record NC_089880.1, read on the forward strand.
AAGGGTTTCACAGAACCGATGCTGAATCCAGTACAAGGGTTTATTTAAATCAGAGGAGTGAAGGAAATCTCCATTCGCCCACTGCTGGTGGAGAAAGGGCTGCGTGGGTACGCTCTCGCCCATGCATTAAGCACGTCAGGTAAAAACACCAGATCACAATGATATTAACTCAATAGAGCAGAATCAATACTGGAATTCGGTTCAGGACGGAGGCATTTCACGGCTGCCTCTCCCACGTACAAACACACATTATGCCATCAGCAGAGCAGTAAATCAGCATTTCTGAGACCAGCTGCCCAATTACCAAGGCGGTTAGATGACAGGAACTGTAAATTGGATGTATGCAAATAAATAACATGAGACAGGAAAGTAAACACCTCTGAGAATCACTGAAAGACCCCAGGACCAAGCCACCACCGGGGCAGCTAGCCTGGCATGAAGACGCATGAGGCTTGCAGCAGGGAACATGCTTGGATGCCCCCAGTGCTCACCCACCTTCCCCATGACCCCACCAACTCGTGATGCTCATGCTCAGGAACAGGGTTAAATAAAAAACTGATCCCTCCCCTCCTCCAAATTCTCATGTATTAACAATTACCTGGCACGTGGGGTCAGGCAGGGCAAGGTGGGGGCTGGACAAAGGCAATACGAGCTGCTGGGCTGGGCTAAATCCCTGCAGGGCTTTTCCGAAGGCAGGACATGATGTGCCTGGTGCTGCCCAGAAAACATTTTCTCCATAGGTGGCTTTTCTTCTCCTTCATGTCTGTGGACCCGTGTGTTTCTGCAGAGCTACAAGCTGTGAGCACACACCAAGGCCAGCTTCGTGCAACCAGTTTGAAGGTGAGGTAACAAGTCTGTATTTCCATGTCCTTGCTCGGCAGTGCTAAGAAATGCCAGTTCTGCCTAGCATCTTAATAAAAATGTACATTTTTAATTGCTTTCCTCCAAGTACAATTTTTCTTCCCTATCCTGCTTGCAGAGAGGTTAAAACTGATTCAGAGGGGAGCTGGAGAATTTGCAGCTCTGGTGATGGGAGAGCTCAGAGCACATCCGTGCCCAGAGAGGTGAGGAGGAAAAGCAATTTAACTTGTGTGTGTTTGCAGAGAGCTTACCTGAATCAGAAGGCACTGTGAACGTCCGTGGGGAGCAGAACTCCTCTTCCACTTTTTTTTTTTTGAAGATCTTCTGCTCAACTTCTTCCTCTGGCTTTGGTTCCTTATGCCTACCTTCCCTCCACCTGCTGCTTCCTTTCTCCGGGGGTCTGTCCGTCCATCCATCCATCCACCCCTCCCTCAGGACAGCCCTGCTCACCACCTGTGGGCAGGTTTGTGGATCTGGGGGCCTGGGAGGATCACGGAAACTTTCTGCTTGGACACCGAAAACCTGGGTGCACTCTGACCCCGAGCGCCCACCTCCTGGATTGCCAACTACTCTCACACACAACATGTTCACTGCATTTTTCCCCACTAGAAGTTTGCTGAATTTTCATTGCTGGCCATTGCGATGTCTTTATCAGCCGCTGTAAAGACCTATTTAATACCATACATCATCTCCCCACACAGGCGCTTAAAGACTGCAATCATATTTCTACTTACCCAGCTCTTTAATAAGCTAAGCAGACTGAGCTCCTTAAATCACTCATTGCTGTAAGGACAGCTAAAGAGCTTATTATCTCGGAGACTGTGCTCAGGGACAGAAGTGACTTTCGACCTGGCTTCCTACGGAAAACGGCGCTGGCCCCCGGGCTGCCTGCCTCGTGCCCGTTTGTCTGCCTGTCCCATCCCATTCTCGCCTTCCTCCTTCTCCCAGCCCGTTGCACCACGTCTGGCAGAGGGACCAGGTGCCACCGAGATGTACGCAGTAGCAGAGGTGGGCAGAAGCCCCCTCGCTGCCTCTCCTTTGCCCTGCCCAAACCGCAGGAGGAGCAGCGTGCCCATAGCCCCCAGCCCTGCCCCAAGTCCCTGGGTGCTCCCAGGCTGAGCCTGGCACTGTGACACCAGGAAATCTCCTGCTGAAGAGGGAGCGGGTTAAACATAACCCCATAGCCATGGGATGAGCCCCACGGGACAAGCTTGGGAGCTGCTCCTGGGGGAAAACACAGCACAGCGAGAGCTGCGGTGCTCAGGGTCTGACCACCAGGTGCTGGGGGGCACGGGTAAGCTCCTGGAAGAGGTGATGGGCACCAGGAGGAAAGGTTTGTTGTCTGCAGGGTCAACGATGCCGTGCTTCTATCCCCGTGCTAGAAATTTAAATATTTCATTACCCATTTGCATCGCGGGGACTTCCCTGCAAACCTGGCCTGAGGGCTGGCCCGCTCCCCTGCTTGACCCCAGGGCCTCGGCTTATTTTAATCCCGGCTCGATAACGTGATCAGTGCTGACCACCGGTTCCACCGCCTGCTCTCTGAGCCAGCAGCAGCAGCTCGCGCTCTCATTCCCTACCGCTTTCGGGTTACGCAGCCGCTCCCCCAACCAAGGGGTTGGGACGGTCATTAGCGTGCAACGAGGAGTGCACGCACCAGTAACCATGGCAACTCCAAGAGCACCAGCCTCCCGCTGGAATCAGGAATCAAGCCCACAGGGAAGCGCTGAGGTGGGAACGATCCTATCTGCTGAGGGCTTAACATATATTTTTAAAAAAAAAAGAAAGGGAAGGTCTGAGATACCCCAGTAAACCGGGCAATTTGCAGCCCAAGTGGGAGCTGCTTGCTGAGACGTCAGGGATGGATTTGGGAGAGCATCCCTGTCCTTATGGCTACGTGTGCTGTCCCGGGCTCTGTGCGCCACCTGATCACAGAGCACTACTTTCCAAGAGCTGTCCCCGTCCTTCCCGGGGAGCATTTTACCCCCACAGCTGTCTGATGGAGCAGCCTGCACCTCCCTGCCCAGCAGAAGGGGAGGGTTTGGGCACTCAAACCACTCAGCCCCCAGGGGCTGACACGGCCGGAGCAGGACATCTCTGCTCTCCTCCTTCCCAATGCTTATTTCCATAGGGACTGGTCTTCTCTAGGAAAAAATGATGCTGTAGCACAGCTCCCAGAGCAGTGATGCTCCACAGCAGAGGGTTCAGACAGAGATGCCTGGAGCATCCGTAAATAATGCTGGAAAAACAACCCCGCCAGTCTGGGCTGTCTCAGGGTTGGGTGCCACTTGACTTTCACACAGCTTTTAGATAAAGCTGTTTGCTGCTCTCTGTGCAGGCATTACAGGTTTCCCTGTAAATAATTCAGGCCCTCTCTCTGACAATCCGGCACATAAGGACTTCCCCTCGCCATGCTGCAGAAAGCCTTTGCTCCGCATTCCTGAGAGCTCATCACCTCATCAGTATTTTCCTTATCAGTTACATAATTGAGAAGGCGCAGAGTCACACCGCCAGGGAGAAGTTATTAGATGCCACCCCTCCGCAGAGCGGCGAGATGAGTGCTGTTTATCACTGCTGGCAGGTTACAAATACGGCGGGCCCGTACCACTCTGCAGGCACCCAGGCACGTGCTGCTCCACGCCTGGGGTCTGCTTACACGGCACAGGGCAGGGATGCCATGCTAACAATGCGCTATAAATACCCGACAGCTGGGGACCTAAAGGAATGAAGCTCCTTCTTGTTGTTTCCCAAAGAAGCTGCCTTTCCAGAGCCCGCTTTGGCGGCGCTCCCTGGGATGATGTTTGCCCTGCGCCCCGGTGCTTTCAGCATAATCAGGCCCCGAGCGTTCACGTGGGGATCTCTGCTGCTGCTTCTCTGCTTCAAAGAGATCTGGGGAGGGAGACTGAAGGGGAACAGGGCAGGAACATCTGGCAGCTGCTGGGAGAACCAGCAGCCACATTTGGAGGACAGGATGGCCAGGCTCACCCCCAGCAGGGGCAGCCCACAAACAGCTCCAGCTCAAAAACCACATCGTGCATCCCCCCATCAGCTCCAGGGACAGCCCTGCTGCCCAGAAACAGCCCCAGGATGCACCCCACACAGCCCTCCTGCTGCCCAGGTAACACAGCTCCATGCTTACCTTTCCTCAAGCACATCTGTGCACATCCAGCATGCACAGAGCACAACTAAGAAGCAAATCTGCACATCCCAACGCCATCAGAGCTGACATAGCACAGGCTCTGGCTGCAGCAGAGGATATTTCCATGCACTTTCCTCACCGACCCAGGGGACGCCAGCCCTGCACCTTAGGGCCCTTCTGCCAGCCAAGGCTTGTCAAGCAGCACACGCTGCACCACTCGTCACATACAGGACAGGTGGGCACCGAGCCCCAGCGCACAGCCCAGCTCCCGCTTGTCTGCACACCAGGGAAAACACAGGCAGACAGCATAACCCCCAGACCTCCAGCTTCTAAAGCAGCAGGGGCTGGGGAGCTGCCCTCCTGCTAAATGCCCTGCCGATTATTGGCCCCAGCTGTGCCTGCAGCTGGGGGCCCGGGCGTGCACAGGCTGCACGGTGGGCACGCAGGAAAAAATTGCAGGGCTTGCAAGCATGCTCCAGTTAGTCAAGTTTTTACCAAGAACCCATGTACTTCAGCTGAAAAAATCGTCAGGAAACTTTTTAAGTATGAAAACCAAGAATTCTTTTGAACACCTGAGATACAGATGCTCGTGGCCCTCTCCTGCCTACCAGAAGGTGGTTCTGGTGCATGGGGTGTGATTTGCAAAGGCACTTAGCGTGAGCCTGGAACCTTGATCTGAATCCAAATTAAATGTGGTCTTTTTTTTTTTTTGGCAAAAGAGGCTTACTTCAGATGAGTTTTTATCCTTGCTGAGAGCACTTTGTCCTTTGCAAATTACCTGCAGGCTGGCAGTCCGTACATTTATTATGCAGGTATTTAAAGGACCTCTTCCAAATGGCATGGAAGTTCATCCCCTACTTTCTGCTCCTAGCGAGCCATGACACATTTCTTTTCCACACGCATTCTGTGGGAACAAGCAGATATTCTCAGGCATTCACGAATAAAAGGATCATAAATACTGATGCAGCACACCACCCAGAGCCACGTGCAATAACCCTGCACCCCGCTAGCCGAGGATGCAGTCCCCTCGGGGCAGGTGAGCTGGGGACCCCCGTCCCTTCCCTCCTGCTCCCATCCCTCCCAGGCCATGGTGCACGGCCGGGGTCACCCCCACTTTGCTTCCTGCCGGAGGCAGGCAGGGCCAGGAGCGGCTGGCAGGATTTTCTCCCTTTCAGGAGCAAACGATGAAAGATAAATTCTCTTTGGCCTGGTGCCCAGCCGCCTTTGAAGGCTGCTCTCCCCTGCTTTATTGTCTCCTTTGATGCGCTTGCTTTGATTCGAGCAGCAGAGGCTGTACCAGGGCCCTTGCGCTTTCCTGGCAGGGAGGGCCAGGCGGTTCGGGAGGGGGAGCAGCATCCCGGAGCGTGGCTGAGCTGCTCTCAGCTTTGTAGGAGCGCCCTGCAAGCGAGGGATGGTGCTGGTGGGGCTGGCTGCAGACCCAGACTTGTGTCTTCACTAGCCCATTGGGCTGTGGGATCAGCCCTGGGGCCAGCTGGGCGTTTAACACCGTGCTCCTGCTCACTTTGGGGCTTCCCAATGGGAAAAGAGTGCCAACTGCAGCAGGCTGGGACAGAGACTGGTAGCAGTGGGGTGCCACCAGAATTACAGCCGTGGGGCGGTGCCACCCCACTTCCAGGTACTCTGAGGTCTGCCTGTGCGCCGATTTTCAGTCTGTGAACGGCACACGTTGTACGGTGTGTGCGCTAATCAGCCTGACGGGTGACACCACGGCGGGTGCCTGTGCGTAAGTGTATCGTGTCAACACATTCACTTTTATCAATCAAGCCTGTAAGTACATGGAAAAACCTAACACGCAGGGTTTGACAGGATTTATTTCCCATTAAGGCACACAGACTGGAATTCCTCCTCTCCCTGGCGAGGAAGGCAGGGCGGCAGCTCCCGCGCCTGCTGCGAGGCCGTGCAGTGCCGGGGACCTGTCCGCCTGCGTTTCCCCCATCGCCATGCCCCACGTCCTCCCGATGCTCTCAGCACCTCCCCGGCAGTGAGCTGCCTGTGAAAGAAAGCTCCTTAATTCGGGAGCGTTTCGTTGAATTCAGACATTTTGTTTTTTGTGGAAGTCGGCGTTGTGCCAAGCAGAGCCTTTCCTCCGAGCAGCTCGTGCCCTCTCCTGTGCCGCCGGGCTCGTAGCCGCTGCTCCGGAGCCAGCCCCGTGCCACCATGGTTCCCTGCTTGTGATGAAGAGGAAGAGGAGGCAGACGTGGGCTGGATCCCACGTTCCCCTGTCGCAGAGATCTGACTTGTACTGTCTGCCTTCCCCCGGATTCGCAGAAGCCAGAGCCCCTGCAAAACTCGGGAGGCAGCAGAGCGTAATTAAGGGAAAGGCGAGCTGCAGATGACACTGGCTCTGGAGAGCAGGGCTTCCCCCTCCCTCCCCGTGCTTTCTCATCGCGCAGGACGCCTGCTGGGGGCATGAGTCACGTTGTTTCTGGTGATGGATGAAATTAGCTCCGATGTGAAACTGGAAATAAAAAGCCATTCACCAACAAGACAGCTGCACCGGCGCAGGGCTCAGGGCAATGATCCTCTGAGCCTCTTTCTGCTCTTGCGCTTTTCACGAGCAGCTCCGTTTTAATTAGATGGGATGCAGTTCTAAGTCAACTATAAATGATATTATCAAACTAATAGAGTGTGATCATGGCCCGGCTTTTATTGGTCTGGGAGCCGCCGCTGGCTGCCATGGGAACTGTGTATTTCACAGCGCGCCTCGGCTCTGCTTCGTACAGGCTGACGGAAGGGGAGGGAAGAGGTGAAGAACCCTTCAAATTCCCTTGCCTTGCGGGGATCTGATGGTGTTTTCTCCCCAGAGAGCCACCCACTGGGACCTCTTCACCCTCCCTTGCTGTGCCAGGACACCTTCAGCACCGCCCTCCCTTTGCCTGGCCGCTGCCCTGCTGCGGCTCGGCTGGGCCAGGACTGAGAGCAGTGAGGAAGGGAAGCAGAGAGAAGAGGGAGGACCCTTCTCCCGAGCTGCAAAGCCCACGTCGGAGCTGAATTGAGCAGTGTGTGCCCTGGCTCTGTCCCCAGAACAAGCCCCCTCTGTCCCCTCTGCAGGAAGCCGTGCGTGCCGCAGCGCCGAGCCCCGGCACAACGCGCCTCTGTACCAGATGGAAAGGGGAGCCCCGAGGAGCCAGGCCTTGTGCAGGATAGCTTCATTATAACTGTAGGGCCGGAGGGTTTCTGCTCTGCTGCCTGCCCCAGCCCTCCAGAAAGATCTGCCCATGCTCCCTGAGCGAGGGCGTCGAGCATCAAACCCCACGCCCCGGCTGAGGTCTCCTCGACGCAGCCCCAGCTGCACTGATTTCTTTTTGCACGGGACTAATTTTTTTAATCAGAGCGATGTAGGACATGATCAGAAGCAATCAAAGGCTGGCAGACTAATTAATGTCAATCAGCACGGTTTATGGGTATCGGCCTTGTCAATCAAACTCGATACTGTGTGTTGGTAAGATCGCTTTCGCTTCCAAAGCTAACACCGTACAGAGAGTTTTTTCTTTCCTGAGACGCTCATTAAAACAGTACAAGTCCTTCAGGAACCCGTTAAAGGACACACTTAAAAGTTCTCAGGCACTGACAATTACGGAGAGGTGCTTTGCTAAAGCCTGCTGCAGATTAAACGCTGAGCTCGCTGCCGTGCTCCTGGGCGCCCTGCGAGGTGCAGCTCAGCCCTCCTGGGGCCGGCATGCCACCATGCATGTGTCCTGTGAGGAACCAGTGGGGGTCCTTCCCAAATCCTGAAGCTGTCCTGTGTTGGGTTTTTTTTTTTCCAGTTTTGCAGTTGTGCTTGGCTTTCCCTAAGCTTTTTGCATTAAATGGCCCAAATCCAGCTACAGAGACGCCTCAAAGCGAGTGAAGACTTTATGTCGTCTGCTTTTAAAGCAATTACAGCCGAAATTCATTAATTTTCCCATATGCTTGGTGTTGATTTGTAGGTGTCATAAAAGGGGATGCGAGGTGAAAAGTGCTCGTTGCCTGAGCGGTGCTGGGGGAACACCTTCCTCCCCTTTTCGCCTTCCTTTGGCAGAGCCCCAAACCCAGGGCAGCTTTGCCTTGTCCCTTGGGAGGTCTTACCGTGGGGCTGGCGGCATCGCATTCCCAAGAGAAAATACCTGCCCCACTGACTGCATGGTGCTTAGGAGGCGTAGGGCTGGGGTTGCGAAGCCGCCCTCGCCTCGTGGCGGTGGTTGTGCCAGTTCCTTCCCACGCGGAGCTGCAGAGGATGAGTCTCCACCCTGCCGGCTTTTATGGGCCTCCCTGGCTCTGAGAAAGCCCGGAATTTGTTTCAGCAACATCATCAAATATTATGGCTCAGCCAGCAGGTCTCTAAGTGGCCACCGTTAAATTTATCTGTTTGATTGCTGGGCTCACATTATTAAACTCCGGAGCCGTATAACTTTATCCCTTCTGAACAGCACACGACGCTCTGCCACAGACTGTCGGGCGGAGATGCCTCAAGGACCAGGCACTCCGGGCTTGGATCTGGTTGCGAATGAGCTGGAAACTCATTTGCTTTCCCTCCCCTCGCTGCAATTCATTTGCAGCCCAGGTAGCCCCAGCGGGCAGAGCCACTGTCGAGAGATTGCAGCTGTTCGAGGGGAGCCAAGCAATTCCTGCAGCTCTGTTATCCTCATGGCACAAAACCATGCAGTGACATTATGGTGGAAGATCCCTTACCCTGTTAGTGCTTGAAGAATCACATTTTATCTAAGCAAATGCTTAATTGCTCCTCGTTGGACACCGGTCATGGGACATTAGGCATCAGTAAAAGAAGACTCTTAAAATGTGAGCTGAGTGGTCTTTCTAGCTCCGCGTGATGGTTAGAGATGCAGAACAGATTTGCTTTGCTGTGTTTTGGTTTTTTCATTTGCAGGTCGCTGGGCTACCACATCTCCTGCCCAAAGCCCTGCCACCGAGGATGCTTCTCCTCCGAGGGCTGCTGTCCTCTTCCCAGGGGGAGGTCAGGAGGAAAGTTTTATGAGGATTTATCCTTTATTTAGTGTCCGTGACTCTCCTGGTACAGCTCACTGCCTATTGCCCGTTCCCCCGTGTCCTGGTACATATAGGTAAAGATTTATGCTATTCCAGGTGCCAGACTCACCAGAAAGATTAATGAGAGATAATTTCTTACACAGAGGTTTATTGAGTTCCCCGAGCTCATTCACCAGCTGTGAAGTGAAACATCTGAAAACAGTTTCTGAATACTAAGTTCTGCCTGGCACCAGTGCAAGAAGGGAACAGTGCCTTTTTCTGCTCGTGGCTCTGACTCTGCTGGGCAGAGCCAGCTTCATGTGCAGAGCCCTGGGAGCGGAGATGTCTGCTGGGGACAGAGGAGGCGTTGCTGTGCTCAGCCCCGCAGCATCCTCAGCATCCTCAGCCCCGCAGCATCCTCAGCCCCACAGCTCCGTCCAGCTCCATCCCCACCGCTGCTCCCCCAGGACCAAGACGTGTGCGTATCGGCAGCTCGAGTCTCCTTCGGACAGAAGTCACTGCTGCTTGGGCTGGAGGAAAACGACTGCAATTACTAAATTGCCTTTTCAAAACTTCCTCCCATTAGCAGCTGGGCAGGTGATGGCACAGCGGCCACTGGAGTGTGTCTATGTACCTAGCTGTTGGCCAGGCACTAATTACCCTCCTCTCCTGTCTCGAGCGCTTTCCCAACCACAGCAATGGATCATCCTACTAATTTTTATCTCCTTTGGACTTAGTGTACCATGCCTGTAATGAGTTTGTAGCTTTGCAGAGATGCTGGGGACATCTTTTCTGGGAAGAGCTGGGGGACATGCAGGCTCTGCGGCCAGGTCTCCCCACAGCCCCAGCCCCCAGGGCTTCTCCTCTGGGTGGCGGGGGATGAGGGCATCTGCTTCGCTTAATTTCGTGCTTATCCTGCGATGCCCCTTTCTTGGAGCTGCCTTTTCTGCTCTCTGCAGCTTTCTTCCCCTCAGGACCCCTCCCAGCTCTAGCAACAGGACATCTCCACAAGGATCCCCCTGCTTCTTCACGTCCCAACAAAGAACTCGCAGGGATGTGTTTGCAAATGCCTTGCGCACGCACAAAATGTTGTAACATCAGGGGAGCTCACATGGAAACACGCTACAGTGCCAGCTCTTCCCCTTGCCTGCTCTTTGTCTCCGAAGAACTGCAGAAGAGGGCAATCAATATACCTTGCCAGGGTCTTTTTAATGCTTCCTGAGACATTATGGTCGTAACGTTTCTCCAGGCTGCTGTGATCAATACATTTGAGGCGCTGAACATGTCAAAACCACATAAAATCTTTATTAAGGTGAAATTAAATGAGCACGCGTGAATCAGTGACTTAAATGGATATTACCCTTCAAGGATGCCAGGCCTGGAAACCAGACCCATGTGAAAAACCCAGGGCGTTCAGAGTTTGGATTAAATTAATGAGAAACTCCAGCTTTTTGGCACAGGGCATGGAGCCGAGGTATGCAGGGGGACAGGGACCCCAGAGCGGAGCTCAGGGCGCCTGCCTCCCTTCCTCTTGTAGCTCCGGCTGGAGCTGGGGAAGCGTGGTGAGTCTGGGGCGGGCAGGAATGAATGCCTGGGTTCATCCTGCTTGGCAAATTAGCCCAGATTTAACAAAATAAAATGAAATAAGTTACATGCCTGTATGCGGGTGGGGCGGATGGCACGCGGGGATGCGCTGGGTGGCACCGGGACGCGTGGCACTGCGTGGGGAGGGCACGCAGCACCCTGCCAGGGACAGGGGTTTGCAATAAAAGGGAACGGCGTGCCTTTATGACCTGCCCGATAAAATGCAGCCCTGCAGCTTCCAGCCCTCCCCACCGTACGGCACGGAGCTCTCCAGGAGCTCAGAGCCATGGGGAGACCTGCGGGTCCGGGGGTACCTCGCTTCACGTTCTCCTTTCACAGAGGAGCTGTTTGCCAGCACACCTGCACAGCAGAGAGCTGAGAATTGTCTGTCCCCAGCCTATTTAGGTGTAATTTAGCTCTCACCGCCCAGCAGCCAGGCTGGAGGCAGCCCTCTCCGCAGCCAGCCGGGCTCTCCGCTCACTGCGGTGCCTGCGGAGCCGTGTTCTGGGGCCATTTGGGAACCTTCCCTCATTTCCCTGCCCGTGCCACCAGGGTTAGCCAGGGCACTGCCACCCAGGCCCGCGTCCCGTGGGGACTCCCAGGCCTGCTCGGAGGTTACGGCGAGGGAAGACGAAGCACTTGGCACGCAGACACCTCCCCGGGGCCCGGCACCTGCAGGGCACTGCGAGCACCTGCAGGCCCCCCTGCGCTCGGCACCGGGGAGGAGCTGTACCATAAAGGCTCGTAAATTAATTACCTGAAAGAGTAACAGAACGTTATTAGATACTTGGGAGTTAATTGCACGGGTGCTAATCATGTGTATTTTAATGGCACCAGTAGAGATGCAATATGCAATTCCATAGGTATTGCAGAATAATTTAGTGATTTAATTAATTCCTGCTAATACCTTTTAAATCACCTGCTCTCTCCCTCCTGAGGGAGAAACTTTTCGAGCCAGCTAGATCTCCTGCAAACTCACGGTTGTTGGCAAGGACGCTGCTTTATTTCTCAGCAGATTTATTCCCAGCAGAGGAGCCCCCGCAATGTCACCCCTGGGTGACAGGGTGTCCGGGGGGAGCCTGACAGCCCTGCGATGTGCCGCTCCTAAATTTGGAAGGCTGGAGCAGGGCTGCGTGAAACATTTTGGACAGATCATGACGGCTTGAAAAGATGGAGACTAAAATGAGTCGTGGATCTAGGTCAAATCCAGTAAGCAGAGCCAGGAGAAAATGCAGAAGGAAAATGTAAACAGCAGCAGGCATTTTATTCCGGTCTTCTCCAAATGAAATGCTTGGTTTAGAAAAAGCAAAAATATCCTGTTTCGATGCATTGGAGATGCAGTGTGACTGCTTGTCACACTTTTCCCAAGCCAAGGGAGCTGAGAGCTGCCCTTGGGGCAGTGTTTTGGCTGGACAAACGTTTCAGCTTTTGCAAGCTTTTTGCTGCTCCGTGAGCAACTGGCACAGCACCTGGGGACAGGAGGGGACAAGGGGTTTGGGCTGTACGTGAGCTGCCTCCTGTGCTGCCCCCTCCCTCCCCACGCTGGCAGAAAAGAGACCACGCGAAGCCATTGTTCTCACTGGGCTTTTATTGTCCCGCTGGCCCTCGCTTCCCACCCCTCTGCCCAGGGACCAAGCCCCTTGCCACGGCTCAGGTGGCAGAGGAGGGGGGATATCCCCAGATACTCAGGCTGGGGACATCCCCTGGTCTCCGCCACCCGAGCAGTAGCGAAGGGCAGCACCGCTTTCCCGGGCATTTTTTGCATTTTTTTTTTATTATTTGAAATATTTTCTTTTAAAAATATAGTAGCTGTGGAAAGCAGCCCTCTTTACAAACGCTTGATGCCGGAGTGAAAGGCATCGTCGCCGTCCTCCTCGGTGCCCGCGGGCGCTGGCACGAGACAGGGGCTGCGGGGTGGGCGCATGGCAACACCAGGGGGAGGGACGGAGAGACCCTCCCGAAAATAGAAATATTGTGCTGAGTTGTCTGAAGTGAAGGAAATCCATAAAACACCAGTATTAGGTCGGCTCCGGCTTGGCACGTATTGCTCCCGGCAGCGCCGGGACAGGGCTGTCCTCGCTGCCACCCGCTGCGGGGACAGCGGCGCCGGGGAGATTATAAATAAGAAACTGTAAACACGACCATTCGAGATAAGAGACACGTATAATCACGGGATTTACTGGTTCAAACGCCCGCCCTCCCCCCAGCCCCTGCACCCAGGGCCCTGTCCCCACGCCGTAAAAAGGTCTCCGGTAATAAAATCTTCGGTCCAGGCTTGGAGTCGGGGTGAGGTGCTGGAGGAGTAGAAAGGGACGTCGCACCCTCAGCGGTCCTTGCTCGGAGGGGAAAATTTGGCAGGAGGGAGAGGATTGGCTGGTTCAGGTCCTTTGCAAGTTCATTTGGTTTTTCTGGAGGACTCCTAGGGTTATACCTGAGATGAAGACGTCTAGGGGACCCTCCATAGCTCAATTACAACGCGGTTGGTGTTCCGTGCCCAGAAGAGCCCTCGCTGCTGGGATTTGTCCCTCGCGCTCGCCCCGTGCAGCAGGAGAGCAGCAGCGTCCCTCCCCGGGGGCTGTCTGAACCGACGCTGGGCAGCGGCACCCGTCATGTGTCCAGGATCTCGCTGGCGGGGGACGGCTCGTGGGGGATGCCCTGCGTGCTGTGCACCGTCTGGTTGTGGGACAGGGAGTTCTGCTGCAGCTCCAGGGCGATGGCGTTCTGCGGGAACTCCTTCACCTGCCGCTTGTACTCCAGGAAGGTGCACGCCTTCGTGGCAATGGCGATGATGTTCTTGCCGATAAAGATGGTGGAGACCCTGCTGTCCTGGAACAGGACCATGTTGATGGCCCGGATGAAAATGGTGACGATATTAATGGTGACCAGGCTGAGGACGGGGTAGAGCATCATTTTCTGGGGGGCGATGTGCTCCCCTTGCATGCTGATCTCGCTGAGGGACACGCAGGGCAGGATCAGGAGGAGGATGTAGCAGTAGAAGAACATAAGCCCCTCCGCCCAGATGGGCAGGCCAGTCCTGTGCGGCTCCCACAGGTTGGCCTGGATGTCCAAGATGTCCAGCAGGTCGAGGGCCACCCAGAAGAGGCGCCCCCTCAAGTCCTCCTTCTTCCGAAAGGTCCGTATGTACTCCATGCTGTCCAAGGCCACCAGCACCAGGTAGAGCCCCGGCACGCAGATGGAGAGGAGCAGGGTCAGGGCCTTCCTGGCCACCGTCTCCAGGTTCTTCTTGTCCGCCTTGTAGTTCTGAAAGATGAAATACAGCTTGATCTCCAGCACGAAGATGTACAGGAACCACAGGATCATGGCGTAGCCCCGCTTGGCCGTCTTCACCTCGGCCCCAACCCACACGGCCACGTAGCGCAGCACGATGAGGAAGCAGATGTCCCCCACCAGCACGATGATGCAGACGCCGATCTTGTGGGGCCCCTGGTTCTGCTCCACCAGGTAGGCGTCCATGAAGGCCATGCTGGTCATGATGACGATGGTGGTCAGGCAGACGTGGCGCTTGTCCGGCGGCGGCAGCACCATGGTGAGACAAGCGAGCCTCCGCGCCGGCACTAGGGGAGCGGTCCTGCTGGTGGGGCACAGGGGGACATCAGCGGCCAGCCCGGGCACCGTGGGCTCTGTCCCCACCCCGAGGAGCCCCTGCAGCCCTGTCCCCAGTGAGCTGTGCCCCGAGTCCGTCGCCAGCAGCCAGGGCTCACGCAGGGTCCCTCCTCTGCGTCCCCATCGCCGTCGCGCTCTCCAGCCCTGTGCAGTGAGGAACCTCCCGGCTCCCAGCCCCGGATCCTCCTGCAGATCCCTGGAAACGTGGCAGGCAATCGGGCAGCAGGGAGGAGCTGGGGGAGAGAAGGGGAGGCAGTCCTGGAAGGGGGTGTCCCTGTGTCCTCAAGGGGAACCACCTCCACACCGATCCCGGTGGGGCTGTGCAGTGCCCGCGACGAACACCGTGCGCTCCCGCTGCGCCTGGCCGCGTGTGCCTCCCTCCATCCCGTCACTCTGAAAAAGATGGAGGAGAAGGGGTGTTAGGGTCAAGCACGACAGCCCCCCAGCTTCTCCAGTCCTGCAGTGTGACCTGGGCACTGCTCACATTGCTCCTGCCAGGCACTGTCCCCCCACGGGCACCCAACACCGTGCCCTGTGCGTGCCGTAACGCAGAGCGGGTTTTTGTGGAAGATGAAGGCCGAAGGGAAGAAATCGAACCTAAAGAATTGCAGCCACCGTCCGTCCCCTCACCTCGCTCCTTCCCAGGCTTCCAGAAAAAATATACAGCCTCTGCTCCGACTGCTTTTAAACCTGTGCCAAGTTTTATGGGGGATTTACAGCCTGGGATGGATAACTCCAGATAAATTAGGTCTTTCAAGAGGGAACAAACGGGGCATTTCCTTTTCTTCCTCCCTTACCACGTGCTCTTCCCAAGGACCTCACTGTGCTGAGCAGACTTTCCAGCAGACCCAAGCTCAAACGCTGGGTTCCCTCCTCTCCCTTCAGCCCCTGCACAACTCACAGCAGCCCGGGATGGGTTTAAACTCACGTTCATTTGTCACGGTGACCTTTCGGAGAGGAGAAAGGGGATTGTGGGCTGAGCTCAGTCACAGGGCTCAGGCTCTGCTTTCCCCCGGGTTAATGCCTGTATTACCGGGGCTGAGCACCTCTATCTCCTTTTGCAAACAGTTTCCAGGTGTTTGCTGCAGTGTGAGCCCTTCTTGTTTTCCAGCTGGTATTTTCCCCACCGCTCGCAGCCCTGCCTATACGGAAACAGGGAGGTCTCTGAAATTCCCCTCGGAGGACTACAAAAACAAGCAGGTAGTTTTAAAGCAGTCCTTACCGGGGAAGTCCCGAGTCATAATTTTTAAATGACATTCAGAAAACACTTGAGAAATTTGCTGAATAAACAAGAAAATGAAGCTTGTCAGATAGCCACGGGAGCACACACGAGGCAAATATTTGTTTAGACAAGGACACACAGCGTTTGCCTTCCTGCACGACTTTCCCATGGGTGAGTGTGTGCCCGGAGGCAGGGGACATGCAGCAGCATCCTCAACCCTCAGCGCAACCCTCACCAGCGCAGCCCTCAGCACCCAGCACCGTGTCCTTCTGCACCCCCCGTGCTCGCTGCTGGCCGCTGGGCACCCTGCACAGCCTGGATTTGTCCCCGCACACACACAGAGCCCATCGCAGGGCGTGGGGAGCAAGTGGCCGCTGGCAAGCCCTGAGGGCTGCTGTGGGCAGTGGAGCCGCTGTCAAAAGGCATCCTCGTTAATGCCAGCAGGCACTTCCCCGAGCCCGGCCCTACCTGGCAAATTAGTTTAATTACTTATGTGATTTGAATTCTGTCTATAAATAAAAGAGGGAGCGAGCGAGGCAGAAGTACACACAACGCTCTTCCCAGGTAGTTAGGATGCCGCATTGCTTAAAGCTTCATTTGCACTTTAATTGCTTTGATTTATTCCAGCTCTCCTGGATGTAAATCTGGAGCTCCCCTTCAGCTAGTCCTTCAGCAGCGCTGCTGCACCGAGTCCTGCCCAGCACACCCCCCCTGCCCGCCCAAAGGTCACAACCAAGGCGCCCTGTGCGGTCCAGCATGTCCCCAAGGACACCCCAGTGGGTCCCCAACCCTCCTGCTGCCACCTTCCCTCCCCAGACCTCAGGCTGGGGGGGGCCAGGGTTTGCCCCCCAGGCAGTCTCTGGGCACTGGCCAAGGGGCTGCTCATGCCCTGGGCTCGCTTCTGCAGCCAGCAGCTGGTCTCTGCCTCCTCCCAGGCATCTCAAGCGCATCCTGTGCAGGAAATGAGATTGAGGAAGATTTTTTTTTTCCGGGCCCTGCCCACTAATTGTGTCTGAAGGAGGAAACAGCCCACTTGCTAATGATTACATATAATTTACCGTGTAGGCAGAGCGAAACAGGCAAAGAGCTGCAAACTGTTCCCAGACCCTGCCCAGAACAGGCAGCGCAGCGGGGCTGGCGGACAAAACCAGCTCCTGCCTGCAGCCGCGAGAGCAGCCGTGCAGCAAACCCCCTTGGAGGGTTCCTTTCTCCCTCGTTTCCCAGAAAAGAAGCTGAAGCCGAAAGCATCAGAACCGCTGCCTGTTGAGGGAGAAATAAAACAGCTTTGTTTCTGTGCTGGTGCCCACGACATCCCCCTGCTGCCCCAGCTCGATGGCCACGCGCGCTCAGCTCAGCGCCCCAGGGACGCTCTGGCCGGGGCTCTCCGGGTGCCTGGAGCTGTGGGGAACGTCTCCCTGCTCACAAACACGCTCAGCTGGGTGATGTTTGACAGATGTGTCAAAAATAAAGCCCTTTTCAGACATTTCAGGTGCTTAAACATAGTGTTTAGAGAAGGTAAATGATTCATTTTGACTTGTACAAGAAATGTAAAAATTATAATACTATCCTTCAACGCTATCAAAACAATTTACCGCTTTCCCAGTAAAACATGCTGTTTCTTTAGAGGAATCACTTGGCGTTTCCAAGTCGGGTGATTTTACTCCAGTCAGGACCAAACCCCATGAGTAAAAGCATCCAAATCCCCCTGGGCTGGAACGCCCAGTGCCCACAGGTCCTGCTGCCAGCCCCTGCTGGGGAGGGCGCCTTGTTTTCAGCTGACGGGGCTGTGCCATGCTCGTGCCTGGGGTGCAGCACATTGCACGGTGACCTGGTGCAGGGGAAACCTTCTTTCCCCAGCAGGCAAGGTGCATGGCACACCTGGAAGCTGCGTTTGCAAAGGTGACCAAACTAAAATACACAACCGTAACACCAGCTTGGAGCTCTGCTGGCATTTTCCTGGCTACAGAGACGTGACCAAGCTGCTCTGTGCGTCCCACCTGCGAGCAAAGCCCGGTGGCTCGATGTGCTCTGAGTTACAAACAGGCACAAAGGCGAGCACGAGCCCAAGGCAGAGCAGAGCACAAAGCTTGGCTCCGAGTTCAGGGGCTCGGGGCTGCACTTTTACGCACGATTCGCTGCCAGGTCCTCAGATAACCTCACGTTGTTGATGTTAGGGGGAAGGAAAAAAAGGAAGCAGCGCACAGCCCTCACACAACCACTTTTCCCCACTGCCTAGGCAGCGACAGACGAGAGAGAAGCAGCAGTGCCCCCGGCACCCCCTCGGCAGGGGCTCGGGAGGTGGGAGACGGGCAGCGCACGGAGCATCCCAAGGGCAGCCTGCTGCTGCTGCCGCCTCCGGGCTGGCCTTCGATGAAGAGCGATGGTCCTGCTTGTAATTAACACGAGGCAGCTGCCGGCTGCTTCGGTGGAAGGGCAGGAGCTGAGCTGGTGACGGTGATGGAAGGAGAGCGCATCTGTTGGCTCCAGCCTGGCTCCTGCCCAGCCCAGCGGAGCGACACCGATCCAGCAGCGCCTGCTGGCTCCCACACGTCTGCATCCCGTGGGAGGCTTGCCTGGGACAGAGCCCCTCCTGAGACACCAGGGCTCACCCTGCGGTGACACCCAGCCTGCTGCTAATCTTCTGGGCTGAGACTATAAGCACCTTGAGCAGGAAAATTCCTCCTCCTCAACGTGAAAAGCCCCGGGGTGGTCCTCACCCTGAGAGGTGAAGGGAAGCCTGAATGATCTACGGACCCCCCTAGTAAAGGCTCCACTGAGAACGCCGTGTCTTTTTGTTACGTGCAAGCACAGAAAAGCTCACCTCACAACTCAGGGGACAGCAAGCGAGGGAGAAACGGTGGGTGACTTGCAAAACGAAGGGAACTTGGCCTTGCCATGCACTCAGTGAATTTCTTTTGGCAAGGCTGGCCCGCTGTTAATTATCAATGGCAATAGCTCACCACCAAGAAGTCTTAGCAGAAAGAGCTCCCCGTGGCACATCCTCCAGCAGAAAAACGTGAACGTGTCTGGTCTTAAATTAGGGTTGAGCCACGGCAGGGGGCTGGGGGTGCCACCGCAGACCAGACACTCCGCAGGGTGACGTGCCGGGGCCACGGTGCTGACCGGGCTCGGGAGGACAGAAAGGCACACACAGCTGGTCCTCCACACAGACACCGAGCTCGGGGTGGCTCTCCACACCCTACACACGTCCCAGCCTCTGGGGCGGGGGCAGTGCTGCCACCCACTGCTCCGACATCCCCTCGGAGACAAACAGCTCACCCACCTCGGCTCGGCGCAAGAGTAATGCCAGCCCAGAGGTCGCCAGGGAGACATTTCTCTTCCTCTGTTTTCCAGTTTTCCTTCTACCAGCCATCTAATAAATCTAATAAAATCTGTCTTGCTGGTGTCTAATTCAATTGCAGCACCCAGAGACCAGACTTCTTCTATCACTCACAGACCTAACCAGCTACATCCCTGGCATATGAGCCCAGCCACGGGGCTGCTGCAGGCTGCTCCAGAAGAGAGCAATTACCTGGGATCAGGACTCGCTCTCCTGATCAATTGTATGCTATAGGTTTTCCTTGGGTCACATCTAATTGAATTATTTAGATGCTTGAACACCGTGGTCAGAAGCAGCTGACAACTGAAGGGCCTGAAGTCTGGGCAGTGGGTGAGGTGCCTTGTGTTGCATCCTGAGGTCTCCACAGCACCTCCTGCACCTCTGGTTCCTTCAGGAGAAGACTTCCAAGGTTGCATGGAAAGCCATCGCCCAGCCTTGTTCTCCAAATTCGCTCCGGCACCTGGAAGCAGAGGAGCGGGTGGCTCTGCTCCACAGAGCATCCTGTTCTGCTCTGGACCCCAGTGCCTGCACGTTTCAGCCATGCTTGGAAGCTGAAAATGCCATCACCAGATCCCTTTCCCTCTCGGGGAGGCAGTGCCTGCTCCTGCGAACGTGAGCGCAGACGCCCGACAGACTGACGTGCGCTCGCCGGAGCTCCCAGCGGGACGTCTGGCCAAGGCTTCTGGTCTCATCATCTTCAAAACGAGCATCGCCCGCGCTGCATCACGCGCTGCTCGTCAGCTACAGCACGGCTAACGGCGGGCAGGATTTGTGCTCCCAGGCCTCCCCATCCCCACAGGGTCAGCACCCACACCTGGGGGGCTGTTCTGCCCCTTTGGTCCCGGGTCTGCTTGGATTACACTGTTGGTTTGCGTGAGCTGTAGGTTTTTCAGGCTTTCTTTGCTAATGAATTTCTTCCTCCACCCCCCACCAAAATAAAAAAAAAAGCCTTTTGCCAAATAAAGTGAAAAATCGATCTTTGCGGAGGGAAAACCCTGCTGAGGATCAGCACGCGGGAAGGATCCCCACCCGGTAGCAAGCAGCAGCCTCTCCCCCAGGAGGATGTGGCAGTTTGCTGCGCTGGAGCTCATTGCCAAGGAGATAAAATATTTATGGCCACTCTCCCTTGCTTTCCGTTTCGAGCCGCGGTGACTTATTTGTTACAAATTTACATGCATGTTCAAAGGCATCCTCACATTCCTTCCAAGAACAAAAGGTTTGTTTCTCCACGTAGTGTTCTGCCAGCCAGGAGCAGCCACCCCATCTCCTCGGTGCCCGCGTCTGTCCCCGTCTTCAGTGCTCATTTTCCTCTTGGTAATGATTATCATTATGCTAAGAAAAATGGGTCATTTAGAGCGGCTTCTCCCCAAATGAAAGGCTGTGGGACACAGGATATCATTAAAATTCTAAACCTGGCTGCCAGCCTCAAAAGCTGGCTCCGGGCATCTCTGCGGATGCAGAACCCCTTCGCGCCCGTCTGCTCCTGGATGCCCAGCACCCTGCTTCCCCGGGGCCGCGTTCCCAGCTCCTGGGAGCACCAGGAGGGGCTCAACGGGAAATGTTTTGCTTGGAAAGGCGATGCAACTCCCGCGCGAGCCTGAAATCGTTGTGTACAGAGCTGTAAGGCAAAGCTAATCCATTTTGCAGCTTAGCCGGCTCCCGAAAGATGCTATTTAGGGATGGGGAACTACGAGCTGCTCTTCCCCCCGCTGCGATACAGGAGGGGCAGGGGATATTCAGAGGATGAGCAATGGAGACTGAGCCCAAATGGCTAATTTGGGACCTGTTTTTAAAAAGGGAAACCTGCCCCGAATTGTCAGCTTCTGAAGTTGATTCTTTTCAACGTTTTTTAAAATCCCACTGAGCATGGGAAGCGCTCCCGCTGCTGACCACAACCCACTGAAGGCACTGCTGCCGGGTCTCACGTACTGACCCCCAACGTATCAGCGTGAGTCGCTGCCAGCCCTGCCCTGGGGTGCCAGGGGCACCCAAAAACCATGGCTGGCTTCGGAGCCCTGAGGCTGCTGGGGAGAACGGGGCCAGAGACACACAGGTGGGATGCAGAGCATCCCCGGGCAGGGCAGGGCGAGCATCGCTCCTCCGTGCGTCTGAACGACAAGTTAGTTTTGGTCCAGTGGTTAGGCTGAAAATCCAATACAAATTATTTCTCTTTGACCGCCATATAATTATTTGCACTTGGGTTCTTCAGCGAAATAAAAATACTGTGAAGAATGGCTAGGAGTCAATCTGAAATGCTTTGTTCAGCCTGGAAAAGCTGTCCTTTCTCTCCACGGCCATTTTACCCTCCTCCTCCTCCCCTCACCTCTGCGGCTAAACTTTTGATTGACTTCAAAATAGCAAAATGGTTGGGCTTCTCAGGAGGAATAACGAAGATGAGCACCACCTGGGGCACCCCGCTGCTCCTTCCACCAGACTCCCGCCTCCTTCTCACAGCAGGTCAGCAGTGTCACCACCAGCGCTGGGACCTCCTTCCCCGTCTGCCCCATTTACACACAGCTCAGCATTGGCAGTGAGGAGCAGATAAGGAGGAAGGAAAGAATGAAGCTCCTGCAAGAGCCACACCTGCCCCGCTTCAGGCGGCCGACAGACGCTCGCCAGCTCCTCCGAAGTCATCGCTTATCCCTGATCTCGCTAGAGAGCATCAGCTGCGGGCGAGATTACAGCCGGACTGCTAGCGGTGATAGTAGGTGCTAAGATCCCATTACAGGCATCATTTCCTCTGTCAACACGTGGGGAGTTTCTATCACAGCTCCTGGCCGGGGAGCGCGAGCTGCCAGCAGCAGCCAGGCCCCTCCGTGTCGAGCGGCACGTCTCCGCGGGCAGCCAGCCCCGGGCAGCACGGGCAGCACTGCTCGCCTTCCCTCTCACGAGCTCGTTACCCGAGGGCTTTAATGGGGAGTGTGCCATCTCCCCCATGCTGAAGCTGGGGCATCGATATTTTCGGCAGGAATCACCAGGGAAAGTCTCCGTTTTGGGGTACAAATGCAATGCATCAGGAAAGGTCCTGCCAATAAATGCTGGCCGGGCACAGAACCTGCAGAGGTTTTGGCACACGCAGTCCCCATGGAGAGCACCCGACTGTCACCCTCGCCCTCCTTTTCCACATCACCCATCCCAGCAGAGGAGGGGAAGCAGCCACAAGGCCTCCGTCCTCCTCTCTTTGCCTGCATTTTTCACATCACCACATGATTTTGTTTTTATTTTTGGGAACGTGGAAAAGATTTATGAAGGCAAAACCGAGCACGGCCTCTCCACCATCCCTCACCTCCCGCACTGGAAGCGGCAGAAGACAGAAAATGCTCGGGCCGTGCTGGGATGCCAGCCCTGAACCTGAGCCTCACACTCCACCCCCAGTTTCACCAGGAATCGGAGCGCTGCCTGAGAGCATCCAGCAGCCAACTGCCTCTTGCTGGCAGCTGTTACCTTTGGCTCTGCATCCTCCTGCATACTCACGGAAGGAAAATGGGATGGGTAATTTAATCTTAGCCTGCTAGAAGCAAAGCAACATGCAAGCCTGCTCATCCTCTTCTCTAAGTTTAGCCCGATAGTATATTAAAAACCTGCTGCTGGGCGCTTGCCAGCCCCTACTTAGCTAACCCAGCAGACTGCAAAACATCAGAAAATTCTCCGCCACCAGCCAGGACAACTCCGGCCCTTTATTCCCCTCCTCCCCTACACTGTAAGGCCCTGAACGGTGATGGATAAACCAGTCCTATTTCACTGATAAATAGTTTATAAAAGGTTCATAAGCGGTTTCTAGATGTTCTAATGAATAGTTAATCAATTCTCGTGGGGCCCACCGGGTCAGCAGATGGCTTATCAATGGCCATCAATTACGGCGCCTGCTGATGAGCTTATAAGCATCACTAGGAGTCCATCGATGCCAGCAGTGGGCTTACAGCATCTCCAAAGAATTACTAAATAATGCATGAACGACACAAGTTCCCTTGCTTAAGATCTGCAGAAGGCCACCCGAAATGGCATTCTTGGAGAGCCGAGGGAAGCACAACAAGGGAACAGCTGCTGCTGGGTCTGAAGCCAGGCTGCCAGCAGCAGAGGTGCTAGCCCAGCGTGGCAGGAAGCAGGCTGCTGGAGGAAGAGGATTTCCTACATCCCAGGCAATCCAGCTGACTCCAGAAAAATTGGAACGAGTGTCCAACCATGGGCTGCAGCGAGGCAGGCTGCCCCAAAAACCCAGCTGAGCCCAGCTCTGCGGGCACAAGCCGCTGCCAAACGTGGCCGGTTCCTCCCCAGCACCCTCGGCCGTGGGCTGTGCTGGGTGAGCTGCTGCTCCCCGAGGCTCTGCCATCCCCACGGGACCACAGAACATACCCAGGAGTTGTGCTGCAGCAGCCTGAGGCAGACCATATGTGGCGCCTGGCCTCCCCAACAGAAGTGCTTTATTATCATTAAACGCAGAATAATTCGGGATGATAAAAGCAATTAAGTGTAAAAAAAGGTAATGATCCGTTGCCTATTGCATCCAAAAGGTATGAAAATCCCTCGTAAAATTACCACCCCAGCACAGAATCGGACCTAAATATCTTTATAATGTAAGGCGGCGATCTTTGCTTACAGGCAGAACACTTACAAGGCGCTCAATGAGCCACCGGGGGCTTTCTTACCATTCCCAGATCTCCGCAAGCGCAGAGGCAATTACAGGAGATCCTAACTTTTTAAATTGAAGACAAAAGACGAGGGAACTCGGATAAAACATGCTCCCAGGTCCATCGCAGAACGTACATGCCGAGGAAACTTCATGCAGACGGGGTCTGATTTGGGGGCTCTGCAGGAGCCAACCTTTCCTGCGCCCTCACAGGCGGTGCCAACCCCTGCAGCCATGGGGCTGGCTGAGGCTGGAAGTAGGAGGGTGTTTGTCTGTGGCAGGCAGCTGATTTATAATTCGAGAACGTCTCAGTGGGTCGAGGTGTGCGGCCCGCAGTGCTGCCAGGAAGCACCATCCCCTGACCAAGCAGCAGTCGTGCGATCTCCGCGCCGTGCCACCTGGCCAGGGCAGACCTCACCCAGACGCATCCCTCATTCCGGGATCTGCACGTGGAAACGTGCTTCTTCAAGGCATTTCGCAGCACGTTACCACCTCACACACACCGCTGGAGCCAGCCCCAAGCGTTTGGGTCTCCCGAGATGGATTATTCACGTGTGGCTTCATGATCACAGCAGTATTTTAAGAAGCGATCCAAGCCCGTGCCTTTTGCTTCGCTTGCTGGCTCCAGAACCTGTAAGATTTGCTTGGCTCTCGTTTAGAGCCTTGTTCTGCAGCCACGAGCGCCAGACGCTTCCCGCTGGCTTCCAGCACAAGCCAGAGCCGCGCCGCAGCCAGCCGGGAGCCTGCTGCCCTTCGGCTGCGAACACAACCGGGGGCACCAGCTCTGTACCCGGCCCCTGCAAAATGCATCTGCAAAGCACGGCAGAGACAAGGCTCGGGTTCCAAGCTAAACCAGGACTAAATAAGCCTGCCACCGCTGCAAGCCTCATCCAGGACTGCGTGGCCACAAGCAGCGCCTCCATCGCATGCAGCTGGAAGTCCTGCCCCGGTGGCACCTGGAGCTGTGCAGAGCAGGGAGGCTCTGCAGGTTTCACTGACATGAGGCAAGGAATAGGGAAAAAAAGCATGCAGGGGAAGGAAACCCCGCTTAAAGGTGAACTGAAAGTTAATATAGCTGCATAAATTGGCTCAGACACTCAGCAACAGGGAAGAGGCAGCAAAGCAAAATGCTGAAAAGCAATTTATTTCTTTTTTCTGAAAAGCAAGGCGCTCTGCTACTTTTCCCAGAGCACTTTAAAACCTGAGCACAACCTAAATCCCTCAGAGCATTCCCTAGAAATCTCTGGCCTTCCCCGAACTCTGCCGGTGGGCATCAGAGGGCGTGCAAGCAGTTTAATCCCCTGTCACAGCGCGTTTGGAGGCTGCGGGTCTGCCGGAGCAGCTCAGCACCGCTGTGCTCGCTCCCCCCAGCACCCCTGGGGCATGCTGCCCTGTGTCCCATCACAGCCCCCAGCTCGTGCTGGCCCCAGCTCTGCTGGAAACCAGCATTAAAGCCACGCTTCGGCGCCTCTTGACTGCTGCCCAAAGAAACAGCCTCAATTATAATGGCGTTATTAATATTAATATGTTAATATCGCAGGGCTGGGAGCCCGCGCTGGCACGACTGTACCTATGCAGGGGAGAAAAGGATCGCTGGGGAGCAGAGTGACTGCTGACTGAGAGGGTAACTGGGACGCTTACGTTCAAAAAAAATCATAAAAAGAGCTTGTATACAAACACATTTATATCTATATGCAAAGCTATACGTCGTTATGCTAAGTACGGGGAGATAAAGTGGATCGGCTACAGTCCCGACGTCCTAAAATTAGTTTTTATGTAAAATAAGCACTTGCTTCACATAGGGCAGTTGGTACTAAGATTTATTTTCATCCCGATGTGTATTACTGCCTGGTATGATTGGCTAAAGCCTAGGGCACATGCACGCGGCTGCCATTCATAACATATACATGGATTCATGACCCAGCCAGCAGGCTGAATCGCCAGGCAATCTTTTTTCTGCAGCAGAAAGCTTAATAAGCATATAAGTCTCGGAGCAAAAAGGGAGCCTACGTATTTGCTGCGCAAGAAGAGCTCTTGAATGGAGTTGTAGGAGCCAGAAGCAGCCCTGCACCAGCTGCTAGCGCTCCTCAGCCACGTGGGCTAAGTGCTGAGAGCAGGACCCACCGAGTCTGGGGGACCAGCAGCAGGCAGTAAATGTTAGTGGAGCAGTTGTGTAAGCTCCGGCACAGCCTGTGACTTCCCTTTTACTCCAAAAAAAATAAATAAAATTCCCAGTGTGTATTTATTGCAAGTCTTTAACCGGATGCCTTTGGCATAGGCACTTTGCTTTTATTAAGAAAGCACAGCCTTGCAAACGTCGTGGGGATACGGTGCTTGTATCGTGAAAAGGAGAGGTCCATCACCAAGGGGAGCCAGGGAGCAAAGGGGTGCAGCTCCCCATGGGAGATGGAAGAGCCGGGTGGTAGAAAGCTGTTCTCACAGGAAAAGGGACCCTTAAAGGACTGGCCTGAAAGTACCGGGTCTTCAGGCTGGGATGGGGCACCCTGAGGGGAAAAAACACCTGACACAAGCAAGGAGATGGAGACCGAAGAGAAAGGGCTGGGTACGTGGAGGAATAGGGATCCAGCTGGGAAATCGGGTAGTTTTAGTTGAAAAGACAGGGGCTGGGGGCAGCGCTGCACAGCGCAGCCGGGCGTTAACGTGGGCGAGGGAGCGGAGCTGCGTGAGGCGAAGGGCAGCGCTGTCACGAGAACAAACGAGGAGGAGCTGGAAGAGATTCAGGCTGGAAACCAGAAGGACGAGGCTTCGGGCCAGCCCCGAGCAGAGAGGGCACTGGTGTCACCCGCAGCGTCCCCACCAGCTGGCATCACCCAGGCACAGGGCTCCCTAAATCCCACTGCCCCATCCCCATGCGCATCCCGCCAGCCCCACGTCCCCCCTCACACGTGCTTCCTTAAAAACATCCGTGGCATTTCTCCACAGCCGCCAGCACCGACCTTCGTAGCTGCCATGGTGATGAGCGCCACGGAGAAGCCTATAAATAACACCCTGTGCCACACGCTGGCCCCTTACGGGCCCCCCTCTTTTTGATTTACCTATACGTTTCCCAGGACAAGCCCACGAAGCCCGACAGCTGGCAGGCACCTTGCATTAAACACGACAGAACGATGCAAAAAGACCACCAGAAGGCACCAGGGGGATTTAGCACGGGTACACGCCGTTACAAAAGCACAGGTGAAATATTACACAAAAGCATCAGCCTAACCCCACGTAACAGCCAACTGGGCAGCTTTCACCCGGCCCCTCCGGTATTTCAGCAGTAATTCCTCACCTCAGCCACCCAGCAACCTGCCCCAGGTCGGGGGGCACTGGGAAGAAGCCCCCTTGGAGCACGGGGACGACGCAGCCTCCCTCCTCCCTCACAGACAAATGCAGCCCCCTTCTTACAGCTCTTTCTGGCCAAAACCCGGATTTCAGGCCCAAATACCCCTGTTCTGATTTTTGATCTCGAACGATCTAACGGTACCGAGGAAGGCAGGTGCCTCGTAAAGTCACATCCACTCACTTGCAAACCCAATTTTCCAGCAGCTTTTCGAACTGAGGAGGTTTGGTCAGCTCCGGTTTGGTGCTGAGCTGACACGGGGCAGCTGGAAGGCTGATGTGGAGCAACGAGTCCCCAAAACAGGGCCCGTGCTACCTGAGCTCAGTGACCTCAGGTTTGTAAAACCAGAATCCAGATGAAGGGTGCCACTTCTCCCCTTTCTTTCAACATCTCCTCGTTTGATGGATGGAGGCTGCTGCATTTTCCTCCGCTATTTTTTCCCCGTATTGTTTTATTTCGCCTTTGCCAAAGAAATCAACTGCCGCACAGTTTTCAAACTACAAACTTACTTGCGTGTGAGGACGAGCTCAAAGCAACACTCCTCTCCCCCCGTGCATCCGAGGCACGGTCTGCACAGGGCAGCAAGGCTTTCTGCCCGGCCTGCTCACACGGGGCATTCACTCACATCACCACCTCGCACAGCACGTCCACGGGGACGGGACCACCAGGGCCTCGGCCACAAGGCAGGATGGGTGCCAGAAACCAGCACGCTCAGCACCAGGGCAGGCGAAAACCTTGCTGGTGATTACATGCCATGACTTATGTGGCAAAGTTGAGAACAGCTAAGAAACCAAAGGAGAACCCAAAGAAAACACAAGATTGATTTCTCATTAATGAACAAGGGCTTCATCGCCTTCCCTCTGGGATTGAACAAGGCAGCGATTGTATCGCTGTGACGGCAAAGCGGGGCCGGGGAGGAAGGGGCTCCTTGCTGGGGAGCTCAAAATCTTTAATAACGAAGTTCCTATCAGTCTCCATTTAAGCTCATGATGCAAATAAAGGGCAACGACAGGAGGGGGGTTCGGAAAAGCTCACCTAAATCACCTGCCGCTGCTGCTGCTGCTGCAGAAACCAGCCCGCAGGGAGGCAAAAAGCCGTCCCAGGGCAGGGCAGGGCAGGCTGAGGGTCTGTAACTGGTACAGACGCCAGGAGCCGGCGGTTTGCTCGCTGCCTTGCTCTGCCTGCTGCGCGGCGAGGGAGAGGGGATGCTTGCCCACTGCATGGCTCACAAATAGAGTTGGGGGAAAGGTTCAGGGGAAGCAGCCACGTATAAATGAAAAATTAAAAAAAAAAAAAAAAGGCTATATAAAGCCATATTAAGGATAGTCAGCTTCTGAACTGGAGGGACTAACAGGACCCCAGAGCTGCGCCTGTCTAAGCACGTAATGTTACAAACAGTTTAATAGGGCTGGCCTGAAGAAGAACCAGGGGAACTGAGAGCTTCTCCCCTCCATAGGTACAGGATCTGGATCTGCTTCCAGATGCTTTGGCTGTGGGGAGGGAAAGGTGAGATGGGCTCATGGAGATGTCCATGTGCATCCCCAGCAGCAGCGCTGAGCCCAGAGGTGGCTCTCTGCGGACGGCCCGCAGAGCTGGGCTCTCACGCAGGTTTATATCTGCAGAGCCGTCACAGTCCGGGCCTCTGCCTTGCAGCCAGATTTTTATGTTCCGTGCTGATTTCCCAAGGGGCTTCATTTGGGCTCATCATCCCCATGGGGATCAATAGGACTGCAGCTGCCATCCCAGCATCTGCAGCCAGCTTTGCCGAGCAGCAATGTGGTCTGCTGGATAAAGCAGGGGCTAGCAGCCAGGAGCACGGAAAAGCCAACCCAGCTCCTGCCAGGAGCCTCCACCAAGGACTTGGTGGATTGTCCACCATACCCCGGCACAGGGGACAAGCCTCATTAGGAGCAAGGAGAGCCCTGCAGACGACGATGCCGTGCTGGCCCCTCTGCTCTGGGGCAACTAAAACCACAGGGGAACGCGCTCACACCCCACAGCATCACCCTCAGCCTGACCCATGAGCACATTTCCTCGTTACGTGCTGCTTCAGCTCCAGTAAAGCTCCAGGGGAAGAATTAAGGCCGCGTTTTGTCAGGTGGCTTTGTACGTGGTGATGGATTCCCCATCCAGTTATTAACCTCTTGCAAAAGCTCCGCGTTATCTTGTACGGCAGTAATATTAGGTTAAGCAGCTGTTGATAACTTATCTCCCATTATCAGCGAGTTCCTTCAAGGCCAATATTTACTCACATCCAAGAGGCGTCGCTGTATTCCCAACGGCGTTCTTCGTGGAGGCAGACGAGAGCAGCTTTTAATAGATCCTGGGTACTTACGAGGCCCATTTCTCCTCCATGTGGGGAGAAGCCCTGCCAGCACAGAGGAGCGGGGGAAGCTCCAGCACAGACAGCCTCAGGGATCTGGGGTTTGGCCCTGCCGGCCCCAAAACACACAGAGGGAAGGCAAGCGGGTGAGGGCGTGCTTCCTTCGATAGGTGCTGCACCACAGAGGCAGGCGAGCTCTTGCCTGGCCCCAACCAGCCGATAGCAATCAGGTCATTATCCCTTAAAAGAGCCAGGAATAATTTATTAGTGCATTTTGGGGAATTAGTGCATTTTGAGGAAAAACAGACATGCCCTTAAAATCAAGTAGGGGCAGTTAGCCGCCTTCAGATGCTCCTTTGCTCCTTTTATTTCCCCCGTTTGTCTCTCAATCACCAGCTGCACACCTTGTAATTTTTCTGCAGCGTGTACCTGAGTGGACGAGCACTGGTTTTATCTCACCAGGCAGTTATCCTCCTGGATTTCAGTAACAAACCGATCACAGGGTCACCGGGGCACTAGCCGTGTGCCATCGAACCACTTAAGCCGCGCCGTGCTCACTTCACCACGGAGGCTGGCGGTTTGCACGCAGGTTTTTGACACTCCTTTCCTTGTTCCTTTGTGCTTCCATGCCTGGTCTGCTTGGTTTTTATGACGAGAGGCAAACTGAGATGTTTGCAGCTCCAGGAAGGGATGTCTGGGAGCCCTCCGTCCCAGCCCCAGCTGGTCCCATGCTGATGGAGGCAGAATTTTGGAAGGGTAATTCACACATCCCAAGGGGCGTCCACGGCACGATGAAAGCCCTGCTTCAAGGTCCAGAGGTCTGCGGTCCTGCCTGAGGGGCCTCAAACCCTGGTGTTGTCTCTATGCAGGAGCTACGCACAGGGAGGAGAGGATGAACCCCAAATCCCTGGGATTTGAGAGGTCGGTGCTCAGAAAAACAGCTTCTGGTTTGGAAGTGGCTCCGAGGACTGCAGGAAGAGAGACACTGAGCAGTGCAATGGAGCCGGGGAAGGCAGCCAGCAGCTAACGTGGGGTGTTGAGAGCAGGGGGCACTACCCGGCCACAGCTCCAGCTCCCAGCTCTGAGCCTTTCCCTCCCTTGCTCACCCCGCAGCACAGCCCAGGGCTCAGGGACGGCCCCTGCCACACCGCTCAGATCCCACGGGACAGGCGCCTGAGCTGAGAGAGGACGAGCTGCCTTCGTGCTCCCGCTGGGGCCGCTGGCAGGAGCACATCAGCAGGTTGCTTCATGGCATCTCACCAGGGAGTCCGTCCTCTCCTTTATTACCTGCGCTGGTGTTCTGAGAGCGCCGCAAAGCCTTAGGCACAGACCAGGACCTCACCGTGCTGGATGTGGTGGGAGCAGGGATCAGAGAGGGGAATTTGCAACCAGAAAAGTCTCCCAGCCTCTCCCCCACTATTCATTGAGCATGAAATCTCTCAGCTCAGGTGTGGGATGGGGACTGGGGGTGCTGCGTTTGGCTCCAGGTGTTCCCCCAGCACAGAGGGCAGGGACGGCGTGGGAGTGCAGGCACGGGTTCCCAGCCAGCTGCACGGTCAGGGCTCTGCTCGCTGCCTCTCCTCTCCTCCACCCCACGATGACAAACGACACGTCGGCAATCGCTGGGCTGTTTTATTGTGCCGCTGCAGCTGATGGAGCCAGCCGGATCGGGCCCGAGAGCAGTGAGCGAGCAGCGGCCCCAGGAGTAGCCAAGGGCTGGGGAGAGACCGTGGTTAATGCTCGGTCCGTGCTGCGAGCGGCAGGGACATTGTAAGTGCGTCCCCTGACACAGTACCCGGCTGCGGCGAGTTTACAGCCCTCGGTATGGTTACATTCATCATAAGGAATCTCCCAGCTCCTTAGAAATACAGCAACAAGCTCTCCGGGGCTGGTTTCAGCAGTTTTATTCCTAGGTAATAGCCCTCTCCCTCATTTATAGCTATGTCTAGACACAAAGAGAGGAAGGTGCTATAAATACTTGATGTAAAATCCCTGCCTACTCCTAATTCCTGCATTCCACATCCCGAGCGTGCTCTGAGCACAAGGGCACCAGGCACTGCCCCTCGCTAGCAGAGAGCAGCGAAGCCAGCCCCGCACGGCCGCAGCTTTCCGTGGCCCCAGGGACAGCTCAGGGGGTCCCCAGGGGCAGGACGTTTTCTGCTCGAGACCTGCTGTCTGCCACAAAAAAAGAAATGCCCAGGTGGGAAGGACAGAGGTGAAGCGTGCTGCAGGCATTCTCAGCGAGACGCAGCCCAAGCGGCTCTGCTCCCGGTGGCATTTGTCAGCGCTGCCCTTCCAGGCACCCTCTGGCTACACGGGACGCTGAAGAGGAAGAAATCAAACTGACCCACAAACAAGAGGAAGGAGAAGAGCTATCTAATCCTCTCAATCCTTTTTTTTTTTTTTTTTGGATGCTAATTCATTATTGATCAAACCCATCAAAAATTAACATCATGGGATAAAATGCTAAAACATCCGAGGCCCCCGCAGCTATCACAACAGCATTTACTGAGGCTTGCACGTTGTGTTGGACGTGCCCATAGCCCCAGTATCACCAGCCAGCTCCTGGAAACCTCTCGGTGTGCTTTAAGGCTCCCCAGGGCACCTGAAAAAAAGACCCAGGGCGGGGAGAGGAGGGCGAGCGCCAAGGAGGACGCGTGCCGGAGCGTGGGCAGACCCAACATCAGCGAGACTGGGCACAGCAGGAGCAGTGAGTGGTGGCCCAGGGGACGCGGTGGGGATGATGCCAGGCTGCCCAGGTGCCAAAAGAAGCATCCAGGAGGGTCGGATGCTCCACCGCGCTCACTTGGGAAGGGGTCTGCATGTACGTGGCACGCTGCGTGAAAGGTACTTCCCCCAGCACTTCAGTGGCTTGTTTCCTATTATAGGTCTGCTTTTGACACTCCCCCACCCTCTTATCTAACTTTCTCTACAAAGCTCTTCTCACTTTTTCATCTTTCTTCTGTGGTCCCTAGCCAGGAAAAAAAAAAGAAAAAAAAACATATTTATTTCCTTTTTGGAAAGCCTGAGATTAATCAGACACAGCAGTCTGGGGATAGGAGGCTTTAACAAAGGTGGTTCTTTTACAAAGAAGCCTGCATACTTTTCTGTAAACTCCTCAATTAAAAAATAGCTTTGTGCTTAAGGAAAGCAAAAAAAAAGCCTTTGTTTTTCTGCTTTTAACGAGCCTAGAGGATGTTTTAATTAAGTTGGATAGGAATTTTCGGAGTTACTTGATGTGAAAATGTGAGCCCGTAAGAGCCGCCTTTGATGCTCGAGTTGTGTTTTAAACACTTGATGAGTCCTGCAGAGCTGGTAATCCTTTTAGCATAGCTAATAGCTGCTGCTGGAGTGCTCACGAAATCCTGCTTCGCTCCTGGCTCTGCCGAGCCGGATGGAGGCTTCCCTGCAAATCTGGATGTGCAAAGCGCTCCCGGCCCCAGGGGTGTCAGGGGGGGCCAGAGGGGTTCCAGCACGTCAGACTGGGGAGATGCCAGGCCATCCTGCACCCGACGGCACCCCAAACGTGTGCTGGGGTGGGCACAGAGCCCCTGCTGCCCCCACCCATGCCCCCAGTACCATCCCCTGCCTGCCCAGCCTTGCTGCCCTGGGCTAAGGGCTCCCCTTCCCCGGGGATTTGGGTTCACCTCTCTCCAGGTCCGGGGAGATGCCCCAGATCTTGCGAGGCATTCCCCTGCTCCATGGCTCCGGGTTTGCTGGAGGGACAGGTAGGGAAGAACTGACTTTGGGGAAATGCAAATGTCTTCCATAGAGGATGCTGCAGGGAGAGATGAAAGCCAACTCGATTTGCATTAGTTCCGTAACTCTGGATGTTTTCCCTTTCCCGTTTAGACTGGAACACACACACACACACGCACACATTTTTGCCACATAGCTCCTCGGTTGCCAGCTGCTCCTCCCAGAAGTTTTGAAGAAATCCCCGTTTACACACCAAGCTACTTGTCAAAGCAACCTCGGGAAGGCAGAGCGAGCGCCCCAGCCAGCTCCAATTCGGCACGGCCGCGCTGCTGCTCAGCCCCGTGCCCCTACAGACCCGGCACAGGACCTGCCCCGTCCAGCCACCCTCAGGGGGTTAGCAGCGAGCAGGGGATGCTGAGCTCCACCGCAGTGGCTCTGCTCTCAGGCGGCACGTAGCAAGGCAGCGGCAGCAATCTGTCACTTCGTTAAAGCAGAACGGGGACAGGAAAGCCTTGTCTCCCGAGGTCTGCGCGCTGAGTAACTCAGCAAGCCGTGCTGCCCCCCAGGTGGGCGTGAGGTTGTCCCCAGCACTCCTGGGGACACCCCACCGCCTGCTCCAGCTGCAGGGAGCCGGGGCCAGGCTCCCCTGGGTTCCCTTTGCAGAGCTCCTCGGGCGCCTCTCGGGCGAACCCCAGCTGTGCCACACGCAGGGCAGGTTAAGGACGGTTGTGCTCTGAAGGCACAGAGGTAAACAGGATGGTGCTTGAAATCTTAGTACTGCCAGTGTCTTAACCAGAGGCGATTTTCTGCAAAACTGGCTGAAACAGGCAGCCCAACATCTGTTTTCATTCTGACGGCAAAAGCTTTGCACTGGGAAGGAGAGAAAAACCCGTTTTATATTCAGCCTGGTCTACCGTTAGTTGCTGCAAAACCTGTAGAGAGCCCTAAAACTGCAGGATCCGAGCTTGTTTCATCCGACATCACGGATACTTGGGAGAAGGGGATTTCTGGGGGGGAGGATTTTGTATGCAGAGATGAGACCCCTGCATCCACCTCCGTTCCTGCAGACGAGCACAGGCACCCTCTGCACCTGCCTCCCGTGCAGGGTGGCTGCGGGGTAGAGGGATGGATGAGCATCCCTCCCCTCGCCGCCCGGCACAGCGTCAGTGCTGGGAGACCGAGGAGCTGTGCAGGACCCTGGGACCAAGAGCCTTGGGCAGACAGGGTGGGTCTGGGCACTACGGTGGGCTCAGGACCACCTGACGGTTCCCAGGATCATCTGGGGGTCCACCCTTAGCCAGATACAACACTGAATGGTGCTACCCAGATTTTGCACTGCGTGGCCATAAGACAGCATCTCCATGGCCCTGGGGACACTACAGCGAACTCAGGAATTCCAGCTAATCCTGAATACATCCCTTCCCCTTCCCACCATAATCTAGAAGGCGTTCTGGCTCCTCTCTGCCCTTACGCCACTGCACACAGCTAAAGAGGCACCCAGATTCCTGGCGAACCCCCCCAAGGGACACCCCCTTTGTGCCAGCCGCCCTGCGATGAGCGTGCCAGCGGCATGCCCGGCACCAGGACTCCGTCCCCCAAATTCCTCCAGGTGGGGACCACCCGACCCCGCTGCCCAGGGGACACGCAGGGCTGAGCACAACTTCCGCAGGGGCTCCGGCAGCGCTGCGGATCCACACCCCACGCCCACGCCAAGCCACGGCTCAGCTGCACAGCCCGGCTGCCCCACGGATGGGGCCGGTCTGCCACCGCGCCGGGAGAAGGGGCAGGGGCTGCAGGCGGGGATCTGCCCACCGCAGGAGAGCTCCCGGGGGAATTCACCCAGGAAAAGCAGCAACAGGACCCCGAGCACCGCCTGCATCCGCGCTGGGGGAAGGTTTGGGAGAGGGGAAGGTTTGGGAGAGGGGAAGGTGGCACTCACACCGCACCCAGCACCCCAGGGGGGCACGGGGCAGTGACCCCCAGGCTGTGCTGCTTCTCCCACACCGCTTTCTGTGGCTGTGAAAGGGAAGGGCTCCCAGCGCGGAGAGCACCCTCTCGAGCATCCTTCCCCGTGAGCACAGCCCCCACCCCGGTCCCCACCGTGAGGAGGGCTGGGGGAAGTTGAGGTTCCCTGGAGAGGACAGAGATGGGGCACAGCCCCCACATCCTCCAGCCGAGGCCTAACCGCAGAGCACCCTCCCCAGCGGGACGGAGCGCCCAGCGCCCCGAGCAGCAGCAGGATGCTCTGGGCACACCCTGGGGGACCCCCAGCTCCCACGGCGCGCACCCCAGACCCAAGTTAGCTCCGAAAGCAACAGAGGCTTCTCCTCTTCCTCCCACCTGCCGCCGGTCTCTAAAGCAAGCGGGGATGCCCGGAGCCGAGCCGTGCCGGAGCCGGAGCCACCCGCTCGGTGCCTTACCTGCGGGGCCCGCTCCGGATGCCGCGGTCGGCGCCGTGGAAATCCGGGTGCCGGCTGCGGCGCAGGGGGGGCGGGCGGCTGCCCCCAGCCCTCCCGGGGGCCGCGGAGCCCCCCCGGCCGCCCGCCGCTCAGCCCCGCCGGCCCCGCACCGCGCCGCGCTCCGCCGGCCGCGGGAGGCGCGCTGGGGGCGGGCGGCGGGGAGGGGCGCTGGGGAAGGAGGGGGGGGGCTGCCCCCACCGCCCCCCCCTCGCCGGGAGGAGACGGCCCCCCCCCGGCCGTGGGACCCGCCCCCGAGCCCGCTGCCCCAGCCCCGGCCCCTCCTGGCTCGAGCATCCCCAGCCCCGGGGGTGGGAAGCGCGGTCTGCGGGATCCCGGCCCCGGCGTTGGGGCTGGTCCTAGACCTCGGGGCTTTCGTCCCCATCCCCGGGATCGCCATCCCCAGGAGGTGGGGAGCAGCCCGAGGCTGGGGATCCCCGTCCCTGTTCCCGGCAGCTGCGAGCGGCCCCACAAGCGGGGGGCCCGTCCCACGTCCGTCCTAGAGCCTGCCCAGCCCCAGAGCCGTCCTCAGCCCTTCTCCAGCCTGAGCTGGAGCAGCTCAGCTGCTCTGCTGGTAAATGGGGAGGGGGCTGCCCAGCCTTCTCCCCCCCCAACGCATCCCACCCGTAGCAGAGGTGCTGCTCCATCCCCCGGGGAGCACAGGCAGCCCCATACCCTGTCTTATTGTCACTTTTCCAGCCCCCCCCCCAAGCCACTGACACTGTGGGTGTCCCACCCGGTGCCTCCCCGGCCGGGGGAAGGCACCTGTGCACCACAGGGGGCTCGTTCCCCCCCACAGACCTGCTGCTGCTCATTAGCGCTCATTAATTACACATGGCCAAACGACAGCAAGGCACGCAGGGGCAGTGACACCCCCTGACATTTTGCACTGAATTTCTCCTTTTCAGTGTCTTCCCGTCACTTTACCAAACAGCTTGCCCACTTCGTGAGATTCCCGGGGAGCGTTCTGGCCTCCGAGTGTGAAGACAACATTCTCAGCTGCGTTTGCAGTTGCTTCACAGAGTCACAAACCAAAGCAAAGCACGCGGCGCCTTTCTGTCCTGCCACAAGGGCTGAGACCGGCACTGCCCGCAGGGACGGGGCAGCGTGGCGGCCACACGGCCGTGGAGAGCATCCTTCCCACCCGGCCTCCCCAGCACACCTCCGGCCTCCCTCAGCAGCAGCGTGCTCCCAGAGCCACGAGGCAAGGGCTGTGCTGCCCGCAGAGCCTGCCCTTTGTGCCTCGAAGCTGCTCCGAAGGGCCAGGTCCTACGTGGATGGATGGGGCCGCCGGGAGCAGGGGACCCTTCTCGGGCAGCTGAGCGCAAGCAGCTTAAGGCAGCAAGAGTGTTTATGGGAATACGATCTTAATCCGCTAACCAGATCAGTCAAACTGCCAGTGATGCTTTTCCCCTGGAGTGCCTTGCTGCTCCCGCGCCCGTTCCCACATCGCTGCAGGAAGAGGAGCCGTGCCTGGCACACGCAGCCGCTGCCCTCCCACGTCTGGACCTGCTTTATCTACGCAGGCCAGCCACGGCCTTAATTCCCGGCTATGTTAACGAGCAATGCTGTAGGTTGCTCAGAGGGACCTGTGGCCGGGCGAGGTATGGCAGAGAGGCCTCACTGCCGAGCACCGAGAGCCGGGATGCGCAGGCTTGCGAAGCAGGGCAATTTAGAGACCTCTCCGCGCGCTGCCGGTCACTTAGCACACTCGTGCTGAATTATGCCGCTCTTACACAGCCTCCGAGGTTGCTACTCCAGCGAGGCAAAGCCAGCCCTTATGCTAATCTATCTGTTAGTTTAATAACTCTTACTTGCATTTACTGTGCGGCTTAATATTGTCAACACTCCTCAATTTCGGCATGAGAGTGCTTGCAGGGTGAATTATATCAGTAGAGGTTAATTTGCAGAAATGCAGCCTCCCAACAGGCCGTACCCGGGGAGCTTTTAGCCAGAGAGCTCCGTGCGTCACCACGCTGGCCCCACACACACCTGGTCACTTCTTGCCCTCTTCTTTCCATTTCCCACCCCGTCACCCCTCTCTGTTCCCGTTCCTCCCATTTTTCCATCACTTTCTCTCCTTCTGCTTCCCCTCTGCACAAGGAAGGAGCTTGGAGAGTCTGACCGTGAATCAAAGTCTTGGTTCAGTTGAGCCAATTTGGAACAAGGAGAAAGGATTTCAAGGGTCCCTGTTCGGAAACACGTGTTAGTTCATCGTCTGTGCCATAAATCTGCCCGTTTATCCTGCCGGAGCTGGAGGAATAATTGAAGCTAATTGATTTGCTGATCAGTGAAAATAAATCATGAATAATTTATCCGACGAATATTATTCACCCATCCGTAAAGCTGGTCAGCTACTGAAAATAATTATTGCAAACACTCCATTTTTCAGTCGGTGGCTCTGAGCATTTGCAGACACCCCTCGCAGCCCCCAGCGGGGCTCCCTGCAGGTGCAGAGCCCAGGGGTGACGGAGCCCACCCCGAGCATTTCCCCTGCCTCTCCCCCGTCCCAGGGGGAACATCCCACCTGGCTTCCTGAAGTGCCAGGGCAGAGCCAGCCTCTAAATCCTCTGCTCAATCCCAAATGTTGAAATATCCCCCACAACCGGTGGTTTTTGGCATCCACCTGGTGTCTGGCGCTGCCCCCATGGGCACCCGGCAGCACCCACACAGCCACCTCTGCCGGGTGCCAGGAGGAGAGGAAAGGAGAGGCTCTGGGGTTTCTCTAAAACTGCAGTTTATTTTCTAGTCCTCGCGCGTTAGGATTTCTGAGAAGCCAAACAATCTCTGGAGGTTCTCCGTGTTATTTGCCTTCCAGCAGAAATCCGAGCAGATTCTCCCGTGGCTCCCAGATCAGGCGGGGGCAGTTCCCCTCCCTCTGCCTTTCCACCCCCAAGCAATACACAAGCAGCCTCCCAGTTGAATAAACATCATCCTTTCCCCAAAACATCCTCTCTGAGTGATTTCCTGGCTCGCAAACATTTACAAATCTGTTCTCTCTGTGGCGGGGGGGATACCAAGCAGCAGGAGCTGCGAGCTGCCTGGCGTGTGCGCTCCTGTGCCGGGCTGCTCTCCTTTGGGAACGAGAACCTCCTCTTCCAGATGAACCTGGGACAATTTGGAGAGCCCTACAGGAACCCTTCCATATTTAAATTTGGTGGAAATAGGACTCTGCTCTCTGCACCCACAGGGGCACTGCTGGGGAGCCCTGGCACCAGGGAGGGGACCTCACACGTGGTCCTTGGTGGGCAGGAGAGGGCACGGGGACACATCCTGCGTGCCCTGATGTCTTTACCTCTGCAGCCAGCTTTGTTTGGCCTGCTGGAAGCAGTTTGGGTGATGTGCTGGCATTTTTCACCTTCAGATCTGCTGTTGCACTTGCTTAGGAGGAGGACGGGCTCGGTGGCCCAGGCGGAGCAGAAAGAAGGGGGAAAAGTTTGCTCAAGACAACCTAATTGGTCTTAATGAGACAGGAAGGGCTTTGTGCTGCAAACACCCGTGTTTGTTCTGTGGGCTTAATGCGATTTCTGTCTGGGTTTGATTACTCTGGGGAAGTCCTCTGGCCTAATAAACAGAGCCATAGGGAATTAGCACCGATAATTTCAGATGCTGCTCTCAGCCCCAAACCGCACAGCCTTCCAGGGTGGAAGCTTACCAGGGAAAAGGTAATTATGAGAGGATTCAATTAGCTGCCAATTACCAGGCTGTCCGGGCTGCTCTGGAGGGTGGGCAGGGGCCAGGGCTGGGTGCCCGGGCAGGGGACGGGGGGTGACACCGGGCCCCTGGGCACCCAGCCTGGGCTGGCACTCCCAGGCGGCTGGGAAACCCTCCGCAGCGAGCCTTGTGCTTTTCCCCCAGCTAATAGCGATGAAAGCTGTTGTTTTCAAGGGAAACACTTTTGTGTTTCCTGGACATTTGGATGGTGGCTTCCCTAGAAAAATGGTGCAATTCCTGCTTTCCTCTAAACTGAAAGATGGGACGCAGCGTGGTGCTGTGCCAGCTTTTTATCGGTACCTCCTTAAACGGAAGGGAAAAAAAATGACTGGATTTCACAGCTGCTGCTGAAGAAGTGGTCCTCTGGAGAGCAATGCTTCCTCTGAGACATTGCTCCGTGCCTGCAAGCGGCTGCCTGTCTCCGCAGGCGCCGGGGGGTGACGTCCCTGTCTGAAGCTGTCCGAGGAGGTGGCTGCTGGTCACGCACCCTGCTCCTGCTCCACCAGGAGCCTCAGACGTGGAACAGAAAGACCCCGAGATGCTGGGACCTTGGTTACATTAGAAAAATGGGTGAGGGGCCGGTGGCCAGCTCCTGCTGCCATTCCCAGCGCCACTGGCCGGGCACCTCCCTGCTGTGCCCTCTCCTCCGTGCCATCACAGCACCATGCCTCCTACTGATACCAGGGGAAGTCGGGCTCCTGGGCAGGCTTCCAAGCACCGCCGCTGCCGTCAGAAGGACGCAAACCATTCGAGTCGAGCGATATATTCTTACAGCACCGGGAGAGGGAGGCGGGGTGGGAGCATTTGGTGAAAACACAGCAGTTTCTTAGCGCTTCCCTCGCAGACGAGCAGACCGCGGAGACAAATCACAGCAAGCTCTCCTTCCCTCCATCAGGAGGAGGGAAAAAAAAAATGCTTTTTTGTCTTTTTGGGCTTTTTTGTCATCTCTGAGCTGGCAGAGATGCTCAGGGCAGGGAGGAGGCACCCGAAGCACTTTGTACCTGAGCACCCGCCTGGCCTCACTCTGTAAGAAAGCCAAACTAGCCGCCGCCTTTCCGTGTCAGCACAGCTCTGGGCCACCAGCCCCAGCTCCCCCTTCCTCTCTTTCTTCAGAGCACCAAGCCTGAAAATTCCTCTTTGCTGCTTTCTCGCTCCCTCAGACCAGAGATTATTTTTTTTCAGCTCACTGCTTTTTCTTCCCAGATCAATTTCCTGCGTTTCACATTGATTGCTGTCTGTTTTCCCATTCTAGCCGTTGGTGAATTTCGCTTTTTATTGCTAATTACTCCTCCCACTCCTCTGCTGGCAGGAATACTTCCCGCTTCATTTTTACCTGGTGCGAGGACCGGTAGCCAATATTCGATAGAGAGAAACATTTTTAAATCAGTGGGTCTGAGCAAAATAATGGAGGATGCCATATGGGACATGGCTAATAATGCACGGGCAGCTCCCTCGGCGCGAAGCATCGCTGCCAGCAGCAGGCAGGACTGCAGAGCCACGCAGGTGCCCAGCCACAGCCGCGGGTCACTTCCTCAGTCGGTGAGGAAGAGGGGCAGCTCCAGGAGGGAGGAAGGCTCAAGGAAGGGCTCCAGCAACGTGGCACAGGCAGGGAGGTGGCACAGCCCTGGGACCGGGCGTCTCCGAGCCCCTTAAACCACAACTGATGGCCTTCCACTGCGCCTCAGGAGACAAATGATTCCAGCCCAGGGCTGCAGAGGAACAATTTGGGGAACAAGAACTTGTGGCTGATGTGGTGGATCCGTCACCTGAGGTTTATTAACCCCAAACCCCAGATGAGTCAATCAAGGGCTCTCACCAAAGGAGCTGACTGTGCCCACCAGCACCGGGTGCCCTGCGTGCCACTGCTTGTGCCAGCATGGGGTGGCAGTGCCACCAAAAGGCTCTTCCCACCTTCCCTCCTTTCCCTTATTTTTTTCTTTTCTTTTGGAAGACCTAAAACAAAAGGGCTGGGAAATCTTGCCAAAGTCTCCGCTAAAAGGTCTCAAGCTCAAGCTTCAGAAATTAGGAAACGCCGGTTTTATGGAAGTCAGGTTGACCTTCGTTCTGCCCCCATTTACATTACGATGCAGTGTTTAGTTAAACGATCACTTACTTCCTCCTCCTGGGGCTTTTCTCTCATCTCAGTGCACACGGAGCAGAATTAAAGTGGCACGAGAACCACAAATCTGGCCTTTCCCAACACCCGAGCACTTAGCTCGCAGCCTGAGCGGTGCTTTTTTAAGGGAGCTTTTTGTCAGCAGTACCTTACATAAGTCGCTATCGGTATATTCCGTTATCACAGAATTCATGGGATAATCAGATCTCAGTTACAACCAAGCAGTGTATAGCAGAGCCACCCCTCCTCCCCTACCACGAGGCTTAGTGCATCACCCTGGTACCGTTTTTCCATTAAAGCCAAATGTTGGTGAATGCCCCAAGAGGCTCCCAATTCACATGCTGCAGCCCAGACCTCTATATTAAAAACCCATCTAAAGTTCCCCAGCAAAATGGGCGAATTAGAGAAGTTAGATCGCGTTAATTCTCTGCCCATTCATCCCAAGGATAGGCAAGCCCGGGATGCTGCTCCCTGCTCCCACACGCCGCTCCCCGCTAATGGGCACTAATTTTCCTGGGGAGCTGGAGATATTGCTGTTGAGCGGTGCTCTTACAAATAAGTTACCGGTGCTTTGTGCAGGGAAAATGAGCTCATTTTCCGCAGAGAGGATGGTGAATTTGCATCTCAATGAATACTTTTTCCTTGAAGGAATTTTCCGTTCCGGGACTAATAAATTCTTCTCTCGGGTGAACGGTCTCACCTGTGGGATGTGTGTCCTCGCAGCACCCTCACACACACAGAGGAACCCTGCCTGCTCTCCCTGCCTATTCACTTGCCTCCCTGCCTGGACAGGACAGGGAAGGGCCCCAAAAAGCATCAGGAGAAGACAAACCACCCAGCTGCTCCCTGCGCAATTAGCAGGGCTGGAGACAGCTGGTGTGATGGGCAAAGCTGAGCCCCAAAACCATTTGGTATTCCTGCCCAGCTCCCTGGGAGCAGGCACGGGAAGGGAGGTGGTGAATTGTCACTGCCCCGGGAGGGCGCAGAAAATCACGGTGGCGATGAACTGCCTGAATTATTTAGAGGGAGGCAACCTCGTGCCATATGTTACATGTCAGTACGTGGGGAACGTGCCGCAGCCCTTACGGTAATAATTGCATGCTTCATTTTTTTATGATTTTTTTTTAAAAGACCGTTCTCTGGGAGCAGCAGCACTTGCAGGGAAGAAGTCGGATGCCTGCAGCACAGGGGCTAGGTACAGAGGGCTTGGGGAACCACCAGGCTGAGCCGAGGGAGAGGAGGAGGAACCTACGGAGCTAGGGGTGAGCACACATTGTGAAGGCACTCCAAGAGGAGTGAATAAAACATGAATTTCTCCATGGGTGTCTGTGAAGAGGTCGGGATCGATGCCAGGCCCTGGGTGCAGGACAGCCAGAGACATCTGCATGCTCACGCCTCCTTTGCTCCCAGCCAGAGTGGCCCCAGCCCCGTGCCCTGCTTGTGCCGCAGCGGTGGCCGTGCCCACGGGTGGCCATCCCTCCCCAGGGCGCAGGGCTCCAGGAAGAACTATTTTTCATTAGCAGCTTTACAGGCTCTTAGGCAGCCAAGCAGCCATGCCTGAAAGGCTCGGGGGTGAGCTGGCCTTATTGCACAAAGGTGGCTAAGCTCCCAAATCCTATTAGAGGGGAGGGAAGAGCCGCAGTGAGCGGCCTGAGGCAGGGCAGCCTCCAGCTGTGGCAGCGAGAAGGGCATCACCTTCCCTCAGTGTCACCCCACCTCTTGCAGGGAAGGCTTGCAGCCTCCCAAAACTGTCCGGAG
Source organism: Anser cygnoides (assembly GCF_040182565.1). NCBI lineage: Eukaryota > Metazoa > Chordata > Aves > Anseriformes > Anatidae > Anser > Anser cygnoides. Next base: position 9,801,898 of record NC_089880.1, read on the forward strand.
CCTCCCAGTACCAGCGCTGGGGGCTGTCCCTGTCCCCCCCAGCTCCTCTGCCCTCTCTCCCCTCCGTGGCCGCCTTAACAGACCGAAGCCCCAGCCCCTGGGCTCCCCTGTCGTGCACAGCCACGGCTGTGGCTTGATTGCTCCTGCTCATTGGCTTGGCTGGCGAAGGTTACTGTGCAAATTAACTATATTTAGCCTCCCAGGTTTCTGCGAGACACTTGACTCAAGCGTTGCACGACATTTCGGTTTTAAGAAATATAGCGCTGCTGAACGTCGATGAAAAATAAGTTAGGGGGCAGAAAAGCAGGCCAGGCGAGGAATTGCCATCAGCAGGACCCCTGCAAGCAGCAGTGTCCCTATGCGGTGCCCAGCACATCACGGGGAAGGTTCAGCAGCGACATGCTGCCCTTCCCAGCCCCACAGCCTGCCAGCCCCCAAAGCTCGCCGTGGGTTTTATCCTCTCATATCCCCCACCAAGAGGTTCGCATCCCACAGCAGCTTCCAGGCAGCGCAGCGCAAAGCAGAGCATTACAATAAAATTGAGTTATTCTGGCACAAGAAATGGCTCTCAGCGCCATTTTTCAAGCTTTGTGCATCCTGTTCCAGAGCAGAGAAATCGCCCAGCGATCCATCAGAAAGGAGAAAATATAAAACCTGGGAAGCAGGGGAGCCAGCTGGGTGGTGCAGCACCCGAGCAGCCCCGGGGTGGGTGCTGTGCCCCTGCACTGCGCCCCCAGCACCAGGAAATCTCCAACAAAGTGATCCGTGGTGAACTAGCTGGTGCACAGCACCAGGCAGGACGGTCCTGGGAGAGGCTGCTTCCAGCAGGTTTTATTGCCTTTCCCTCCTCCTGCTTCAAAAAGTCATTTTGAATCAATCAAAATTTGTCAAATTGGAAAGGAATCAACTTGGGCTTGCATTTTTTACATTTTTTCCTCCAAAAGAAGACTTGGGGGGAAAAAAATGAGACAGAGATTTGCCGAGGTACAATGAGACTCATTGCATTCAGACAGCAGAAATCTAAACTGACTCTAACAGGATGTTTCACCACTCGACGCCATCCGCAGACCCGCTCCATCAAACCAAAGCAGGCAGCGTTCAGGAGAAAGCCACCTCCAAATGTCACCCGGCTCGCCTTCTGCCTGTGCCAGCTGCACTGCTGGGACACCCGCGGACGCCATCCTCACCGCGCTGCGTCCTCTGCCCTGGTTTGCACACACCTGTAAGCCAGACACGTCCTCACCAGTAACACCAAGAGAAATTTGGGGCTGCTATTCCCAGGGCTGTGCTGGCTGTGCATCCCTTATAGCCCCTTTGCCCAACGAGCCCACCTGAGGTTCGTTCGCACGCCTGCAGCTGCGTCTGTGGCAGTGCAAAGGGGGAAACACCCTGCTCCAGCAGGGAAAATGGGGAGCTTTGTAGGGACGTGTTGCCTTTTTCTCCCGAAGTTTTACCCAGACAGCACCACGTGAAGCTTTTGGGCTGGGTTTGGCTGCCTGCTGCCGAGCACGAGCCCCCTCGGCCACTTCCCTGCTCCCCTACGGAGCTCCGGGTGACAAACGCAGGAGCCTGCCCTCGGGGACAGCAGGAACCGAGCCCTTCCCGCAGAAGTGGCCTTAACTACACACTAAATTTGGGTTAATTATGAACACATGCTCCAAGATAAAGCTTGAAGGAAGAGCTGAGCATCAAACACACAATGAATCTAATTAACACGAACGCAGCTAATGAGATTTGAATCTACACAATATTGCGCGTGTGCTCGAAACGGCTGCCTTTATGGGAGTCATTTAAAAAAGTTAAGCAGGGTTGGACTCACAGATTAAGCAGCCCTGATGGTTTCCTTTTAAGCATGTGTTCTGTGCATGCATTGCTGTTTCTCTCGCTTCCTCGATGGAGCTGCTCGTGGTCCCGCTGGTGCCCCCAGGAGCTGGCAGATCGGTGTTCCCACTGCTGTTGCAGGGGCTTTGGGGCAGCTCCGGGGTTTTGGGGAGGGCTCGGGGCTGGGAGCAGGGATGGGGACATGGCCCAGGCTCTCAGGAGGCACCTGAGAAGTCCTCACAGCAGCCCTGGAGGCGGGGAGGCTGCAGCAGGAGGCTGCGTGGCACAGCCAGGGGGGCCTGGCAGCCCCCAGGGCACGGAGCAGCCCCCTGCAGCCCTCCGCATCCTGACGGAGCGGCCTCGGCGTGCCGTGGAAGAGCATATGTTAAATAAGATGTATGGCTTGGGATAGAATTGCTTAGCCCATAATGGAAATGGACTACCCGAGTCCTTAAAGCTGCCGCTTTGGCAATTTATTTCCTCATCAGCTGTAAGAGAGGAGGGAATCGCACTCGGTATTTCATGCTCCTCGCTCCTGCTTGCTGTCAGGTGAAGATGTGGGCTGGGCTCCTGGCAGCCCCCCTGCGCCCAGAAATCCCCCGTGCCTGACGCTGCAGGCTGAGGACTGCCCTTGGTGGGAGGGGGTCCGGCACCCTGCAGTGCCCAGCCCCCGGGGCTGCCCAGGACCCTCGTGTCCCCGCGGCGCTGCTTCAGCACCCGGGGGAGGGCTTCTTCCTCCCACCGCCTGCTTGCAGAGCGAAGGAAGGGACTGAAAGGTGTGGGAGATGAAACGGAGAATTGCCTGGGAGTTTCAACAGCAGCGCGTCCAGCAAAAGCAGTTGGCTTTGCTTAATTAAAACGACCGTGGTGCTGCAGTGCCTAATTAGACGCAGGCACCTGTAGCCAGACAGCCGCAGTGTTGGGCGTGAGCCGTGGGGGCACTCGGCACCTCCCTGGCTCCGTGTCAGCCCTGCGCCCACCTGGGCTCCCCGTGCCACGTTCAGAAAAGGATGCCCGGTTTTCCTGGGGCTGGCACCCGTGCAAGAAAGGCCCAGGTGAGGATTGCTCACGCTGCTTTAGTGGGGATGAATCACCAGCCGTGCCTTCCCACCCCCTGCAGATGGGTGGATGGATGGATGGGTGGATGGGTGGGTGAGCCCCCGGTGCCCCAGCCCCGCTCACACGGTGCCGGGACCAAGCAGGGGACAACCCCACATCCTCGGCGATGGGACAGCACGCAGGGGGCAGCAGCCAGGACATCGTTTTGGGTGGCGGGAGGGCGAGTGAAATTCCCCTGAGCCCCTGCAGGGATTTGGTGAGTCAGTGCCGAGTTTCGCCGCAGCCCACCCATCTGTCATGACTTGGCTGCAAGACAGAGCCGTGACTGAGCGCCGTGCCCACGCGGAGCGGAGCGGGAGCAGACGGGAACACGCCCCGTGTGCTCAAAGTGGAGGTTTTGATTACCGCGGAGCGCAGGAACTGACAAGCGCCGTGTGGAGTAATTATTGTTGTGAAAGGAACACCAGCACCGCGCGCCGTCGAACACGCAGCACGGGGTGCGGCCCCAGAAAGGGATGCCTGCTTTGAATGAGCCTCGGGAGGAGGAATGCGGGGCCTGACGGGCAGAGGGGGAGCCGTGGCGTTGGTGCTGCTGCCTCTGCAGGGCTCGAGCTCCTCCGGGAACCCGGCCAGGCTGTGGCAGGGCTCCAGCAAGAGATCCTGTAGATCATTGTAATGTGACTGTGTCTTACAACCATGCACTGTGTGCAAGAAAGGGATGTTGAGATCAGCTGATCTTTGTCCTTTTGGAGACGGTGAGCTGATCTATTTCCCTGCCCAAAAACCTCCGGCGGCTCGGCGATGCTCGCAGCCCTGCTGCTCGTGGTGCCCAGCACATCACAATTACTGCCACGGCCCTTCCCGGCCTCCCTGGGTCCCAAAGCACATCAATTCTTGTTGTGTTTAATTTGCGCCCGGTCTCCTGCAAGGAGCTTCTCGCAGTTCTAGCCCCAAAGCTGTGCTGTGAGGAAAAGGTCAGATCTTTGGGGCCCAGCACTTCATCAGGGCTGTGGTGGAAGGATATAACACTGCAGATAGGGAAGAATTGGCTTCTTGGGTACTGAAACCCCCTCAGGTCACCGGCTTGTTTGCCAGGCTCCGAGTACCTCATTTCTCCGTATTTCAGCCATTTCCCAGGGCCCTGCACGGCTCGGGCTGCAGGAGGCAGAGATCCTCCTTCCCATCGCACGCCCGGTGGCTTTGGAAACAACACTTGACCCTCCTGTGTTCCCAAAGTCTCTGCTGATGGCAAAGTGATAGCGCCAAAAAAATATTGTTCGTTGCTCGGTGAACAGCTCGCTTGTTTGGCTTCACCGCTCGGGTAGTACCAGACACTTTGGGAAGCCGTCCCCAGCCAAAGTCCATTTCATTTCGGAGCAAATCAAACTCTGCTTGTTTGCTTCCAATTGTTTCTGGCTCGTGGCACACCGAGGCAGTTCCAAACAGCGCTGCTTCTCTTGAATGCTAATGAGCACCAGGTCTTACCCAGTTATCAGGGCTCTTCCCAGCACGCTCGATGCACCAGGCTTTCTTAAAGGGCACGAGGGAAGACTTTTCTTTTCCTCCTACCTTTGGCATCCTTTTCTTGCTGCCTGTGGTCAGGGAGGGTGTCGGCGTGCTTCTGCAGGCAGCGCCGAGACCCCCTGGGACAGGCAGCCTTGCACCTCTGCTTCCCCAGGGGAGACAAACCGCTCCACCCTCCCGGGGCTGGTGCCTTAAGGAGCAGGGCAGCCCGATGTGAGCCTGTCTGGTTGTGGGATTACCTGCACGGGTGGGAGAACTGGACCACGGGCTGGGTAAAGCCTCGGACAAAGCCGTTGCACCCATATTCAGGGGAGCATCCGGACATGCATGTGTTACCAGCCAGGTTACCGCCCTAAACTTATTCACAGAGATGTATTTTGAGTCGAGCTGTGATGAGAGGGAAAATAAATAAATAAATTCTTCCTGGTTCAGTGACTGGAGTGTGTTTTGTTTTCTTTTTTTTAAAAAATCCTTATGTTGCATTGAGCGAAGCACTCAGCGCAACTCCAACGAAAACACATCGGTTTTGTCCTCCGGTACTTACCATCCTCATTTAAATGTAGCTTGATTTCCAAATGAAACATTTCGAACGGATCACTGGAGCCTTCCAGGATCGCTTCTGTTTAAAATTATGACTTAGAAGCCATAACATTTTGGGAGGGAGAGAAAACCCTTTGCCAAACGCACCATCGTTTAGGTGAGTTTGAGATGGAGAAGGCCCCCAGGAGGAGATCTGCGCTTCCTCAGCCTGTTGGGAGCACACTGGCCGCATGGCAGCCGGTGTCCTGGGGCTCGGGTGAGGCAGGGAGAAGCCCCAGCTCCTCTCCCCGTCCGTACGAGGCCGGGTGCTGGTTTGCAGGCCGGGGGGAAGCTGTGCCCCGCTGGGAAGGGGAGGCAGGTTTTGGCTGCGGGGCTCCCCCAGCCCCGTCCTGGCTCCGTGGCACCCCTGGGGCTGGCCGGGGGGGCTCCGCAGCCTCCTACCCGCTTCTCCCCCTGCCTCCCGCACCCCTAAATTATTCACCTCGTTGCGGAGCCCTCATGAATTACGGAGCCCAAGCTTGGTGTCTGCTAGCAACGTGTTTACTTATTCCACCACCAGCCCCGTCCGAGCCCCCCGGCCCCTCTCCCGCTGCCCTGCGCCCGCTGCGCCCTGCTGAGGGCCTGCCCGCAGCTCCCCGGCGGGGCTGGTGCGGGACCCATGGATGCTCCCCTCCACCCCCAGCTGCTCCCAAGCCCCTCGCTGCTGCCCGAGCTGCCCGGCACGGAGCCGGGAGTCACCTCTCGGACCCCCCTCTGGGAAGTTTCCTGCCTCGGTGCAAAAGGCAGGGCAGGAGGCCTAGAGAAAGCAAGTCGGAGGGGAGGGACTTCCCCCAGTAGTTTGGCTGGAGGAAAACAAACAAACCCAAAACAGCCCCTGGCTTGCAGCAAGCTCACCCGCCTGGCCATTTCCCTGGGAGAGCAGAGAGGTGGAGGATGCTGGCCGCGCTCCCCAGCCGCGCTCTGCTCCCACGTCAAGGAGCAGGGGCAGCCTGAACACCCTGAGCACCTGGGTGCCCTGGGAAGCCCCCACCCTTTACAGCTCCAGCTCCCTCTGAACTTCCCCGGCTTTCAGCTGGGCTCGCTGCCAGCTGCGGGGCCGGCAGGGCTTTGCGGGGGGAACCTGCAGCAACCCTCTCCCGCAGCTCCTGTGCTCCGCGCAGGTGCCCCACGGACCCCCCTGCACCCGCGTTAAGGGGCTGCTGCAGCCCCTCGTGGTAATTTCCTAATAAATGCCACCTTCTCCCCCTGGCTTTCATGCATAATTCAGAGGATCCTCTAAAAATAAAGTTCCCCAGGCAGCCTCAGCAGCCTGAATAATTTGCCTCCAGGATCAGGGGAGAGGCGCAGGGCTTCGTTAGCCCTGGGGCCGCTCATTAGCGGCCAGGCTGGGGGCTGCTCGGGGCCAGCAGGGCACGGTGCTGCACAGGAGCAGGGGCTGCCCCGCACTGCAGGGACAGCCGGTGAAAAACCTCCGCTGATGGTTTTTTTTAACTTGTTGTGTTGTCCTGAGTGACCTGCAGTGACAGCGCAGTGCTGCGGGGGCTTGAGAGCCTTGTAACACGGAGCAAGGATGGCACAGGTTGGTTGTTAGCAAGGCAATAGCAAAATGAGTATATTTACCCGGTACATGGTGGCTTGGGTGAGCGCACACAACTGTCTGCTACTAAATTTTGTGTTGAGACCTGCAGAAGCTGAAGTACAGTCCCGCTGCCCATGGGAGCGTGCTTTGAGTGACATCCTGCCCCCAGGTTTCATATCCTTGAGTAAGGAGAAATGTAAAAGCAAAATCTGAGTCTTCCCTCCAACGTCCCCTGCTCTTCTGAGGTACCTTGGTGGTGTTACTGCTGCACTGGGTCCGGGTTCTGTGCTCTTAGGTTGAACTCTCCTACCGGTGCTCGTCTTTATCCGTGCTTAGTGGCTCGTGGTATAGCACCTGGAAGACCAGAAAGAGCGGTGCTGGAAAAAGCTGTCCGCTCCTGCTGTCAGCCTGCTGGAAACCTGAAAATTTCACTTTCTGACCAATGGACTGATAAACCAAGGACCTGTCTCCTGCTGTTAATTATGTCTTGCCAACTAATTACGTCTCCCACTGCCTAGAGAAAGGCCCCTGCCACTCAGTAAGCCTGAAAACCTGCAAGGAGGACAGGCATTTCCCCGGGCGGGAGGGACAGGCGGGTGGCACGGTGCAGCCCAGCTCTGCTTTGTTTAACGGCCTTGGTAGCAAATCCCAGGAAGAGCAGAGCAGCCCAGCTGCTCTCAGAGGTTACTGCCCGAAGGGAAGAATCCCTCCTCATTTTCTGCTGGTCTGCCGGTCCTAACCCTGATTTCCCAAAACAGCAACCACAATTAAGTGCTCTTTTGCACTGGTACGAAGGTAATAAATGGTTTGGGAGCAGCACATCGGGCATCCTTGCTGCCCTCCACTTGGTGCATGCTTAAAAGCTGGCCCTCAGCATCACAGTCCTGGGGGTAACAACTGTGCACAGCTCAATTAATCAGAAACAAAACTTCACGGACAATTACAGGCAGCAGTGGGACTGGACTCACTCTCGGATGCCTGTGCTCTGTGCCAGGCCCCGTGTGCTGCTCGTGCCTCCTCTGCGTGGCTGGGGGTGCTCACGGTCATGCCTCTGTGTGTGCATGGGTGCTGGCCTGGGGCTTGCAAGGGAGATTTCTCCAAAGGAACAGCATTTGCAGCATTTCCAGGGGATTATAAATTAGAAATCAGCCGGGGACCCTGCCATACAGTGGTTCTTCATTTAAAATGATGTTTCCGTGCTGACGGTATGGGACCTCTGCTTCTGATGCTTTTGAAGCAGCTCTGCCTCATTTCTCCTGCTCTACACAGACCTAAGCACTATGGAAGGCAGCGGGGTGACTCCAGACCCCGCCGAGCATCACTGCTGCCCGTGCCTGCACCACCCGAGCACGGGGCTGCAGCTGGGAAACCGCTGACACAGGTTCTCTTGGGCAGAAAAATCAATATCCAGTTTTAAGATACTTTTCTATTGCTGTTGATTGCCTTATATTATACCAAGATACAGTAAATTCACTTGGCTTGCTCCTGCATTACTTTAAAGCCCTGGAGTTCACGTCAATGTTGAATACACTTTTTTGGCTCTTACCTCAGAGAAGTGAATTCTTCCCATCCCCTGACCTTCTGTGTTAGCAAAAATGATGCCTCTTCCTTTGCAGCGCGTGTTCTCAGAATGGCAAATGAGTAATTGAAAGGGAGACAGCTGCTAGGGTGTGCAGAGAGCCCGAAATAGTGACGGCAAGCTACATACACGCTGTGGGGTGCACGTCCCTGCCTTCCTGCGTGGGGTGCAGGAGGGTTTGCGGGAAGGCACGGAGGCTGCGGGGATGAGCTGGGGTGCTGGGGCAGAGCCTGGGGGGTCGGTTATCATTTTGGGGCATCCTGCTCCCTCGGGAGCCCCCAGCCGTGCTCTCCTGCTCCAGATGCGGCTCGGAGCAGTTGTCCCCACTCAGCACGCGTGCTTCCAGCTCTCAAGGGCGTTTGTGCGAATGTTTTGTTTCCCACAAGTGCCAGTTGAGAACAGTGCTGTGGGAGAGATGAGCGAGGAATTTCTGGGGACGCCAGCAGCCCCTCCCCGTGCCTGTTTCGCGAAAACAAGGTCACTCCTGCCAGCCAAGTTGTGCACCAAGTGTTTCCGCCAGGTTTGCTCAGAAGCTCTCCGTGTTGCTGGGAGAACCCTCTAGGCCTTTTTCGGGAGGCAACGAAGCCATCCCCTGTCTCACAGCGAGCAGCCCTCGGCTCCAGCGGGGACGCGCGGCGCATCGAAACCCCCCCGCCACACACCTCCGCCACCGCGCCTGCGCGAGAAAAGTGCCAAAGCCCCCCGCGTCCCTTGAGCAGAAGTTGTAACATCATGTTCCTTCAAATCCCAGAGGTGAGAAAAGGGGCTGAGGTCCTTCGGTGGCTGAGCAGCCCGGCAGAGAGCCTGCCACAGGACAGAGGGGTGCCAGAGGAAGCTCAGGGAGATATTATTCCCACCAGAGTAAATCTTTTATTTTTTTCCATATGACTCCCTCGACACAGGGCCGTTTATTTATCGAGGATGGCCAAAACGGTATTAATTCGTGTAAAATATGAAGTATGGACAATATCTCCTCAAGGGAGGCGAGGGCAGCACTGGCCCGCACCGTGCGAGAGCTCTTAAATCCCACAGCAGCACAAATGCCACGCGTATCAATTTTCACTGACCCTAAAGCCAGGGGATGAATTTGCTGCTTAAAAAGAGGCTTTTAATGCACTTTACATGCTTTAGCACCATTAACGGCTTAATGAATTAGGCTAACGATGACTTTCGGTTTGCACACAGGCCAACACACGAATGCTCAGCTGGCCCCCTGGGACCCAGCAGACGCTTCCCCTCTCCTTCCAGCCCAGCAGGCCGGCTGGGAAGGGGGGCGACGTGCAGGTGCTGGGAGGTGAGGTAGCACCGGGGGGACGGGTGGGTGCTGTATCCCTGGGGAGGAAGAAACGGCTGAGGGGGAGCAGCAAGGGAACGGAGGCTGGGGACGGAGCCTGGGCTGGGGCAGTCAGGAACAGGAGCCCTGGTGGCTTCGTTTCCTGCCGAAAGAGCACCTGCAGCAGGGACAGGCGCTGCTCCGAGGCCACTGCTGGAGCGTTTAGCCAGGAGGTCCTTGCTTCGGCCACCTGCCCGGGACGCTCGGGACAGTTCTCATCGTGGCAAGGACACGGCTGATGTCTCTGCCTAAAAGTACACGATAGGCTACTCCCAAACCTGCTGCCCGAATGATTTTTTCCTCACTAAGTAGAAGAGAGGAGGAACTGGTGCGCTGTAATGATTTTCCTCCCCGTAGCCGTGGCTGAATATTGATATTGGCTCGAGCACGAGGAGGCACACCAACACCTGAGGAGCAGCAGCAGCAGCCAGCCCCTCAGGGAAGCCTTTTATCTACAGCCCAGGCCTGGGCTAATGGCTGTGAGGCTCGGAGAGGAGCAGAACAAGGATTTCTGACCTGGGTGCACACGGAAAATGAGCAGCACAAGGAAGACGTGGGAAAAATGCAGTGAGTCCAGCAGATGCCACCAAGACACCGAGCACAGGACATGCAGGGAGAGCCAAGAGCTCCAGGTCAGCTCAGAGAAGAAGGCTTGTGCAACCTCACTGCTGCAGGTGCAACTGCCAGATGGGTGTTGGAAAGGACGGATGGATGCAGCACAGAAAGAAAATCCAAGTAAAGCTTCCCGAGGAACAGCCTCGAAGGAAACGAGCCCTTCCCAGCACCCCCAGAGCTCTGGGCTCCCTTCCTCCTGATCTGGTGGAGTGCCTCTGGGGGGTTTTGCCCCGACACCTATGCTCATTTCCTCCCTGTGCAACCTCTCCCTGTTTGTCTGGCTCTCCCAGCAGCCCGAGGACAGACAGATGAGTTATGTCTGTTATGGAGCTGCCAGCTGGAGGCACAACGAACTGCAGCTCCGTCATAAATCACATGCCTGGCCCCTTGTCCAGCTGGGGCTCGGCTACAACTTCTCCAATGTGAAAACCACTACGGGTGGAAGCAACACCTTGTCCTGGCCAGGGATAAGCAGCCCACAGCTTCCAGCTTGTGCTGAGGTGAGAGTAAGTAGCCCCCAAAAATTGTCCTAGAGCTTTGGGTCTCTAAAAATACCCCCCCCGCTGATTCAGCAGGTCATCGATCATGCAGGCTTTCGTTCATGATCCAGCACTGTAACGACCAGCCAGGTAGCGCACACAGTGTAATTCTTCCAAAGTGCTCTGCAGATGCAGATGAAGACGCTGTCAGGACACAGAGGAATTATGAGTGCTCACGAGCAGCTTAATGCCATACACAACCGGACTGATGAGCTCCTTGGATGAAGAAAAAGGAAAAAGCTAAGCAGAGCCCCGGGCCAGCGTTGGCACTTGCTGAGGTGCCTGCGCAGCTAAAAGCACGGGTAGGGAAACCTGGAGAGCTCAGGGAAGGGTCAGCTCTAAAAGCCACTTTACGGGGAGAAACCTAATGGGCTCAATCCATTTAGTTTGTCCGAAGATTGAGATGGCTTGAACACAATTCTGTAAGAATCTACGTGAGGAGATTATACTTCCAGGTCTATTTATTTAAGGGCTTGTTTATATACAGGGCTCTTAAATCTAGCAGGCAGAGCCATAAAAAAGATTAAGGGCAGGATGCCCTAATGTTTGTACGCAGGGAGAGCAATTGACCCTTAGAGGCACCACCACCTCTCCTGGCAAGCTGTTCCATCAGCTGGGGCTTTAAAGGCAAATTTCAACAGCTCTTTAAAGCCAGGGCATAGCTGGAGGTAAAAACCTCTTGCTAAGGCAGCTGCGAGGAGCGAGTGGTGCTGGGGCTCTGAGCAATGCCCAGCTCCAGATCTGGGAGCACGGCCCAGAGCTGCGGGGCTTTGGGCACCCCCCTGGGGTGTTAGAGAGAAAATAAAGCTCTGCCCATCTCCCACCTCACTTCCCATTCGCTTTATCTTTCCCAGCTTTGTGGCTGGGTGGCTGTTGGACCAGCACGGAAGGATCCTGCTTTCAGAAGACCTCAGAAGCATTTCTTCTGCAAGGTTCCCCCATCTCCACGTTACGCAGCGCGCCCTGGGCAAAGCCAGGGGGAGCTTCGATTTCTCTTTAATGGCACAGCGCCTGCTCCTGGGGCTCATCACTGGCTTAGAGATAGCTTGAAAAATGGCATTGAGGAGGACAGACCAAATGCCTTGCAGCGCTTGCTTTCGGGAGCGGGTCACTTCTCCGGGGATGTCTGCAGGAGCCAGCGGCGCCTCCGCCTCGCGCGCTGCCACCAGGGGCTGGCAGCTCTTCCTTTCCCGAGAGCGGATCAGATTAAACCCTTATCTCAATCTGAAATGCGATGGATTTCTCTTCTGGCTGCCGCAGCACACGTCAGAGGCAGATATTATAGCACAACACGGGCTGTGAAGCGCTAATCAGACACCTAACGGGAAATGCTTAGAATAATGAGCCAAAAAAAAAAAGCTCTGAAATTCATTCCCTGTGGCAAAGGGGAAGCTGGAGGGAAGACAATTTGCCGTGGTCCAGGAAAGTGCTGTATTTCTCAAAAAGAGAGATGTGAAACAGTCTTAAGCCTATCTCCTGAAAATTACTTAGCAGGCACTAACTCAGTTAAAATGGGCATGATGGGATTTTTCGCAAAGCAGCGGGCCATTGCCTGGCGTTTATCTGCATGTATAAATAAGAGCGTGTACTCACGAGAGGATAAATAAGGGGATGCGTGGTAAGAGGGAAGAATTCAGAACCCCGTGTCCTGGGCAGACCGAGGAGCTCAGGAGCCACCAGAGCAGCTTGGCCAGCTGAGCCCAAATCTGTGCGCCCCTGCTCCTCGCCACGGCCACATTGTGCATGAGCCGGGCCATGGTGCTCAAAGGGAGCACTGCTGGTGGGTGTGCTCTCCTGAAATTCATGGTGAGAAATACGCAGTGCACGAGCATGATCTTGACGTGGCACGTTGCACCGCTGCTCCCTCCCCAGGGCATGGTGAAGCTGCTTATGGCGCGGGACCCGAGGGGCTGCCAAGGGAACAGCGATCAGCACTGACGCACGTTCCTGGCCACATCCGTCCATCGCGGTGCTGGCATCAGCACCCTGGTCGCAGACCCTCCGTGGGACATCACACGCTATGTGCCAGACCTGAACTGCAGCCAGCTCCAAGAAATAAATGGCTATAAGCCAGATAGAGATGCTGCCTTTCTTGCCCTGTGGCCAGTGCCTGGTGCTCCCAAGTGCTGGTTTCTCCTGGCCGGGCTCTGCTGCAGGGTTGGGGCAGGCACGGGGACGGGGCAGCTCCAGGCCACGCAGCTCTGTCCTCCCATGAGATTTACTCCCCTAAGCAGCTCCCCCAGTTTTTTGCTGCTGCACATTCACGCTTGATTAGTCCCTGGAAATACAGAACAATATTTCCATTGCAATTTATTACAGTCACTGAGACATAAATTCTGTAGGAAGGGAACAACGGGATACTGCAGAAAGCATCTTTCAGATGTTGTGCGGAGGGGGGGGAAGGAAAAGCAAACCCTCTCCATTTATTAGCTCGGAAAAGCTTATTGCAACTTCATGCTGCACCACCACAGAGAAAGGGCAACTGTGGGGAGAGCGCAGTGCTGCCCCGTGCATTCAGCCCCTGCCTCCCCCTCGCAGACGCATTGCCCTTTGCACTCCCTCGGACGCAGAGATCACCAGAAAATGTACTCCTGAATATTGAAAATCAATGCTTCTGTTGGTTTTTAGGGAGTTACTCCCAGGCACTACACGTCAATATTGCATCAGATAACAGAGCGGAATATTTCAGGAGCTGAGGCTGCTCACTAATTGAGCAGAGCCGAGGAAAGCGAGGAAGGAGAACAGAGGGAAAAGAGGTTTTAGAGAAAGAGGCGCAAGAGGATGGAGCAAGCCAGGACCGACTGTTTCTACTCTCTTGTAAGTGACCTACAGTCCCCAATGGGACTCAGAAAGCCAGTTACACGTGCAGCGATGTGACTAAAAAGGAAACCAAATGGCACTGTAATTGCTAGAAAGCCAAAGCCTCAGGGTGCCCAGCCCATTTAAGCAGAGGGCCGTGCGCTGAAATCCAGCAGATGAATAATAAGTGTAAGGGGAGAGAGAGAGAGAGAGATGGAAACGGCTCCAGCCACAAAAAATACCTCTGTGGAGCTGCGGGCAGGTGCTGGAAGGCTGCAGCTGGCGATGCTGAGGTTCCAGGCCCACGGGACAGCCAAGGGGGTAAAGGTGCAGCAGCAGCAGCCGGGGCTCGCCGTGGAGAGGGGCGAGGGGAGCCGCCGTGGAGCAAGGGCTAGGGAGGAAGGCAGGCAGCAAGCATTATAAATATCCCCCAAGTGCTGCAGCTACGCTCAGTAGGAAGGTGTGAATCTCCAACTAGATGAGCAGCAATTAGAAGCAGAGCAGCAAACGGCAGGAAATGTGATGAGAATGGTAATGCCGGCGGAGAAAAGCACGCGCTAGGGTGGCCAGCGGTGCGCTTCAGCGGCTTACCTGCGACATCGGGGCCTCACGCATCGGCCCAAGGGGCACAGAGCTGGGATCTGAGGTTCAGCCTGCAGGGAAAGCCTGTGCATGGTGCAAATGGGGCATGAGAAAATGCCATCACTGGGTCTGTAATCGGTGATGATGCTAACACGGTGCTCAAGCCCCGCTCTGGAGGAGATGGGCCTTGGCACGGCTTCCCACCAGGCCAGACAAAACGCTGCAGTGAGACAAGCAGTCGGATACAGTCTGGCTAATGTCAGCATTTTCTGGAAAAGCAGCATCAGACAGAATAGGGCTGAGCACGGACTGACCTGGCGGGGATGGACGTGCCCAGGCTGCAGGCAGGAGGCGGCACCGGTGGGCAGCACCCGTGGGTCCCCAGGGCTGTGCTTTCCCCGGGTGCTGAGCCTGGCAGGACGGACAGGTCCCTGCTGCAGCCCCTGGGGACAGCAGGGCGTGAGGAGGGGGCTCCAGCGCCAGCAGCACCCGCAGGATGCCCTGGAAGGGCTCTGGGGGCACTCGCTGCTAAGTAACACATCAGCCCCGAAGTTAAGCACGTACCAAATAATTCATAAGGCGGCGTGAATTATTGAATAACCTCTCATTATTGCCATCTTAATTACACACCATAAATTTCATACCTAAAGAATACCTTAATACTCTTGCTGAATCATATTTTACTGGGCTCCGATCCGAGGGTTTCAGCACGCCGGCGGGGCTCGAACATAATGGGGCAGGGCCAGGGCGAGCACCTGGGGGCCAGGTCCACAATTCCACCATTTGCTTTGCAGCAAAACCAAATAATTTCGAACGCCACTCTTCCCCCAAATCCCAGGTAATTTCCAGCCCCAAATCACTGTGCTTCTGTCCTCTTACTGTGGCCATGAAATCCCCATTTAAGAGGAGGGGCTGTCTGGAAGCGGAGGGGCTGTTTGCAGGGCAGGGACGTGCTGGTAGGAAACCAGAGCAGCCCAGCCTGCTCCAGCAGGTCTCCCCTGGGATCAGCAGCACTCACCTCCGTGCTCCACCAAGCAGAGCTGTGTTTCCCAGGACAGACACCGTGCTGGGACTGCCACGGGTGCCCCGTTTGGGGCTGTGTGCTTGGGCACGTTCCCCAGCACCGCCGGGGTCCCCTCCTGCTCCGCTGCTCAGAGAAGAAAGGCTCATTCTGGGGAAACGGCAGTTTTGCCTGATTTGTGCGAGTTTCCTTCTGCTTTTATGGCAGCCCATAAAACGTATCATCTGTCCTAAAAGACGTGGGCAGGTTATCGCAGGCTCGGCTGAGGGCTGCCTCGCGTGCTTCCCCGCTGGGGACCCAGGGGGAGGCTCCAAGCCATCAACCCCTTCCCGAACGCCCACGTCTCGTCTGCAGCTCCAGCAGCACCCCGAGCTATCTGGGGACTTCTCGGAGAGGGCTTCAGCTGGGGGATGCTCCGCGCTCCCCGGGAGAGCAGGAGACAGCCACAACTCTATTTTCAGCCGAGGTTTCCAAGGCGCTTGTTTACCAGCACTGCCAACAAAGTCTGTTATCACGTCGGCGCTGCTGACAGCTCTCTTTGGAGCTGACTTTTGGGAGAAAGAGCCTAAAGCGAGGCTCTCAGCAGGGAGGCTCGGGATCCTGTGCACACTGAGGCTGGGATGCCTGGGCTGAAAGCAGCACCAGGGCTTTGCAGGAAGGGTGCTGCACCCTGTGCACCCCCCAAACAGTCACGCTGGGGATGCACAAGGATGCAGGGGAGGCCTCCTGCAGGCTGTGGTGTTGCATCTGCCCTGCTTCCCTTGGCCACTCGTTAGGCAGTTACCTGGAACACACCCCTGGGGCGCGAGGGTGAGCCCGTGCGCAGCCAGGGAGACGAGCTGGGAGTGCAGGGGACGGGCTGGTCCTGCTTCAGCAGCACTCGGGGCAGGGCGGAGGAGGAGATCTGGGGAGCGCTGCTTCGAGTTGCCAGCCTCACGTCACTGCCAGCCATTTCCTGGAGCAAGGAGGAGGTAATTAAATCGTGTCGGGGAAGGGAAGCTTCACCGGTGGCAAGAGCATATTGAAGCTCCTGAACTCATCAGGGGAAACGCCGGGCTCCAAATTAAATGCGCTCACTGTTTCACGTACCCTCGCTCACCGTTGTTGTAATGAACCTGGGAATTAATTGTTTGCCCATTTAAAACAAGTCCCCTCTCGCTCCGTGCCGCGTTCCCCCTCTCCAACCCCTCCGTAATTTGATATTCCGCTTCGAAAACAAATTGGCATTCATTGGAAAATCAATCTTTTCATTGTTTAACTCTCATTCCTCCAGGGAGCGGGTGGGAATGGAATTACATCCTCCGGCGGGAACCCTCCCTGCATGCCTGATGGTGGCTGGGGAGCAGCCCAGGGGCTGACGGTGGCAGCAGCCCCGTGGGCACAGCCAGGCACCGCCGGATCCTGGGGGGGTCCTGTGGCCCCACTGCAGCAGCAGGGATGCACGGGGAAAGCTGCTGCGGTTTGCAGGCACTCCTTGATTCCCCACCAAGGTCCTCGGAGCGTCTCTTGGGCTTTCTGGAGGGCACAAAAGCTGGAGGACAGCACACGAGCATCCTGCTGCTGGAGTCCTTGTCCCCTCCGGTGGCCCCGGGCACACCCGGGACTCTGCTTTCTGCCTGGACGGGGGCACTGCTAATGCGGCGGGCAGCTGGCCTGGCAGCGCTGCTGCTGCTTCCCGCGGAGACACTCGCTGCCGAAATACAGCGCTAATTTTATGGGTAACATTGGTCGTCTTTTACGCTCTCCGCAGGAGAATGAATAGCCGCTTTTATGCAAAAAGGTTTTACTGCGGTATCAGAAAGCACTAATGAATACACAGAGCCAAATTACACGGTACCCCACGAGCCTCGACGCCTGGACAGAGATTTACAGCGCAACGAGCAGCAGGCACAGATAAAAGCCTGCAACCAAAGCAGGTCATACGAGTAATCAGGGACAATAAATTTCTGAAAAATGGAGCTGTCAGCCCCTTCTGTCCAGATGCTCAGCTCCATCTCAAAACTGAAGAACTTGGAACTGTGAAGAGTTAACGCGGCCGACGGGCAGCAGCTCGCGCCCTCGCCCAGCTCCCAGGGCTCGCTGCGCCCAGGTCAGGCAACGTCTGCACCCACAGGGGCTGGTGTCCCCTTGGGTGGTGACATCAGGGTCCTCGTGGCTGTCCCAGGCCAGCAGCTGATGTGCAAGCAGCAAGCCGTGGCCTGCAAGCCTGCAGGAGCATCGCTGGCAGGGGCAGCCCCCTGCCAAGTGCCCGGCAAGGGGGCATCGGCGATGCCTCACGCTGGGATTGCCTTTCCCTCCCCTTTGCTCATATTCTCTCTCAGCAGCAGCGTGCGAGCGTTTCTGTCAGGCACATATTAGGAACCATTCGTCATAAAAAAATTAAGGGGTATGGAAATAAAGTGACCTCTCCGAGGGCTTCAATTACGCTGCAAGGTAATTGTGTCTTCCCCGCGCCTCCATCACGGTGTTTGGGAGTCTTCAGCAGCGACTCATGTATTTATTACAGTTTAAGTATCCTTAGCCCCGAGCTCTTTCCCGTAATGAAAATATATAGCGCAAAACCAGAAGCCGGCAAGCAGAGCCTGAGCCACGTGGCCAAGCCGCTGGCAGCCCTCCTGGCAGACGAGAGGAGCAGCACGGACCCCGGCCTGCCACGGGGCTGCGGAGCTCTGGGCACGGCTGCTGCCTCCAGGGAAAGGGGGGAAAGTGGGAGAGGCAATTTTGGGGGCTTCCCCTGTCCCTGCCTTGATGGAGGGTGAGTGTATTGGGCAGGAAAAGTCATCTCAAGGGAACAAACTTACTGTGGTGCTGCGGGATGAGGAGCGGGTCCTCCTGGGCTGGGTCTGCGCTGAAGGTGCAGCAGCAGAGAAGAGCCTTGGCAGATGCCACAGGGAAAAAAAAAAAAGACAAAAAGCAATTTTTGTTTGTTTTTTGTTGGGAGACACGAAGTTTTACGCCTTGCATAAGACAGAGACGATTTAACAAGAAAAAAAAGTGTCACAAAATCCCCGAGCTATAAATCACTCCTCTTGCAATCTTGCAGCAGAAATGCGTAACATCGCGTGCAGCACCGGGGCAGGAGGCTGTGCTGGGGGGTGACAGCAAGCAGCCCGGGGGACAAGTGCTGGGGGAGCAGCGACCACCACGATTATGGTCAGTGCGAGCAGAGGGCAGCCCCAGCCAGTAATACGGCTACTGGATGTTGCACCAGAGGTGGTATAAATCGGGGAAATTATGAGCAAAACCAACCAGGTGGAAAAAAATGATAATTAAGTGATTGTGAAGGGAAAGCTAAGAGCTCTGTGTTTAAGAAACAGCGCAGGAGGCAATGTGGCCAGAAGGTTAACCCGCTAAAATATGAAAACAATCAGAAAGCAAGGAAGGGCAAGGTGTCTATGGGAAAGATGCCAGGAAGCAGTTGGGATGAGAAGCACCGTAACAAGAAAATTTCCGGCGTTGGTATAGATGCTGCTCTGCCAAGGAGGAGAACTTAAATGGAGCTGGAGAAGAGAAAGCGGGCCCTGCTCCTCCCGTGAGCAGGAAAGGCTCACAGCGGATCAAAAAGCAGATCTGCAACGTGCAGCTGAGAGCGCTCCCGCCCTGCTGCAGACGAAGCAATTTGATCACATTTTATTTTGTTTTTAAACCTTCTCCTTTTGACCCCAAGAGTTGCAGCTGAGGGTTCCTGATTGAAGTCTGTTCCCCGGCCCCTGCGGGAGCCGCAGCGATGAGGGTGCAATTACCTAGAGGTGTACATTAAGCCCAATGCAAGCGCACCCTCACTGCTTTTCCTCCCCTTGTTCTTATTGATTCTTTTTTTGGCTTGTTCTTGCTTCCTCTTTTTAAAGATTTCTAAATTTATGGACAGCTCAAAGGGAGCGCTGCTGTCGTAATGAGAAAAAATCGCGGCTGTGCGCTGCGGCTTCCTTGCTGTTTCCTTGGGCCCTCGTTCCGTTTGTTTTCATCCGAACGCCATTTCCGTGTAATGGTCGCAAACAATATTGCATTAGCTTTAATTCTGACCTTGCCTCAATTCCCAGCAGAAAATTGTTTCAGCTCAGAAATGGCCAGATTTACTCTTCAGGCCAATGAAAATAAGTCTGCGAGGCTGAAAAGAAGATGTCAAAAGCAGCCACTAAAGATCACTTTAAATGATAACAGTTGTACTTGAAGCAAAAAATAATATACAAAGCTTTCATCTAGCAATTTTCATCCTTGGACAGCAAAGTGCTTTACAGTCGAGTTCGCTCTCACCAGCCCTGCTTTTAAAGGTGAGAAGAAGTAGGGCTTTCGCTTGCTTTGCTGTGGTCCTGCAGCCCAAACCAGCTCGTGAATACGAGGGTTCTGGATCTCGTCCTCCCCCTGCCCCCAGAAATCCCTCCTGAGAAGGCTGCAGAGCATCTCCCTTTCACCTTCTCATCCCGAGGCAAAAGACGACACCTCTGGCCCGGTGCCTCGTGCTCCTCCCTGCACCTCCTCACTGCTCTGGGAACGTCGGCGTTGCAGAGCTTGCTGCCAGGTAAATCCCAGCAAGGAAACTGTTCCTGCAGGAGGCTTAGCTGCAGCCATTAAACCCCTAGTCTGGACGCTGTTGGTACCACTAATGGTGATGCTGCCCCTGAAATACGCACCCACATCCCCTACCTGTCGGGGCTCCTCCAGCACTGCGTTCGCATCCATCTCTCTAGTGAACCAGCAGCAAGTAGTTACGCTTTTATGGCCATAAAAATCAATTAAAAACAAAACCACACAAACACAAACCTATCTATCCTTGCAAAACAAACCCCTCGCTCACAGTTCTGCCAGCTGAGAGCTGTATGTGGCTGCCTGCCTCTGCTTCTCTGGGTAACGTGGCCCCATTACCCAACCCCAAGGGACTCCGCAGGGTGTACGGGATACCTTACAAACGTGACACGCTGTCCCCGTCAGCAGGGAGCACCCCAGCACAGCCCAGCAGAGCTGAGAGCTTCCACTTGTGCCCGGCCAAGTCACGAGGAGTTGTCCTGAGCAAAAAAAAAAAACCACCACAGTTGCTTAAAAGTTAGAGGCAAACACAAAGTGGGATACCCCCCAAAAGGCTGCTTTAAATAGAGGCTTCACTTAATTTGGATGTCTTATTCCAGTGAAATCTTATCTGCGAGTTTCAGGGCTGCTTGGGAAATCTTGCTGCCTCACCGGGGAAAAGGATATTTAAAAAGGATTAAATCTGACAGTCTTATAGCAAAACGTGGATTTTTTAAGACATGAGCAAAGCTTCAAGAGGAAAAGGTTAGTGGGCTGTTGCAGATGCAGCTGTGTTTAGACTAATAAGGCTTAATTTCTAGCTAGATACCAACAGACTGAATGTTAGAGGCCGAGCTGAAAGCCAGGCTTGGAGCTGAAGAAGGCAGGAGAAGGCTGTGCTGGTGCTGAGGGCACCTCGGAACAGCCCCCCAGGATGTTTCCTTGGCTGGAAAAAGCTTTGACAGCCCCTCTATAGCCCAGCACCCAGCGCAGCTCCCACCGGCCAGGGGCTGCCCCTGCCCGCAGCCGTCGGGCTGGGCTGTATGGGTTGGGATGCTCTGGGGAAGCTGGACCTGCCTGAGTCCTCTCTGATTCCTGCCCTGCATCCTTCCCACGCTGGGTGCCGAATCCCTTGGCCCCATCAATGAAGTGCCAGCAGAAGCAGGAGCATCCTTACGTGGTTTTCTTCTTGCTGCTAGCTGCAGATCTGCAGAGCAGATACATTACACTGCCTGAATCCCAAAGCCGGATAAGTGGGATGAGCTCCCCACTCTGCTTACACCCCCACCCCGGCAGCGGGTCGCTCTTGCTGGGCTCAGACCTGGAGCTCGTTCCCATGCAGGCTGGAAATCCCCCCCTTTCCCACACCACAACCTTGTCAGACCCCCCTGGAAGCTCCCCCCCTTTCCCACACCACAAACCCGCCAGACCCCCGCGCTGCCCCCAACACGCAGGAAAATTGCTTTTCGACTCCACGCTCACAAAATGCAGCCGTGCTTCGCTTCCCAATACTGAACCCGTTTATAAAAACATGGTTTTGCTCCGCTCTAATTGCTTCAAACGAAGCAATTGCATTACGCAATTACTGCACCTCTCCGGCAGACGCTCTCCACCAGCTCCCGAAATTTGCCCCCGACATGAATTAGATCTCGATGCTCAGCGAGTGGAAAGGCGGCAGCCCGGCCCCAAATACCTGGCTGGGGTGTGAGGGGGGTGCAGCAGGTCCCCAAACCCTGCTGCAGGCTGCCAGCGGGTGCCAGGACCACGCAGCTATTGCGGAGCCCTTGGTCCAGCTCCTGCAGGGGCTTTGTTTAGGAACGGGACAGAGCAGGCAGCGCTTCGCCACGACGCAGGGACGCTAACCTGGCTCTTAGGTGAGAAGGGGAATAAATAGGCTTACGTAGCTGGCACGCTGTAAATGAGACTTGCTGGGCCGTAACTCACCTGGCCTTGTATTTCACATCACGGCTAATGACATTTGTCATTAATAAGAAGCTTGTCACAGCCCTCTGCTCACAGGCTGCAGCTGCGGGGCTCGGGGAATCCCTCCCTTGGCACTGACACCTGGGAGATGCTCCCCTCCGCCGGCAGGGATGTCACCGCTCTGGGTCTGTTCTCTTCGTTTTCCTGTGCGACGTTCAGCAGGCAGCGAGGGGCAGGGACCGGGGCTGTCGGAGCAACAAGACAAGGACTTTCTGCGTTAGGGTGGCCCCGGGTGCCACCGCGTCCTGGGCGGGAGGGCTCGGGGCTTCTCCCAGGCCACAACCACCAGTGATGGAGTGGGGATGCACACACACACACACACACACTCCTCCGTGTCTGCTCCCATTGCCATGGAAACAGCCGTGGCATCAGGCACCGTTACCCGATGACTAATTGTGTAGCACACCCTGCGCCCAACGACTGAAACAACTCCCGAGCCCCAGAGACCTGCACCTAAACCCCCAGCAGAGGCTGGGACGTGTCCTTCAGATGCAGGTCCCAGAGGGGCCCTTCGGGCTCCGGTTTCACTTTAAATCCAGATTTTCTGAGGACACTTCGGACCTCAGTGGCTGCCCAGCCAGGGCTGCAGGGTATCACCCGAATTTCTGAGATTTCATCAGGCCTCGGAGCAAGGAAAAGCCCCGAGCAGAAGGCACCTGGCTGCGACAGCTGACGTGAAAGGCAGGCAGGGGCTCGGCATTCTGCGTCGCTTTTAGGTGACAAGCGCCATAAGGAGAGGCGAGGGCTGGTGCCGGAGGAAGGGCAGCACACGGGGCAGGACAGGGAAGCAGCCAGGGGCTGCACCGACTGCTTGCGGACTCCTCGGTCCATCACCCAGCCATCACCCAAAACAAAACATCAAAACATACCCCCCCCTAGAACTAAGTCCTTTATATTAAGGCAGGACTGGACATATTTTTCAGAAACAAAACAACCAGTTTGCTTCCCCCCCTTTTTCCCCCTTATACACAAAAGCGTACTTTCCCATTCTGGACAGAAACACTTTTTTTCCCCCGAGCTGGGCTGGGGGTGCCGGGGGCAGGCAGGCAGCACCAGCCCCGCACAGCGCTGGGATGGCTCTGGCCCCACAGTGCCCATTAGCACACATGAGCGAGTGCCTGGGGGTGAGAGCTTCGCTCATCAAATGTGCTATTAAGATCCTAATCCATTTCATTAGTCCGTTTCATTTGACGCGTAGTGAGGCTCAGAGATGCTCTGAGCAGCGGGGACGAACGCACAGGGCCTGGCCTGTGGAAAGATCAGCCTTTTCATTAGACCTCTAATTTCCTTTTCCTCCTTTATTAGGTTATTTCTAAAGCCGCAGGGCACCCGGGTCACGCAGCTCTGGCAGAGGTGCCATAGATTTCCCTTTCTGATGGTAACAAGACCCTCCACAGGATGTTTTGGGGACTGAAGCGATTAAATACAGCTGCAAGAGTGCCGAAATCTTTTCACGTGAGAAAGTCCTGAAGGCGACTCTCAGAGAGGCGGTGCAGAATTCACTACAGACCGGCCAGGGGGCTGATAAACAGCCAAGCTGAGGCTGTATCAATACATTTGACAGACGGGCTGACACCAGTTAATTTCCAGCTCTGTATCTCTCCAAAACAAACATGTATATGATGCACGGCCCCATTTAGGAACTGCAGTCTGCAGCAGGCATTTGGCACGGGTGGGAAGGCCAGAAGGTACCGAAGAAGCAGGGGGCAGTCTCATAATTTTGTCTCACTTCATCCCAATGTTAGCCTTTCAAATCACTTACAAGGGGTTACGTTACGTTGGCATCAAACAACTTACTCACCGCAAGCTGTCAGACAAGGACAAGCCATGCTTTGGGAACGCCCTGCTTTGCCATGCTTTTGGTGCCCCGCACGGTGTGGTGTCTGCCTCCATCCCAGGCCACGCTGCCGATGCTCTCCCCTTGCTGCTGCACACCCCACCTCAGTTTATTGGCTTCGTTGAAATGCCACTGTTATTTACATCCTGATAACAGCTCTATAAAAGCATCGTTCCTAAATACGTGGACTTCCTGCATAGAAATGCACTCGAGACTGCATTAAACCTTCATGCTCTTGAGGAAACATTTAACAAAGCAATAATTTTGTGAATATAATATTCATCTCGAGAACTAAATCATGGTAGTTCTTCAGAAACAGCTGTAAAAGCACACGTACAACTCACTGAATTATTCCCACCGAGCAAAGCTGAATGAGCTGGGGACAGCCTGGATGGGAGCTGGGCACCAGGGCTTCACGGGACCAGCAATGAATTCAGAGATTTTTTTAAATGCACTGTCTGCTTCAAAAAAATTAAGCACAGGTGAAAGATGAGAGGAAAAATCCCCCTTTCCAGCAGCCAGAACCAAATCACTCCCCTTCCTATCCCAGCCATCCCAGTGACCATCCCCAGTCCCAGCCATGGAGCTGCATTCAGTGGGGAGCTTGTCCTTACTCACTGGTATGAGTTACAGCACGATGTAACGGCCTGCTAAAGCTGCTTTCTGGAACAAATGCTGCCCCCATGGCTAATAGGAGGAATATTTCCTTCATTGAGAGAAAAAATTAATATTGGTTTTTGGCAGACACAAGGATGCCAAGTAAATAAGGTGCAGTCGAGCTTTACGGTTACTGTGCCTTTTGGTGCCCTTCTTGGCCCCCCGAAAGGGCAGCGATGAAAAATGGGGAATGCAAATGGGAACCCGCAATAACTGGTGCCCCGGAGCAGCCGGAGGCTGGTAATTAACAGCCGACATGGGGGCACAGGGCACAGCCTGGCCACGCTGCCGTGTCCCCGCAGTGCCACCAGCGGGACAGCTGGCACAGCTCCAGCTCCCCGCATCCTAAGGCACGCAGAAAATACCCCACAGGCTGAGCTCTGCAGCAGTGCTATGGCAAAGAGCAGCGTGAAACGCCCTCCTGCTCTCCGTGTCTGCAGCTTGAGGCATCGCCTGGCCGGGCAGCAGGTGCTGGGTGATAATTCGGGGTCACTGAGCTTGTCGAGGCGTTGAGGAACAGCCCTGGCGCCGTGCACACAGCTGGCGCTGGGACCCTCTCCCCGGACAGATGGGGCTACAGGAGAGCTGCAAGCAGCAGCCACAGGCAGAGGAGGAAGGGGAAAGCCTGGCATCACATCTTGCAGGCGGCCGAGGGGCAGAGAAGTGAGCAGGATCACACACATCCCCGCTAACTGCCACCAGCTCATCCTCCAGCAGGCGCTGGTGGAGGAATCCCGCAGGGAACCCAAAACACTCCACGCTGGAAATCACTACTCCCAGCAGCTCTTATTTTTAAACATAGGTTGCAGCCCTTATTTACCAGCAGGCGCAATGCTGTCAGGAGCACTGACTGCAGATGCCTCGCTTGCCTTTTGCAAAGTAAACCTCCTGTTTTGACTGCGAGCTGATTGATGCTCAGTTATTTGGGGAGGGATATTTCTAGCTATGCAATGCAAGCCAGAGTTACCAGCCAATTAAGTATTTATGGCCAATTGCATTTTCCTAGCGAGATGTTTGGAAAGCAGACACCAATTGCATCAGAGAAACGGGTTAAACCATGCTTTTCTATCAACACCCCCGTGCTGGCCTAAGAGAAAATGCACAGCCAACGTCCTGCAGAAGCTTCTCTTAGGGCTATGCTTGGAAGCAATCCATCGCCAGGGCGCGTGCTTTCGGCACGGCACCAGTAAGGCAGCCTGGCTTCAGCGAGTGTACCCCAGCACCACGCAGAGCACCCTGGCGGGTGCTGGCAGAACCCCTGTGTCCTGCTTTTCCAGCACGGGCCATCGCTTCCACCAGGCTCCTCTCTTTCTGAACTCACTTGGAAACCCTGCACCAAACTCCAACCAAAGTATCTCCCTTTGAGATGCACCAACAAGGACAACTGCTGCAGCCTCCTTATAAGAAAAAGAAAAATCACCCCTGCTGCCTGTTCCAGATGTTAAGGCATCACCAGCACTGTTGTTCTTTTTAGTTGAACAACCAGACACACACCCTTCCCTTTTCAGTTCCCTTAGGACAAAGATCCCTGCTTCCACAAGGAAACACACAATAAGCCTGGTGATAACGGCGAGGGACAAATCATTTAACAGCTTGTATCGTTGCCTTTCAGTCTGTAGTGGGTTGTTTACAACACTCTCCAATTTCAGTGAAGTAATACTTAACATTTCCTGAGCATGCTCGAGCCCATGGATGAAATGTACTGCGCTTGAGTCATCCGCCGCCTGCCGCAGCATCTGCCAGGGACCAAGCGGAGTCGCCTGCTCGCTGCTGGCCACGCGCCCCCGGTGCAGACATCTTCGCCCTCCTTTTACAGCATCTTCCAACACTCACACAGGGACGAGCCTGCTGTCCAAGGTCACTGCAGCCTTTAAAACCAGCGGGTTGTGATGTGGTCATGCACAAGTGAAGTCAAACGCTTCCAGTGCCAATGTACGAGGTGACAAACATCTCTCCGTTAGGTATAACCTTGGTTGTATCAACCACGGTCACCGAGTTCACTTTTCTGCCTGAGAAGAGGGGCACAGGAGAGAGGGGGGCTGCAGGTGTTGGTTTCAAAGCCTCAAGTGCCCAGAACGCCGTGCTTACCTTCAAGGGAGACTGCAGAACATCCGCTTGTTCAAACTGCTAATTGGTACCCGAACCAAAAGGCGGCGAGAAATCAGTGCCAGAAAATTACAACCACATCTCTCCCGGCTCCTTGCATAATGTGTCTGAAGCAGATGATGCCAGCACAGCCTTTGTACCCTTGGTGCTATCTTCTGTGAAGCTGCTTTCAGCTTTAGCCGAGACATTAACGCCAGGACAAGCAGGAGCAGCTCCGATCTGCTGACAGTTCCCCATCCATAACACAGCCACCTTGCCCCAGTGATTTGTGCCGTGCAGTAAATGCAGCTGTCTGAGATTCACTGTGGAAACTTTTATGCTTAGCACACACACACATATATACGGACAGAGCACACCATCATTTTTACATTTCACCAGAGAGAAAAATAATTCTTGGGGGTCAAGCAGGGGCACACGCGCTGCCAGCTCCGGTCTCTGCTGAAGGGGGATCCTTGGAGGAGCACCGAAAAGCGCTGCACTAAGAGCTGCGTGCTGACAAATATTTGGTGCTAGGAAATAAGTCAGCTCATGAGTTTCTACTGTCAGTTTAAGTGGATGGCAGCATAATGCATTGAGGCATACAGCATTAAGACAACCCTGATAAGCTAGCTGCGAGCTAGACCCGCACTTGAATCCGAGCTCGCTCTCCCTGCTAAAGAAAATTTGTCCGCTCGTCTCTGCTGAAAATCCCAGGAGAACAAAGGAGCTTTTGAGAGCAATGTTTTAAACCTAAACGTGATGCTACATAAAAAATTCCTTGGATAAAAGCCGGAGGAGGATATGAAATGCTCAGAAAGAGACAGACGGGTGCTGCCATCCTTGTTAGGTCTAGGACATACTGGTTTCCTTCCCATTCACAAATAACTTTTCTGTGAAGCCTGTGTCTGAGCAAGTGCTCTTCTGCTTTCAGTCTCAGCAGCCCTGGAACCAACGCGCTCCCAAGGCTGTACCCACCAACAGTGGGGACACGTGCTTCAAACAGTTCAGCGCTTGACACCCTGCCCCTACAGAGGTGGCTGGAGAACAAAGCAATGTGGACTGGCATTTTAAGGCCAGGTCTGCTCTCCCAGCGGCAGCAGCAGCCTGTGGCCATCCGCCCCAGAGCTGAACCCCGCTAGCCCATGGGGGTTTTCTGCTCCAGGACCACGTTGTCACCTCCGGTGCCAGCTGCCATCAGGCAGAGTCACATCCCTGGCTGTGGCCCACACAGACACCCTTCTCCTGGGGCTGTCCCACCTGCAGAGGAGTTGGATCCTGTCTGGAGTTGGATCTCCAGCTGAGAGCTGCGCTTCCAACCAGCCTTGCTCAAGCCTGGTCCTTGGAGAAACAAGCTGGGCCACGCATTTGGCTGAGCAGGGAGCCAAGAACAGCTGTCAAGCAGCAGCACCAGGGAGCTGGGACAGCAGACGGAGCCAGACCAAGGAAAGCCCACTGCTCACGGCAATTCAAAATGAGAAGCGAACTGTTTTCTTTTATACTCATTTATTCCTGAAAGTGTACAACTAGAATATAAAAATATTCCTTGGTGAAAGCAAAACAGAGAAGGGCAGGAAATGCATGCCAAGTGAAAAACATTTGCATATTCCACTGAAAGGAGCCTCCAGAGACAGAGCTCGGAGACTCCTCAAGCTTGGAAGCTAGGGCCATGCTTCTATTTTACAGAAACTTCCCTACAGCAGATCCATAACTTACCTCCCTGTGACTCATAACTTGGTGGAACTGGTTTCTAGTTTGTTCTCTTTGAGAACCCAATTACTTGAAGTGCATCACAGCAGCAAATGAAAACGGTGTGCTGCCTTATTTATTATCATGCATTTGTTTTTCCTTACGGTGACTGCATTATAGCTGCCACAAATATGCAAACCAGATGAATTAAAATAGCTCACTTTCTCAAACATTTCCAATCTCTGAGCCTCGGTACTTCACATGTTCTCCAATACCTGGATTTTCTTTTGACTAATGAACACTTCCACTTGCTGGAAAATGTTGAATGCAATTAGTACTTCAATCTGCAGCCTCAAAATATGCCGTGTCTGGCAGCTGAGCATTCTGAAACAGCCCAGTGCTTGGCAGAAGAACTAGAAATCTGAAAGATGAAAGGGAGATTTAAGCACACTCCCACTAAGGCCTGCTGCAGAATTTAATTGGCAAGGTTAGCAATAAAGAGGCTGCAGAGAGAACCACCAAGGTTATGGCACCAGTGCAAGTCACAAAGCAGTAACAAGTTATGATTCCCAGGCTTACAAATTAGAAATCACATTTGGTTCCTCACCTTGCACTCCCCCATACCGAGCTGCACAAATGTGTTCTGATCAAATAAGTCTACTCCTGTGCTCTTCTCAGTCCAGCTTTATCTCTTCAAGGGGAGATACAAATCACTCCGTCCAACCCTTCTGCAATTTCGTCCAGCCTCTGCCTGCACTCCTCCCGCAGCTGCTTCAGCTCTCTCTGCAGGCTGGCCTCTCTCATCTGCAGCTCTCTGATCACCTCTGTAGCACTGACAGCTGGAGCAGGCTCCTTGGATACAGATCTACTGAAGCCTATTTTGCTGGCAGAATGCTTGCTTCTATACACCAGCCTGCACAAACCATGCATTTTATTTTTTTTTGGAGCACACAAGTTTGAAAGATCTAGCAGTTTCAGTTCCACAGCTTCCTGGATCTTTCTAACAGTAGCAGCGAAGTCCTCTTTCTGTAGATCTTCTGCTCTTGTTTTCACCTGTATAGAGGGGGGGAAAAAAAAAAAAAAAAAGAGAGAGCAAGGTAGGTTTCTGTGAAAAACTCACACCAGGAAACAACACAAAATGTCAAGTTTGGATTAGGATGTACCAAAGAGACGGGAGCCAAGTGTAAACCCAAGTGCATGGCAGTGAAATCTGAATTAAGCTAACACACGCTTTCCATCAGGTAGCAGCACCAGAGACCAGAAAGCTGCCTGTGGTAATTTGTTTGCAGCTTCACAGTCCAGCAACCCCTCCGCCGATGAGTAATACCCAAGGGCTCTGCACTCATCCCTCACGCTGCCGAGTGGGTGGTTTTGCTTCAGAGCAAAACACACGGAGCAAGAAGGGAGGTCTAGCAGAGTGACCTTCATCACCGTTGTGCTTTAAGCCACCGTGTTGTCATAACAGATTAATTGCTTCATGACTAACAGCATTAATTAAGTTTGCAAATGCTTTCTGTACTTGGCAAAGCAAGAAAGTAGGAACGACAACCATAACCTAGAAATTCCTTCATTCTCGTTATGGGGTTGCAAATAGTACGATGAAAATAGTAGAGCAGAGACAAAGCAGTATGGGCTGAGAACAAAATGAACACCAGGCAACACAGTTTCTCTGAAGGTAGGCCCAATAAAACAAAGCTTTTCTTGTGACAGAATCACCGTCTGGGTAAAAGCAATTGTATACACTGGGGTTTCTCCAAAGCATTTGATTTAATGTTCTCTAACAATTTGATTTGAAGAACTTGCAAGATGGTAATTGCCTTGCCAATTTTACAAGTGGATTAAACATGAATTCAGTGACTCATCTCCAAACGTAGCTGTCAGTGGGAACACATCCATACGGAGAGGTACCCTACGCTCAGGTCCCTCGGGGAAACGGCTCGTGGTCCAACGGCACGTCATACATCGTGTAGTCTCCAGGTGGTGGTTGTGGTGGAGTTCAACACAGACCCAGAGATCGCAGGGGGGAATCCTGGGTGGGGAAAGGCAGTCTGGCTCGTGGCAGTCCACAGAGGGGCCATCCTGACCCCCTCCCTGCCCCATAAACATTTCCTGTTTTACCTTGTCACAGCTCTTCCATTGCACTTCTCCATCAGCCGAACCCACACAGCTGGCAGCAGAGCAGAAAGGCCATGGGCAAGGGAGAGTCACAGCCTTCTGCTGCGGTAGCCAGCTGCCTAGGCAGCTCAGCAGAAAACCAGCAAAATTTCAGAGAACAACAAAAACACATGGAAACAGAAGCACTCAAAGGCAGGTCACCCAGTGAGACTCAGCCCAGAAAACACGCCTTATAAGACCTGAAGAGCTCCGAATATTCTATTTAAGACATAACTTGTTTTAGATCCTGAAAGTGAAGGAGGAGGCGGTGAGAGACCAGAGTTTGCTGACAAAGACACAGCAAGATCAAATGGATGAAAATTTAAGTTAGATACTCAGCTTCAGATTAAGACATTGTTTCCTACTGTGAGGATAACGAACCAAGAAATGCTCCACTGCAGCTCTGTGGACGAATCCTTCGGCCAAAGCTCAGTGCTGATGCCACCCCGCCTTCCAGCCTCGCAGCTGCTCTGCTGCCCCTTCCTTCCCTGGCCATGGGTGAAGATGAACTTCTCCTGGGCATTTTCAGTCTGCAGATCTGCATTAGGATGTTGGTATCTCACGTGTCAGGGCTCAGACCAGTCATCTGTAAGGTCAGGGATATTTTGGTATCTCAAACACCAGAGATCACTCAGAGCTGCAGTTGCAGCTAAATTCCTCCACTGACACCAACGTAGCGAGGGCTTCGTTCACTTATCCCAAGTCTTTTATCAGAGTTATCTTCATCTGTTTGGCAGCCAAGTAATTAATCCTCTCCAGAGTCTTCTGATGTGTTATCCCTCCCTACCCTCAACAAAGATCAAGAAAATCAATCAAGTCAGAAAAGGAGTAGGTTCCTCTGAATTTTTCTTAGCATCTTAAAGGCTTTATCAACGCAGAACCATCTGTTAAAGGAGACCTCTGTTGACTGAGGCATTTGAATAGAGAGCTGTAGCAGAGAGAAGTCTCTCCTTGCCCTTGTTCAAGAACCAAGGGTCCCTCTTTATCATAATCCCTAAGGAACCCCAGGACATCTCTTGCTGTTGGCAAAAAGAATAGCTGCTGACCAATCCTCTAACAACAATTTAGAAGAAACAAAACTGAGAAAATAAATTCTATGTTATCTGGGCTTGCCACTGCCAATGAATAAATGGCAAGTGAAGTCTGCACAAAGTGGATTTAACACCGGAATCCAAAACAGGGAACATTTCCTCTTACTTACAAAGAACAAAATCACCAAGCAAACAGAGTCCACAAAATGTTATTTATTTTCTTGCATTAAACTCAGGCAGAGTACTAGTAGGGCTGTATAAAAGTACTCCTAATGAAAAATACGTTTTCATACCAGCCAAAAATGGAGAATTTTATTACCTATTGTGCAAGGCACACGATGGAAGAGCACGTTACTCTCAGCAGTAAGCGCATTGAGTTTTAACTCATCGTAGGAACAGCTGCGATAGAAATTACTGTAGTGAAGCAAGAGCAGCTGTAAAGACAAGGACAACAACCTAGCTGTAAAGCAGTCAGGGAAACAGAAGTATCAGAATGGCACTGCACATGCTGTCTTCTGTAAGCTTCTGTAAGGAGAACCAACATTTTCTGGGACAGAAAATTTTCTAGATTAATTTAGTAAGAGAAAATTTCAATATAATGGCTATGAAATAAGACAGCAAGTTTTGTAAAGCACTATTTGTATCACAGAAATCTGGAGTTGGATAACTAGTTTGGTTTATTTTTTGCTCTGCTCTTCCTGGTAAAAGTAAGTTCTGCAACCACATATGTTCACAAATACCCTTGTTGAACAGCTGAAGTCTCTAGAGGTTACCTTCAGGTAATGTTCTTTACTCTTCACATCCTGAAGACTTGTGAAAACACTCGATAACCTCCCTCCTGTATGGTTAATTGATGCTTTTTAACAGCTTGCTATCTCCCATTAGTCAGCACACAATGATTATTCTACACTGCAAAACAATCTCGGCAGACCACCGTACATTAAACAAACACACTACAAAAGGTAAGGAGCCTCAACATTTTGTGCCTGCCCCTCTCTATCCTTTCAGTCTCAATCTAGCAGCTGGAACTTCGACTGCCAATTAGGCTCACGGTGCTGTCTGACAACTGCTGCGCATCCTCCCCGAATAAATACAACAAGGTAATCATCGTTTCCACTTCCACAGGAACAACCTCATCCCAGAGGGACCCTGCGCTTTCTGAGAAAAGCCACACCAAACACTGAGGGAATCAGCTGATGGGAAATCCACATCTTCCAACTGGCACACACCCCGCTCTGGAGCGGGTACCGATCTGGTTAGCTCTTCAGACCACTTCCGCACACCTCTAAGTACAACAGAGCGGTTACTTACAGGCACTGAGGATCGTCCTCCTCCTGCTGGTGCCCCCCAGCCCTGCCTCACCACGCCAACAACTACGTTGGGGACAGGAGAGTGGCCACGCTGCCCTGGCTGCTCCTTGACTTCTGGAAGTCTTCCAGAAGGCTACCTCAGGTTTCAAAACACATTAAAAATTAAAAGCTAAAGGGAAAACTATAACGATTTTATAGAAGACAAGGCACAAGTAGCCTTGCCTTCTCCCAGGGACAGGACCACAACCAAGGCTGTTTTTCGAAAAACGAACAAAAAAAAAAAACAACACACACTAAGGCTGAGGTCCAACTGAGGAAAACAGCCAGGCCAAAGCAGGGTGGGCCCAACCCACGCATTGCCAAATCCACTGGGAAAGATGAGAAACTAAGAAACAAGGGGCACGCAGCTCAGCTTGGTCCCTGCTGCAGTGTATTGACTCGTGTGCTGATGCACAGGAGGGACCTCAAACCTGCACACTCCTACGGACACTGTTAGCTTCCCCATCACCACCTGTTCTAAAACTTCTTCTACCTAAGGCAGGTGTCTGGATGAAAAGGGTAGCCAGTGGCACCTCAGCTATTTTCAGCCCTGGGAATCTTCTAGCTTTGAGTAAGTTTTAGAGCGATGGGTTTGGTGAGTACTTCTTGGAAAGGGTAACGTGTCTGACACTTTGCACAAGCTGCTTCCCACTTTCTCTGCATGCTCTGTTGTTTTGAGGCCAGAAGAGTACTACCCAGACTCGCCTTCTCTGGGTGCTGTATACATTTGTCATGGGGACAGTCCCTGCCTCCAGCTGCCCACCTTGTGGGAGGTCTGCTCTCACCAACTGCTTACGATGAGCAATCCATTTAGCTCATCCAATCTCTCCTCAAATATCAGCCCTTCCAGCCCTTCCTAATTGCCGTGGCTTCCTCAGCTCCCTCGCATTTGCCTGCACCTTGCTGCTAATGAGCTGCCCGGGGTTTTGTGTCTCATTCTGCGTGGCGCAGAAAGATCCCCACGAGGCTGCTCTGCCTCTGAGTTTTAACAGCTTGCTAATGAAAAGTGCAATAAAAATGACAAAAAAAAATGTTCTTTTTCTGCTAAGCAGCAAGACGGATGGGAACAGACTTGGGGAGAATTTGGTCAAAATGTACAACATCCTAAAAAGGTCCTACAAGATCTAGAAAACCACATAACATTATTTAAATCATTTCCAGGAATGACCTAACAAAAGTGGCAATCTTCCAAACGCTGGATGTCAATAATTCAGCTTGGAAAAACTTCACGTGGCAACCCGAAAGCCTCAAAAAGCAAACAAACGCTGTGCCCCACTCAGTTACATACGTGAAGGAAGCCACCAGAGCTAGGGATGCAGCAACAACAGGTCCAAACACCTTTTTCAAGGAAGAAAAGAAAGGTGAGAGCACAGGAGCACTTCCATTTCATGAACGCACTGCTGCCAGCTTCGAGGAACAAGCAGCAAACCAAATTGTGGAGCCCCTTTTGAAGTGGCTGATAAGGACTGGAATCATGTCACTATTTTTAAAACACAATCTCTTCAAATCACTCCAAGAGCACTGCAGAAATGGCTGTAACAACGCTATTGTTCCCAAAACAAGCTGCACAAGCCTAGAAACAGCACATTTTCTGCCTCCAGTCCTATCTGTCTACTCACTTCTCCCACATTTCTCTTATGAATGGAGAAGACCCCATATGCATATGACACGAAACAAATTATCCTTCCCACTCAACACAAATAACACAAAATGCGATGCCAGTCCTTGCTAGAAAGCACCGTGCAACCTGCTCCTTTGTGCTCGGAGCCACAAGGAACAAACAGAGAAAAACCTCAGATCTTGTCTTTTGGGGTTGGGCAGTGAAAGGAAATTAGGAAATATGAATGGATGCGATATCCAAGCCACTAAGTCACACTGCCTTCGCTATCGGGGGCGTAATCGCCCAACCCCTTTCATAAACTCATCCAGTTCCTGTGAAAACACCACACGGCAGCCAACTCACAGGATATTTATTCCCAAAGGAAGCTCATTTCAAAGCTTTACTTTAAAGCTATCATATCCACAACAGCCCCCTCTATTTGAGGAGCTGAAAAGCGTGAAGTGGAATATTACATGCTGGGAATTAGATGGTTACTTAGGGGAAAACAGAAAATATTTTGCAGAAATAGAAAAGGGCTGCCAGGCCAGATGGTGCACTCACCTGGCTGGCTCTGAGCTGCTCCCCAGGGCATGGCAACATCCCAAGCACGGCACTGGGAGGCATTCCCCCAGCTACAGGAGCTGCCCTCCAAGCTCTCCATCTCCACGTATACCAAGCAGACTCAGCCAGCAGGCAAGCATCAGTTATAGATAAAGATCTACGAATAAAAAATGAAAGCGGGATAACAATGGAGATACGGGCATCGCTCAGAGACTGCCATCAGGGATGCCGTGCAGAAATCCTGACAACCAACCACTGGAAAACAGGCAGAGCAAATTGAGGCTAGTTTAGAAGTTTGCAGACTTATCCCTATCAGCCCAGCGGCTGAACCTTGCAAACACTCGTCTTTATAAAGACTAAAATAACACTGCTTATAAACTATCATTATTTATACCCTTTGCTCTGTCTCAGGGTTTATTCCTAGTGTTTATTCCACCACCACCTCCTCCAAGAAAAGCCTTGCAGAACTGCAGTCCCAGCTGACAGTCTATCTGAGATACAGGGAGCAGGATAGAGAAGGATTTGCAGATTACTTTTAAGAAAGCTCTCTGTCTGCATGGAAAAAGCAGCACCAAGTGCAAAAGGAAAGAGGGCAAAAGGAAATAACAAGCAAAAGGATCAAAAATATAAAAGGGGAAAGAGCAGAGTCCACTATAAGCATAGCAGAAGGACCTGTAAGTATTAAATAAAAGTGGAATACAATAAAACCAGTCACAGGGATCCCAGAATTCCCACCCACCACCTTTCTGTGTGCCTGTACAAGAATGCACTGGCTATTGAAATGCACTTTCTGCACCTTACTGCACACACAGGAACAGAGAAGCACTGAAAAACACCCACCACTGTCCGTCTGGGGAAGCAGATGCTCAAGCAGAGTTCACCCCAAACTACATCAGATGAGCAGGAACTGAACAAGCCAGGAGCAAAGCTCTCCACGTCTGTGTGGCTGTTTTCTGTACAGAACAGAGAGTCATAACCCAAACACTGTGTGCATGTGCATCTCAGAAGGTATAAAAGGGAATCCTTTTTCACACATAAGTAGGGGCAGGGCTTCACATTTCTTTATCAATGAACAAATAACAGTTTGGCTAGTAGATCATTTTCCTTTAACAAAAAATGCTATTTTTTTTTGTTAAGTCATACTTCAGTGTATGATAAATGCTTTCATTCCATAGCGGGGGGATACAGGACAGGACACAACACAGCCCTGCGAAATTCAAACACTTGCTGAGCAGCATCTTCCCCCCCCAAAAAAAAAAATCAGACCCCCAATGTTCAGAAAAGTATCTAAAGGCACTTGCTGCTTATACAGAAAAACAAGAATAAAGCAACAGCAAGTCTCTGCAATCAGCTATTCTGGAAACACTACAACACTGAGGTATTTTTTAGAGTAAAAACACCTGCTTCCTTATTCTAATTTCCAATTCATGCCTTCTAATAACTTGCCCAAATGTCATTTCAAGCCCCTAAGAAAGCTACAGAGTTAGCACTGCAGCTCCGTAAAACTTGTCTCATTGAATCAAGCTTCTTTGCTAGAAGCTTTCAAGGTTTTTAATTTTCTGCAGCAGTTTCTGCAACCTGAGAGAGTAACCAGTTAAAAACCCTGGAAACCATCATTTTCTATTTTAACAGCTGAACACTTCCCACAGTGTCCTGCCTAAATGAGGTTTCTTTCTTCTTCTGTGATCCTTGATTGTACACAGAGAGATTTGATGTTCTTCTGAAATAGCCCATTTAATAGCAATACACATGCATTTAGAGATTTAAAGCCAAAATGAACTGCTTAAGTAGTCTAACCTTCTGCACAGCACAGGCTGCAGTATTTCACCTAGTAATTTCTGCTGCGTTCTACTACATTTTGATAAGCTACAGGGTCTCTTCTAGAAACTAACTTTTTTTTTTTTTAAACACAAGCTCCAGCTGATCAAAACCCTACCCTATTGCAATGTTATTTCAGCAGTAAAATACATTTATGGTTTAAAATGTCCATCTTCTTGCTAAGTTCTGCCTTAGCCACCGGGTCTTGTTATGCCTTTTTTCACCTAAAAAAGTCTTATTCGTCTTGTACCTTCAAAGCTCCACATCTGTCTAGGAACTTACAGAACACGATCCAGCAATAACTTTGCCTTGGTTCAATTACACTCTTCTAACCTCTCAAGAAGGACCAACCATCGTTTTATAGTTACGATGATGGTATAAGCAGGACCAACACATTTCTTTAAGCCCTGACTCACGATCTGTACCTTAATCACCAGTAGCAGACAGTAAAAGTTATCAATAATCTAACATCTTTTTCCATGATCCCATTACCTTCTGTTTCATGAGCCACAAAAAATAAAAGTTTGCACATATCCAATACCTGAAACTGTAAGCAGATCAAATTGGTTCAAGGTATATACAGCGGTATTTCTTATTGAAAACTCAAAAGCTCTGGCTTAACAAATAGCTAATAGCTGCAGCAAAATTTTGCTTTAATGTAATTACTGACTTGTAACAGTTAAATTCAGCAAGAGGAAAAACCTTAGGCCTTTGGAGTTGATGAAGAATAAACAAAAGGGGTGATATCAAAGTAATATTAATGGGTGCGTTATTTCTACTATAAACTATGAAGACATTTGAAAAGGGTTGTAAAGCTGAGCTACAGCAACTGACAGAATATGTAATTATACAAGCAGCTGCATTCCAAATTTTGCCCGGATTTGCAATTTCCTGCAATTAGAGAGGAATGTATACATCTCCATCTTATGCATTTTAAGCAAGACACTCACTATTCACATGTTAGCTCCCAGGCACACCTATTGTCATTTCAAAACAAAACGACAGGGAAGCCACAGAGAGGCAATACACCTACTTTATCTAGCAAGAGAAGGCCGGCTTTTAACTGGGGGAGGAGTTCTCTGAGGAGAAACTAAAAATATAACGCTAATATCAGAAATGCACATAGCTGCAACCAGCGAGAACAGCTACAGAAGTCTGGCCAGGCACCGCTGCTGTGTGCTTATTTCGTTATACTCTGAATACTGCAAAGCACCTCATAAGCCTTCAGGGTGGGATCCACACTGTTCTCCAGTGGAAAGCTTTAAGGCAGTGAGGAAGAACAGTAACAAAGATTTAAGAGCTCATTAGAGCACCAGAGTGAGATCATTTCGTACAGAGGAGAAACCTGACCTCACACGGATGCATACCACATTTCTGTCGTTGTTCCTGAAAGAAAAGGATACAGGATTAAGAAAACAGGAAAGGAACGACAGTAAGATTTTCCAGTGTCTTTACAAGAAAATGCAAAGTAAACCTGCAAATACCAGCGCAAAACACAGAAGTGCAGGACTGATAAAGAGCACTGCCTGTTTGCTGAGCCCATGAATACCTATCGCAGAGGAAAAGGGAAAGGGAAATTAATCCTCCTAGGCCCAAAAGCAACCAAACTCTGTGGCTGCTGCGAACTGTGCCCAAGGACTGCGTGGGCTGCAGTGGGGCGGGATTGTTAAAGGACACGCCAGAGGCGAGCAGAAAGGGAGCTACTGCTGAAAACCTCCAGATACACACCTCTCACCACAACGCTACAAAAAAGTTTACTGCCTTACAGATATTTTTGAAATCTCAGTTTTAGCATGAGCAGTTTGCTTTCCCAGTGTTTAGCTTTTGAGAACTGAACTCAAAAAGGAAAAAAACAGAAGGGGAACAAAAACATAATGGGATTATTTGGAGCGATGCTGTTGGCAGAACCAGCCAGGAACAAATCCCGAAACAGTAGCTGGACTTCAGAGAAATTAGCAATTTCTGCATCACCTCTGCGCTGCTAAAAAGATCCCAGCGTGAGAGAGACAAAGCAGGGGCACAAACATAACACAAGACTGCCAAAATCACCGTGCTCTAGAGCCAGAGAGCATCTAAACCTCTTCAGCTATTTCTTGAGATGGTGTGTAAGCCCACCAGAAGGTGGGCATCCCACCAGCCACTACAGACCCACTGCTCTTGGGAAGGTGGGAGAGCTCCAGGCAGGAGCAAACTTGCATATTCTTTACCAGTGATTACAGGGAGATGCAGTTCAGGCTTGTGAAAATCCCATACGGCACACAACTCCCAAAACGCAAGGGGAACGAGAGATAATGCAAAAGGAACAAGAGATAAACACCTATTTCATTCTACTAATTATAATAACCAAAAAAAATCCAGTCTAATGGACCAGTCTTTTATAACGAATGAGTCTTTTATAATGCACTTCTTTTTAATTTGTTTCATCTTTACACGTTAAATCTTTGAATTCATCTAAAGAATCACCCAAATTAATGTTGTAGCATGCACATCCTGAAAATACAGAAAAAGCGCAGAACGTCAGCTTCGGTCTGTTAGATTAGATTTAGGCACTTGCAAGAAGACTGCAGCGCTACTTTGAAAAAGACACTGACAACGACAAATTACTAAAGAAGGCGGCAGACAAGTATTGCTTCATGTAATAAATTGCTCACTTATTTTTCAATTTGTTCTTCCAAATTTTTATCTTGGGCAGCAGAGACAAACAGTGACGCTGTGAGATACCATCTCAGATCTAAGTGACACGCAGCGGCTCGGAGGGCCCCACTTCATTGTAAGCACAGCTCTATCACTCCACGCTACGTGAAAGTAGCCACTTCAGAAACCAAAGTGCTGCTTGTGACTAGCACTTCTCTATATTATCCTGCTCTGGGACGACAGGATGTGAAACTGAAAAGTCAAGCGATGTAGCACCTGTATATGCAGCCCAGAAGAGGAATGTTTATACAAAGCACTCCTAAAATAGACTGATGAGAGTAAGGTATTATCACCTGGTAATTCAGATTTTCGGAAAACAGTCGGTCTTACAAAAAAAAACTACAAGGAAAATGAAAAAATAAGGGATTTCTGCAAACCAGTAAAATTTCAGTTAGTTCCGTTTCAGTTTCATTGCTCCCTTGCCACCTCTGAGAGCTCTGAATGACCACTGCAGAACATCCAACAGCACCCAGCCCTGTGGCTCTCTCTCTGCTTTTTGGAGAACCAGGAGCTGTGCATCGGCCAAAGGTCCCTGCAGCAACCCAGCCTGAACATAGCAATAGCATGAGGCAAATGAACAGTAACCCTCAGGTGGAAATTTGTCAAAATAAAACATTTTCAGAGTTTCAATGAAAAAGCAGACGTTTCTGAAAGCCATGACTCTAAAAATTCATCCAGTGAAAGCAGTTTCTCTGACAGTTTTGGTGGTGAATTAGCAGCTGTAGCGGATGCTAGGCTGCTTGAATGGCCGTCGTGGCTCTGGCAGAAGTCAAAGGCTGAGCCCACAGTGAGCCTGCAAAGGGAAAAATCACATAGTTCTCATGGTTTTGAGAGAGCCGATAAGATGAAGAGTTAAAAGTTGTGAGTTCTGAGCTCAGAAGTGTACTGGAGCCTTATTTAGATGCATTTCTGTCTGGGAAGAAGAGATCTGACAATATTAAATTACGGATTTACTTTTATGTCAGTTCTTCTACAAGCACAAGGGACAAAGAATCAGAAATGAGTCAGATACTTTTTTCTCTTATGATCAAGCACCCTCGATTTCAGGGCAGACAGCTGAGAGGACAAGGCCAATGTTTTAAGCAAATGGAAAACCTTGGAGTTAAGCTTTGAGTGCATGAATACAAACAGTCTCTTTCCCACAAGCACCAAGCTCCTATCAGCTCACCCCAAAACCAAGCAGTACTGTGGAATACGCACAATGCTTGCAGCTCCTGCTGGCAGAGGAAGAACTCACCCCAACAGTCAGCCCTGTGCTGTAAAAAGCAAGCCAGATACCCTCCAGAAGTTACTATCCCAAAAAATACACTTGCAAAGGTTCAGTAAAGCTCACTAATAGTGTTTCAGGTAGAACCGCTCTAAAACACAGCAGCCGTCTGTGGTGTTTAACACAGTCTGTCTGCAGGCATGTCCCCGTGATGCTGCCCTTGTGGAAGAAGACGTACGTCCCAGGGGCTCACCACTTGCAAGACAGCCTTGGCTCCAGAAATCCAGCAGCTCTGTGGTCACAGGTGCCTCAAATTCCCACCCACCAGCCTCCACGCTTTTTTGTCCATGTTTTATGTGCAAACATAACTGTGAAAACATAAGTATACACTTATTTCTCTAAAAATGCACTAAAACATTTACAGTGGCTACAAAACGTGTTTTCTCATTGGATTTTTTTTTTTTTTTTTTACAGTTTATTGTTAAATAAAGCTCATCTAAAATTTATTGGAGTATAATTCTTCAGCTGCATTTACTACGTTTCATTGCCTTGGTCTGCATCCAGTATCTTGGCAAATAACGCAAGTAAAATATTAACACTGGTTATCGATTATGCCTTAACCGATCCTGTCACCTGAGCAAACATTCTGCATTTTGGCAACGAAAGGAAAAACTGCATCTTTTGGGAAGCAAGAAAAAACATACTCCACCCACACTTAGTTCAAACCCTGGAGTTGTGCGCACAAAACAGGAGACAGCACTCTAGTTTTTAATGTTTCTCTCTTCCCTATGGAGCTGGAGTCTTTTAGAATACATAAGCCCCATGAAAAATGTCAGGCTGGATAATTTATTTTCAGTTACAGTTTTTGTGTGTTTGAAATCAGTTTGCTGATTTAGCAACTGGTAGATAGAGTCTCTCTCACAGTTCAGCACTCATTCAGCAATCTGCAGAGCAAGTTACATCTGCAAACAAAGAATATTTATCTTTTTCATCTGTTTGTATGCTGCAAGCTTAGCATTGACTATTCAAGTCCGACCAACCTGCTGAAGTCCTCAGAAGTGAGCAAGATTCTTCCAAAAACCTCCCAGCTCTGCTCATCTGCAGTAACTTTCCACCTGCTTTACATGCTAGACTTACGCCAGGCTAACTAGGGGCTGCAGGTCTAGTGCAAACATTAGATCCGGCTGTTAAGAGGAGAAATGATGCACAGAGATGGCTTCGTTCCTCCCTCCAACACAAGGAAGAGCAAGCTGCCCTCCAGGAGCAATCACCTGGGCCTTCACCACAGCCTCCATGGGCACCTGCCAAAAACAAGCAGCCTCTCCCAGTGTGAATACTGATAAAAAGCTGACAAATAAACCAACACAACAAAAAAAAAGTGAACATGAACATCTTACTTCCTACTGCTTATAGCGGGTCCATGCTTTCTAATAACCTAAATCTGTTAATACTGTGGCAGTTCCATTAGCAGCAAAGGTAATCCTACATTTAACTGAACACAAACTACACATAAAAGCCATTAGCCTTGTCCCTCCTTGCCATCCTCCCGTCCATGTCCTGTCCTCCACTGCTCCCTCCGATGGATGTTTCTGTTGATCTCCCTGGGTTTCCCCTCCCTACCCGGGCATCTGTGCCCAGCCAACCATGCACTTCCAAAAGCTGCTCTTGTGGCCCTGCTAGTTCTTCAATTTCTTTTTGCATGAAAAGCTCCACTGACAGCTGCTCGGTGCTCCAGATGGAGGTTTTCAAATACAAATACACAGAAATACTGGGACCAGGGCAGTGAACACGCCGACTGCAGAAACACGCTGATGCTCCGAACTATTCCCCACCGCTCCTTCTCCTCCCACATCCCAGACCGCCTGGATAATTAACTGCTCACTGCACTAATATCTTCATATTAACACAGAGCCTGGAGAACTAGAACAAACAGTAGAAAATGAAATATGAACAATTTGCTTTATAAAAAAGTTTGTGTAGGCAGCTCAAATCCCACTGCTGCCCCTGGGCACCACTAACGCAGGGCAGAAAGTGGTATTGCGTATTTCCCTCACCCCCACCATACGTGCCTTGATTTTCACACAGGTTAGCAGTCTGGCCAGACAGCAGCTGCTCAGGTACCCACAGCTCCTCCTGTGACATCTCTGCTCTCCGTGGGCTAAGCACACCAGTACGGGCACCGCTGTTTCTGGAGAGGACTTGGATGCAGAGGGAGCACGTTCCAGCTCAGATTAATGGTTCAAACTCTTTCCCGGACATGCTTCACAGATGCACACATGAGCAAGTGCCATCCCATCGTATCACCAGCTGAAAGGAGTCTGGCTTGTTTTTAAACCCGAGAGAACACAGATCCCAAGTTACCATATCCCAATCTTCAACAAAAGCTCAGTAGCGGGTGAGCGTTTACGTGATTAAAACTGAAGAGATCGTCATTTGGAGTCAAATAATCTGCATCCCAGCTGATGGATGCCGGATGTTTAATGCAGCCTGAAATCAAGCTCCCCCTCAAAGAGAGGAGTAGATAATAAATATTTAGAAAGGGGAAAAAAAAAAAACAACCGACTAAAAGATCTGTTTTGAAATTAGGAGATTTCATCTTTCGAAATGAGGAATTTCATATTTCATTTAAATTTGTTTCAAAGCAGAGAAACCTTTTTAAAGTTTAACCATTTCACTCAACTTTTTGATCTTCTACTAATCACCATATCGTCACTGAAGAAAAACTGATTGCTTACCTAGGACTGAATGGGAAAGAACAGAGATAAGAATAAGAAAGCCCCATATTCAGATCACACCTCTGCCAGTACAGGTATGTCATATGCTGCTTCTCCTCCAAGATACCAAACACATTACTGCCTGCAGATGGATATCAGTTAAAATGTCATATTAATCAGGGTTTCACAAATCACCCAAATCCCACAGCAACATTCAGTTATCTTCAATGTCACTGAAAGGGGAAATGGTTTCAGGGTCATTCCAAGCACATAACCAAAAAAAAAGCTGCGGGCAGGGAGAAAAACAAAACCTTCCTAGGGAAAATAGCCTATTTAATTTTTAAAAGATTAAAGATTGATAGCTTCCACTACTAGAATCACGGTGTACAAAATATCAATCTTGCAAAAAATAGATACATTGCCCTGATACCATATTCTGAATAATAAACAGTTACGTTTAGCGCTGCAAGCCACGCATCATGGCATAGCATTGACATTATCACACTTGATTGATTTAGGACTAGGTAGAGGTATTTCAATAAATCAAAGGTTCAGGTTTCAATCCTAATCCAGTCTTATAGCAGGTCCAACTCCTCTCCATCCATCCCTAACAAGTATTTCTGTAACCTGGTTTGTATAGGGCTTAAGGATGGATACCGCACAGCTCGCCAGGTAACATGCTCCAATGTTTCTCTGCCTTGGGCATTGGGAATTTTTTCCCTAGTACGTAATGAGAATCTGTGTTGTAATTTAAGCATGTTCTTGTCCCATTCACAGAGGGCATGGGGGAAAAAATAAATCTTTTCTCCACAGAAACTTCTTCATATTTTGATATTGATTCATATCTCACCTTGGTCTTTCCATCTTTAACATAAAGACCCTCAAAAACCTGTATGTTCCACACTTAAGACAATCATCACTTTTCTCTTTTGGACTCTCCCCACTTGGTCTTCCCTGAAAAACTGGATATAAAGTAAGAACAATTGTACCTTGTTTCATCAAAGCTCTTTCTAACCCAGCACCCTGTCTCCAACAGCGTTGAACAGCAACTAGCTAGGGGAGAAGTTTAGGACTAGACAAACATAACAATACTGGAAGACACAACTTCCTAAAATCTAACGGTTCGTAGCTGACGTACTTCCCTGACTAGAGAACATTTTTCGTATTTATCACTAACAATGAATTTTTTCCTTCGTGAATTTATCCAGTCGTTCCCTTTTGGTTCGCTCATGAGAACAGAGGGGCAGCAGCAGAGCAGCACAATTGCTTCCACCTGCTCTGGTGCGATACACCCCTGTTCACTGCCTCCCCTTCAGTGCAAGGAGCCCTAGCCTAGCCAAATCTAGCCAAATGTTCCTTGCACAGAAACCCTTTCACACTTGGTCATCACCCCTTCCCATCCCTGGGCCTTTTCAGTTCAACCACACCTCTCTTTCAGCTCAGACGGCAACCAGAACTGCACGCAGCATTCCAGGAACGGATTGG
Source organism: Anser cygnoides (assembly GCF_040182565.1). NCBI lineage: Eukaryota > Metazoa > Chordata > Aves > Anseriformes > Anatidae > Anser > Anser cygnoides. Next base: position 9,846,253 of record NC_089880.1, read on the forward strand.
AATATTTTAAGTTTCTCTTTCTTCAGCTTTCCTTATGATTCTTAGGATTCAATTTGCTATTTTCACCACTGACATTTCCGCAGAACTATCGTTATAACCCCAAGAGCTCATTCACATGCCACGACAGCCAGATCACATAAACACACATATAAAAATTACGATTTCCCCTTTAGATGCATTTTTGTCACGTTTATCTCCCATCCGATTTTTATCTGACATTTTACCGCTTCATTACTCAGTACCACGAGGGCCCTTGGCGATCCTTCCCTGTCGTCCTTCACATGTGCTCCCAGTGATTTACTCTCATCTCCCAGCTCGAGCATCTTGCTCGTCACCTCCTTTCCCAGACCATGCACACGGAGCAGCACAGGCTCACAAGGTCCCACTGGAAACTGCCTCTGCAGACTGATCAGACGCCTCCTCTCTGCTGGTTGCTCAAGGGTAACAGGAAAGACATTCACACGAGCAGTTTATTCTTGCTGAGAATCTGAGTTTATCAAATGTCATTTGAAAATGCAGTAAACGACGTCAATCCAACCTCCTTTGCCCACGTGCTCCCTGGTCCCTTCAAGAGCTCCAACAGCTTTTAGATTCATGACTTCTCTCCTCAAAAACCATGCTGACTCTTCCCCAGAACATCACATTTAATCGCATGCCCTCAATCCTGCTCTTCAGAGCAGTTTCCACTCAATTGCCTGGCACAGACAGCCGGTGTACGGGTAACAACGGACGTAATTACCCTGTAGATTATCACGGTTTTCATGAAGTCAAACGCAGTGGGCACAACAGCTGTAAGAAACTGTACTGTCCCTCATGTGGACACGATTGTGAGAAAGAAGGTAATTTCCAGATGTCTCAGTGTTGCAAGATAGAAAGATAGAGATAATGACCGCTTTAACAACTGCAATAGCTTCTGCTTGACTGAAAAAAGAACATCGAAGGTAAGATTTGATAAGCTTATTTCTCCAGGGAGGAGACTAAAGGGGGCACAATTGACAGAGGAGCCTGCATTCAGCAAGCATCCTGACTTCAGGAGGGGGGGAAAACAGAAGGCAACACGTAAGCAGCTTCATCGATAAGAGGAAGGGTTGATATAAGGAGAATTGATATAGAGACATCTGACCTCCAGGCTTTCCAAAATGCTGCCACGTAGCATTACGAAACGATTCTGTTCCAGGGGATGCAGAAGCAGAGGCACTTGTGATAAACCATCCTCTTAACAACCTAGCAAGATACACCTCATTTGGTTCCCACAGTTCTATACTCAAATGACACTCACTGAATCTCAGGAACGCTGGAACTTGACTGGCCAAATCCAATCAAAGCATCACAGTACAATGGAGAATTCATCAGTTAACCTTCTTGGACTTAATTTTCCAATTTAAGCATAAAAAGTTTGTGTGGTTATTACATAATATTTAACACCACATGTATTGTTATATATAACAGGAGTCAGAGTGTATCTTGCTTTGAAAATCACATATTGGAAACTTTACCTTTAGAATTCAAAGTCTGAGACATCCTGCAACATTCATCTCCACTTTGCCACACAAACAACTAAATGGGACCACACTAGGAACCTGCCTGGGTCTAGTACCCCATCACTGACAGTAACTGACAAATGCCTAGAGATGACTACAAGACCGAAGCAAATATGTGTATATCCTTCTTCAGAATATTCCCCAGCCTGCTACGATTTGTATTCTGCAGCTTCCTAAGCTTGTAATCCACATTTGTATATTTGATAGGTTTTGATGCATTTCTTCTTTCAAGAATGTGTCGTCCAACAGATTTTGAACCCATGTACATTGTTTGTATCCCCAGTGCCCTGTGGGAAGAATTCCCCACACCGAGTGAAGCCGCAGCTCCTTTTACTTGTCTCTATCCAACTGATCCCAATTAGTTCCCTCTTACAGGGGAAGAGAGGGATCAGCTCCTTCTCCATGCACTTTTCCCACACAAGACCCTGACCTTCTTGAGCGAACACCTCCTGACCTGACAACCCGCTACTTTTCTTTGTCAGCTGATCTGTAATCCCATCTACCTATGCTTCAATCTAAAAATTAAAAAAAAAAATAACTCTTGAGTTAATACAGATACAAAACAATGACAGTTTAGTTACTGTTCTATCTGACCCAACTGTTCCTTTCGCTTTTCCATCCACTGGTTTCATGGATTCTCTAGCACCCTTCCTTCCTCTTTGTGCCTGAAAAAAGTTACTAGTTTTTATGCCTGCATCTCCATCAGATCTCCTCCTCATTCCAGCTTGTTAATATTCAGATTCACCTACATCTACATTAACTGGTGCTTCCCAGTGCCCCCCATCCCACCCCTCTGCCAGCAAATACCACGTACACTTCCTTCGTATCACCTACTTTCCTCCGCAGCAAGCCTCCCACAGTCAGTCTGTTCTTGCACCAAATCTTGTACTCAGTTCCTTCTCTCACTTCACAGGTTTCAAACCCTTCTTATTCCTTCCCCCATCAGACATTTCAAAGACTACTAACTCAGTGAAAGATGACAAGCTCTGGCCTCTCCCATCCTCCTTTCCCTCTGAACACCTACCGCTTAATTTTCTCACTATAACCATTACTGACGCTTTCAACTTCTGCCTCTGTCCCCTCCAGGGGCTGCCATGATTTCCTCCTCTTCTCTTCTCCTTCTGTCCTCTGTAACCTCTATCCTTTGATGCCATCCTTTCCAAATGCAAGAACACTTACTTTGTTTCAGCACGCTGCCTCTCTGGGACAGATGCCTACTTTGTGTTTGAAAGAGCACCTGGCATGCTGTGGGCATAAACTGACAACTTACTGTAGATCTGCAGCAAGGCTGACACAGAGCAGCAACAGGGAGGCTGCCCTGGGATGGAGTGCAGCAAGAGAGCTGATAAAAACAGGATCTGAAAAGTCATTAACGATCACAAACACCACCTGAAACCTTACCTTCTCCTCCCATGCCGACCTTCGGTGAGTTACAAGCTCGTGTAGCTGGTCGCGGAGAGCCATCAGATCTCTGGATAATTTGTTGATTTGCCCAGTCAGACTGCCAGCCCAGGGGCAGCACGAGGTCGCCTTTGGCAGCCTGCTTTTCTCTATGTGAGTGTCCTGTAGCTTGCACGTACTTCCCTCTTCAGCCATATTATCTAACACAGTTTCCTAAAGGGAAAACAATAAAAGTTACTTTTCAGCAGAAGCTAAAATGCCCCCCCCCCCCCCCCCCCCCAGTAATCTACAGCTAGGAATTTACTGCTGCCATCTCAGGATACGGTTGCTCCACAATTTCACAGCTATTTTAAGAGAACCTCCTTAGTTCAATCTAATGTACTTGTAAGTTAACAGAAAACTTATGTTGCTAACCCAGCTTATTTTAGAAAGCACTGCATGCTGTGAGCTACTCTCCACTGCTATTACTAAGGCATAAAGTAACACTTCGGGAACAGAGATCATCAATACTGCAGTAGTTCCAGATACACCCTTTCCTCTCAAACTCTGACGTTGGATGCGCTTCTGTGGCCTTCTGTAACAAAGCAATGACCAGGACAGAGAAAAGTGCTCACACTGCTCGGGACAGTCCCATTAACTATGTAGCACAGTAAGCTGCAGCACCCGTGGGCCCGCCTGTGTCCGTGTACAGCTCCAAGCCGATGAACCCCAAGAGATCTCTGCTCCAGGCTGGGCAGGAACATTGCTAGCTCTGTTTGACCCTGGCCATCTAACTGGTTCTACCATCACTTCCGCAGCTGAATTCAGAAATCGCAACCCTTATTTGAAATACTCAAAAATAATGTAAGTTCGGAGTCCTTGAAATACATGCACCTGCACAATGTAGCACACAAATTACAAATACAGTCCTCAGGCCATGACAGGATAACTAAAGGACCCAAGCCTCACCACTCAGAATTAAACACTTATTTCCATTTTGTTACCAAGACAACATCAAATAGGAGAGGTCATAATCTCTTTTAAGGACATTATTAGCATTCAAAATTATCTTTCAAAAGTGGAGAAGTGACCTAAAAACAGTAAGAGGAAATTCAGCAGTTGAGCAGCACGGTCAACATGTGAGCAAGGGAAAAACAAATGCATAATTACTGACTCAGCAGCAATACTGCTGAAAGAGATATCAAAAATCAGACAGAAGTCACTAACGTAATTCTGATAAAGCTAAGTACCATTTCAGAGAGTATAATCATGAATCTTTGTGATAGAAGTGCTGACCGCAATACTGATGTACAGGTGAGGTGCACGGAGTTAAACACAGACAAACACGACAGAAAAACCCATCTGGGAGCAGCAACCACCACCACTTGAAGGAATGGCCCACAAAGAGACATTATGAAAACCAATTTTGTTTAGCCTAGAAACTAACAGCCTTCACTTTATATAAGGTTGTTGTAAAGAGGATGGGATTTTTCCCTGCAGGCAGATTCAAAACTTTGGCTTAATCCAGAGCAAGGGGGTTCTGGGCTGATATGAGAAAACTTTGCAATATAGCTAAGAATGGCAAAAGACACCCTGCAAAACCTCCTTTCTAAGAGAGCATCAGCACTGCAAATTATCCCCAACTGGACTGGAGGAGCAGCCTGTGATAACGCAGGTGTGTTCTGGACACTGGCAGCCTAACAAAGTGCACAGCAATAACACTAAACTTGTTTTTTCTCCTCTCTTTAATTTGAAATTCATTTAATGGCAGAATTTTAAAGTAAAATTACTGCAGTCGCTCCAGTTGCTGTAGTTAAGTCATACTCTGGCCTAAGACAACTGTTTTGTCTTGCTTTAAATGTTACATTTAAGAGCCAACGTACTCGCCCTTTTAAGTGAGGGTGCTGTGCCACAGCCCATCAGTGGAAGCAGCAGCTGAAGGCTCCCCACACAAAGTCACGGGGTGGTAATGAAGTCCCTTGCTGCCTTCATGGAGTCTGTTTCATCTCCTTCTGCCTGACTCTTTGCATCCAGCGTAGCACATGCGACTGCACAGAAGAAAACGAATAGCAAAACAGCAAAGAATACGAAGAAAGAAAATGCAGAAAATAGGGGAAAGCAGGAGGGAAGGTCATCAGGACAGCAATGGAGAGCAGAGCCATACCCTAATTCAGGGATGAGCTGAGCATAATGCAGAGCCACACATCCCCATGTGCATTCAAAGTCATCTTTTCTACACACGTTTACACCAGAAAACAGCAAACTAAAATATAATTGAAGCTTTCAGAAAATTTTATTAATGGGGACTGATCATGAATTCTTGGTGGCTGAAATTATTTATGATCTCCCGGGGCTGACTGCAGTGCATTAACTTAAAAGCAAATTGGTCCACTTCCTAAAATGAGGAGGTAAGGAAGGGGCTGTGCTTTCAAGCAGCAGGAAACTTCATGATCTCATACTTCATGCTGAGCATAGCAGCAGGTACATTTGAGGTTAAAAATGAAAACCCAGTCCTCCCTTTTCTATTTTACCTCAAATTTTCTTAAGTTCTCCATTTCTGCTCCGCATCTGAAGTTGAAACCCTTACATTCCACCCCCCCCCCCCAAAAAAAAAAATCTTTCTTTTCTGGGATGTAAAAAACTGGTTCTATTGGTTCTATATGTTTTGGTAACAACTAAAAGCAACTAATTTCAGACTTTAAAGTTAGTGAGAAAATACCATTAACAGCAGGCTTCAGATAACTGGCTAGCATCTATATTTAGCAGTAATGTCTGGTTTATCAAATCCAGAAAAGTTGTGGTGTTTCTTTTTTTAAATAATAACGTTTATTTCATCTGACAACCCAGAACTAAGACAGTATGGAAGAAAAATTCTCTTGACAGCTTGCTGCACTTGTTTAAAAAAAAGAGAACCAAGCATGAAAAGATGTGGAGATACTAAGTAGTTGTTTTCCTACAGAACCATGCAACTTTAGCTGCTGAATCAGGCAAAGATAAGTCTGAGAGACATACCAATTTCAGAGCAATAGCTGGTAGATCCCTATTAAGACTTGGGAGCCAAGCCAGGCATTAAGCCAGGCACTTTCCATTTGCAAATGCTGAAGGATGAGTTAATAGTTTGTGGGCAGATCTTTCAGAACTCATTTGAAATTACCAATTCCCTACCACATGCCAGAGTTCATCCACACCCAGGTAGAGCGAGGCTGGATTTCCCCAAATTGTAAAGGCACATAAAAATCAAGGCATGGGGTAAAGGGAATGGAAACACTCTTCCTAAAAATAACTTGTAATTTTACGTCCAGTGAACACTTTATATAAAGATTAAGAGTAAGGAACGAGACCAATGCATCTAGATTCAGACATACAGGGAAGGCTGCAGAGCAGACAATGCCCATCAGTACTAAAAGGTTCAGTAATCAGAGTAAGGAAGCTGTATCAGGAACGTGTTACACACATTCCCCACAGCCACCAGGAAGACCTGACAATAATTCTGCAAGAATCATCCCCTCCATCAGACCAGCAATACGACGTATGGATAAAATGGAAAGAGAAAACTACTGTATCCCCAAAGAACATCTCATTCCCATACACCATATGGGAAACACAACCATCACCAACAAAAAACACAACTTGGCCATCCAGCCTGTTGAATGTCTTGTTCAACCACCGCTTCAACTCTTATTTAATAGAGATGTACTGGTCAAGTTTTTTGCAAGTATTTATTTAGGACTTAACTCCATGAAGCAGGTGAGCACCAACAACCACAGTACTTCCCACACTGTTCAACATGTCAGAGGCAAATATTTCTATGAGTACACCAAAATGCCATAGCACTTGCACCTACTGTTTGACTGTATGTCTTTGGAGACAGGCTTATTCTAGTGCTGATGCTTTCCAAACACCTATAAGATGGTAGATGAGTAAGTCAAAAACCATCACGTAACTAACGGCAGTTCGATTGGCTCTACGCTGGAAGAATTCAAGACAGGTCAGACAATATTACACTCCTCTGCCCGGCTTTTAGTGTAGAACAACGCATGTGGGCAATTAATAGTCAGCTCACTGATTCTCAGGATTTTGTAAACTCATACAGCTAATGCAGTGCTCTAAAGAATTATTTTCTGCAACTGTAAATGGGTAAAAGTTGTAGAGAGAAGTGAGATGGATGCTACCGTTTACACTCACTTGAGAAATCATAGGATGCACAGAGAAAGGCTTATTGATTTTCTTATGATCATTCAGCACAGTTCAAGGGGAAATTGGCAATTTCAACACACTATTTGGCTGGGAAAAAATGAAGTTGTTTTCAATATCAGTTGCTTGCAAATTTAGTTGTTCTGAAGTCTGCAATAAAGCTTAGAGTCCCTCTTCTGAAAACCCATTTAATTTTAATAAAATGTACGAATGCTATGTTTAAAAACATTAAAGAGATGAAGATCAAGCATTTTCATCTGTATCAACTTTCTGAAATTTTGCTACTCTGCCCTATATTTCCTCAGCTTAGCTGGGTGATTCTTTCTGAAGAAAACTGAGGGATGAAAGACTAAGAAATCGTTCCTTACTTTACCAAGGCCTTTTCTCCTTTTTCTCAACTGCTGCTGAACAGTTGTTTTGCAGCATTTTTGTTAAAAGGAGCCTTTGGAAGTGGTCAGCTCTTTGTTAGATTTGAGCAAGCTGCACCCTTTAAAATTCATCTGAGTCATTACCATCCACTGCCAATAAACCGGTTCCAGTTGCTTCCACTCCAGAAAGGCTTCTAGTTGCATGGTTTCCAACTCCAGAAGTTGTACCAGCTAGAGGAAAAGAGACAATGGAAAGAAAATCAGGTAACACTACTCACTTCTGAGCTAAATGAAATGGGCATTTGGTCTGAATTACAAAAAGGGAACTCTATGAGAGTGTCAGTGGTACATGACATTTTTTTTTATATGACTATTGTAAAACCAGCTGCACAGACGTGATGAAAACCTGAGGACACCTCCCACAACATAACTGATTTATTCTTCACTCCAAATGTACAAGTATCATAAGGTTCCACACTTGAATGTGTATTTCCATATTATTTTGAAGTATTAAGGAGTCAGAATTCTGATATATTAGCACCTAGAAGCATGCCCATTCACAGAATCTCACAGGTTAGAAGGGACCTCAAGAGATCATCAGGTCCTACCCCCCTGCCAAAGCACGCTCCTTAGAGCAGGCTGCCCAGGTAGGCATCCAGACGGGCCTTGAGTATCCCCAGAGAAGGAGACTCCACAACCTCCCTGGGCAGCCTGTCCCAGTGCTCCGTCACCCTCACCGTGAAGAAGTTCTTTCACATGTTGGTGCGGAACTTCCTGTGATCCATTTTTTGAATATTGTCCCTTGTCCTGTCCCCACAAACCACTGAAAAGAGGTTGGCCAAATCCCACTGTCTCCCACACTTAAGGTATTTGCAAACTTAGATTTCCTCATACTCTATTGAGTATGAGGAGTACGAGGATCTATGAGTATCACAGATCTCCTCATACTCAATAGTAATGACCCCAACTGTGGTATACAGGCATCCCTACTGCTCCAGTACAGCTCCTTTCCATCTGCTCCCACACCTGGGGAAAAGTCAGAACTACAGTTTGTTCATTCCTCTCTACCTCCTCCCCCAAAACCTTTCGTCCCATATTCTGACCACTCAAACTGAGTGGATCTCTGATGCTCTGAAACAGCACAGAGGAACTCCTTCTAAAGACGTTATACGTTTTATAAAACCAAACTGTCTGATTTGCTGCATGAGGAACTCCATTTACCTGACAGTACTTGAAGAAGTGAGAGATTATGTTCTACCTACACAGTTATACATTTTTTGTAATTATATATACAGCATGCATGTATGCACACGTGTATAGAAAAAGAGACATTCCAAGACTATTTATGTATCACTAATGCCAAAATTCTTGGAAAGAATGAGAGGTGAACAACCTAGGAATAAACCAGAGCTTACCAGCTTCAGTATTGGCCATATACTCAAACAGTTTTAATACCTATCTCACATCACCAGCAACTTTTTAAGAAACACACCAACAGTAACCAGTCCCTTGAAAAGGGTGATCAGCCCGAGATCAGTAAAGCTACACCTGCCTTATGCAGACAGCTGACTTCTGCCAGCTTTCTTGGGGTTATAGTTACTTACTACATACCATACAACTGAAGTAACTGCAAAGCACGAGTTGGCTTTGCTACTTTATTCTGCATATATAGCTTGGAGATAGAGAAATCAGAGAAGGGAATGCACTTGCAAAAGTAACTGCTGGAAACTATGAACAGTTTCCTCTAAAACACTGCTGGATCCAAAATACAATTATTACACATTTGTTCGCACAGCTGACACTTGGCATTACACTTACTGACTCTGCTAGTTTCAAGCTCAGCTGTTACATGAAAGGTGAAAGAATGGGTTTCTGTCTCATTTTTCCTACTCTTAGGTGTATCTGCAGTACAAATGGCTTACCTTATAGGATATGACGCTGGCAATAAACCCAGATAAAGACCTGATTAATTATTCAAGCTACAGCTAACATTACTTGATTTTAAAGTAGTTTTGTAACATGGTCATGAGCTGTATGTGACTGCAGTCCAAGCATGTCTCGTGACAGCTAAAAAGGACTGAAGACTAGGAAGGGGAATTTTTCATTTTAAGCCTTAAAAAAAAAAAAAAAAGGAAAAGCTTAGGAAAAAAGCCACATGCCACTTGCTTTCCCACCACAACTGAAAGAACACGGTTCTGTAAATGACCTGCTGGAGTTAACTGACCTTAACAGCAATCAAAGCTCCCTGCGCAGTCTCCTAAGCTAAGGACTTTCAGGATCTTTTGTTTGTTTTTTCTAAACTGTGCCATTAGTCATGCAATACCCAACCAGCTCACTGGAAAGCAGCCATCTGGCTCACTTACCTATTGCATCCTCACCTTTCACTAAGATACTACCATCTCAGAAATATCAGGCCAACAACCCTGCGCCAGGTTGTTGCAGCCATAAATCTGTAATGGGATGACTACACTGCTGATTTGAGGGGGACGGCTTTCAATCTAGCTGGAAAGCTCTGTGACAGTGTTAAGCAGCCCGCAATATCCAACGTTTTAGTTTCTGCCCCAGGACTGGATGGCACTGCTCCCTGATGGCATATCCCATATCCCATGCCATTCTTTTTACAGGTCTTGCAAGACCCTAAATGTTACTGCAGCACAGAGAATAAAGCATAACACAATAAAAACCAATGTTGTACAAATATCCTTGAAATACCTTATCAAAACCATAAAAGTGTTTGAGGTGGGGAGGGACGTCAGACTGCATATTGCATGCCATTAATTTGGCACAAGGACAGTCCCCGCGTGACCCAGGCATGACTGGCTTTCACCCGCACTTGGCAAATGAACAGCTATCTGCCAGCCAGCCTCTTTCCCCCAAGCCTCATCCTTTACTCAAGCTTCTAATGAGCATTTTTTGTTCTTTAACTAAACCACGCATTTTGCAAATTTGAGGTCAATGGCACACGTTTTCTTGGTACCAATAACAGCTCACACAGACGCATCGACGAGCAGTTCCACTCCTGCTGCTCTGTAAGCACCTCAAAATGCAAGACAAATTCACAAACTGCAGCTAAAGCTGTCTCATTTTCACTGACCTGAGGACCCAGATGTTATCATCCCTCCTAATGAAATTTAAAGATAACATCTGCAGAAGACCACTGATTTTGTCTCATGAACAAAGTGAAGCAGTAAGTCAAAAATGTGCCTCACACAATTATCTAAATGATGCTTAGGGATAGCGTATGAAAATTGTCTCCCTCCACACAATTAAGACAAAAGCAATCTCCTTTTTTTTTTCTGGATGAAGTCACTGCTCTAAAATACTTACACTGAGAGAAAAGGTAATGACAAATTCAAATTGCAAATGTCTGCGGAGAAGTGACTCCGTAATGAACACAGAGAAAATGCTCTGCAGCAACAACTTCTCTAAACCACTGTAAGGAATCCATCAGTGGTGCGAACGACTTGCAAGCAACAGCTTTTCCGTAGAGGCTAAACTGTGCTTAACTGAGATGCTTCAGAGCGCTCTGCCAGGAAAGCGCAGAGCCATACAGATGAAAACAAGCGGTGTACAGAACATGCCAGCATCCCCTGAAGTGCAGGTGGGAGCTCCGAAGACAAACCCTCGGCATCCAACCCAGCCCAAGGACCTTTGGGAAACTGAGCTGCAAGAGACAGAGGTAGCGGTATCCTCCCGGTGGTTTTGGGTACTCAGCAATAGGCCCAAAATCCTCCTTGGTAACCACAGCTCTAACTTGCACCAAAAGTCATTATTTAAACGTATCTGAAATTACTTTTTCTGTTGAGATATTAATCTTTTTCGTATTATTTACGAGCATATTGCTGAATTCATTGATGCCTGCAGACTGTTACAGAAATCAATATTTAATAATTTGCAGCATAATGCACCCTGTTCATAGGCTAATTTCCAGAGAGCTCCCCGCAACAAGCATTTCATCTCCAATGCCCACAGACCATAATTCAACTATCATACCACTGCAAAAAGTATTTTTAATCAAAAATTGCTTTGTCTAAATATTCAGAAACTCATCCCATTGTTAGAAACACACACGCAAAACAAGCTTTCAACAATAAATTATGTTTCTTGGCTCAGAGACAACAGACTGCTGATTCATCACCTATTCACGCGTGACTGTAGACAGACAACTTGCATTGGGCTCCAGCTCGCTGCAAACCTCACTCCAAATGCCAACATCTCTCAAGGATGACTCAGGGCTCAAGACAGAGCTGGAATATGCCAGGTTTTGGAAGCCTGGTATGAAAGCTTATATGGGGAAGGTATCAAAAGATCGTTTCATGCTTCTGTTTAAAATGGAAATGGTTTTATTCAACTTGAATTTTGGAAAACTGAATACTATTTCTGAATAACTAAGAACTGTGAGAGAAAATAAGAAGTTCCTTCCCAAGAATGCAAGAAAAGGGTGAACGCTCTTGGTAAAGGCAGATGCACCTAACCAAATACCAGATGAAAAAAATAAAATACAGCCCAGCTTCATCCCCTATGCTTCCCATACGAAACTCCCTTACCAGAAATAAGCAAACCTAGACAAACGAGAGCCCCTCAGCAGGCAGGCTGTTAGGTGGATAACATTTTGTTTAGGACAGCACATACACCCTGCATCACACATTAGCAGGGCAAAGTTTTGGAACCCCTTCACCAAAATGCAGAGAAAATCTTGATATCGTACCCATCTCAGGCCGGGACAAAAATCAGCGCCGTAGGTGGACACGCTCAGTGCTACAAGATTCAGTTCCACATTGTGATTTCTCCAGAAGCAAAGCTGGTTTAAAACATTCCATACATCCCTTGAAGGCTGAAGCTAAAATAAATAGACCTGAAAACTAGCAAGTCACGCTGCAGTACTGTGAAGTACAAGGAGCTGAGGAGCAAAAACCAACAGACCAATAGGCAGCCTCTAGCCACAAGGCAAATAAAGATCTGTTCAAGTCATTTCACAGGCAGAGAAATATTGTCGAGGGTTGAGAAAGAGCAGGAGAAATGCTGCAACCCAACTACCACGAGGCACATGGATCAGAAAGGCTCCTGGATGACAAAAGTGGGTGAGCACTTCTCCCACTGCCAGCTACGGACCCCGTAAGGGACCTTGACCAAAACTCTAATAGGATAGGGAAAGGTTCCCTGTGGCTGCAGGAGCAGGTATTTATCATCACCACTTCAGAATGGTAATGGCAGATTTTCTTTTTTCCCTGTGGTGCAAGAAAAGATCCAATTTGGATCTTCTGAAAATAAAAGTAAGTAAAATCTAAAATAGAGCAGCTTTGGATGCTAGGAAATGTGCAAAACCTCCAAAAACCTGAAATAAAAGACCTAACTTTTCCACTCAGCAGCACCAGTTTTATACCACCACGGCTTGAACTTCAATTGAGTTATCTCAGTTTTACATTGCTGAGAGCAGGGAATCAAACCACTAGTTAGAAACTTAAGTGACAACGATCATCATTATAAAACATAATTGCTATTTGTGGACGGATTTAGAAAACATCTGTTTAAAATGAAACTGAAAGAAAATGGGATTTAGAGCAAACAAAATGAGGCATTTGGCACACAAAAATTGCACATTTCACATTGATAGGCAATGAACTAGGAGGTACTAACAGTGGCAATCACTTGCAGGGGAGCAGGTCAATGAATGGACCACTTTGCATTTTTCCCCAAGGATATGGCACATATTAAACACCCGGCAAAAAGATCAGGAAAAAAGATTGAAGTGCAGGTTTTATACTTTAACAGCCAAGATCAAGATGAATGAGAATAGAAGTACACGTTTTCTTCCCCAAAGGTATTTTTGATTTTGGGCATGTAACTTTGCATACCTGAGCAGCCAAGTTTCCAGGCAGTACTAAGTACCTTTACTGGAACGGAAGGTCAGTTGAAGCACATTCAGCGGGTACCAAAAATCACAATTTACTTTAAGAAATGTCAGCCAGAGGATTTCAAAGGACAACATCAAATTATATCACAGTACTGCTTGACAGCTGTTCATATTGTACTGCTATCCAGTACCCCCACATAGCTGGTATCAAAGAAAGACCATTACTCATCTGATTTTATTCAGACTGTTTCTGTACATAGAAGAAAGCATTATCCATATTCAGCTTTTTCTTTTTTTCTTCCCCCTGTATACTTGCCCATTTTACTGTATTTTTAACAGACCACAAAAATGCATGCAGAAATAGAAACGAGTCATTTCTAAACCACTTTTTAAACTCATTTAAATTCAATAAATTCAGAACTGAATGCTACATTTCTGAACAGTTCTGATATCCCCATTTCTCCATTATGTTCCCACACTGGATGTTACTACCCCATGCAGAAGAGCATGTCCCTTTTGTGCGTGTGGTAGCTATCAGTGCTATCGTCAACAGGGAAATTTAGCTTTTTGGTTTCACCCTCTCCCCTTTATTACCCCATCTATCTTTGCCATCAGTTTATTATGTCTGTGTCCTTCCTTAAGATCCTTATCCTGCGTTTGGCAGTGAATAGACAAAAATGCTATCCTTGCATAAAGCTGAAGAAATGGCTTTTTAAAACCACTTTGCATTGCCAAACACCTACTAAGCCAAGATTGGCATTTTTCCCTCCCCTCGAGCTTTCATGATTTCTCTTCAAAATAAAGGACCGTGTAGCACAAGTTCTGTACTGATGCCTCATCCTCCTGTTGGGGCTTCTCCATATGGGTTCACCTGTTCTCAGAGGGTACCATTGCTGGTCCCGAAGGGGCTCAGAGGCCAAAGTCCTTGGTGGTCCTGAACCTTGGAATGATGAGCAGCGACGACCAGGGCTCCCCCAGTTCTGCTTCAAGGGACAGCTTGCCAGGGACGGAGCTTACCAACAGACGTCCTCCGTGTCAGGGTCTGCAGCCCACAGCAGCCAAAACCCAACCTCTCGGTGCTAACCAGCATAAATGTTAAACAAAACGCAACTCTCACTCAAGGACGGGGAAAGAAACTTGAAGAATGGCCTTCACCGCTGGAGACCCAGAATTAGGACAGGATACTTGTGTTATTTAAACAACAAAAAGTTAGTTGATATGCAGATTAGCATGAGCTTATCAACTGGATATGAAATCAGTTTCTCCCAGCCTAGCTCTTCGACAAGCCATCACAGCCTATCATGCACGCAGGTATTTTCACACATCTTAATATATGCATTATTGACTAGAGAAACTACTCATTTAAAGTCCACTAGTCTCCCTTACGTCAATTGATTTCTCTTCATCTTCTCTTAACACAGTCCTTTAAGTTAAGTGACAAACATGTTTTAAAAGAACCACAACTCTGAAAACACTTGCAAAGCATGAGTACCAGCTGGTTTTATAGTTCTATTTCCTTGGTTTTTTAAAAAAAAAAAAAAGATACCTGCCAGTAGAACTAAGTTAAGCTAACATAATGGTCCAACTGAACATAAAGTGTAATTTTAGTAGGCTATTAAAAAATTTCTACCAGTCTCCTCCTAATCTGAGTTGCTTTCTCACCTCAAAAAAAAAGATACATACAAAAACAGATTTCAGTTCAGTTCAGCTCTCCAGTAACAGCTCAGCTGTGAGCAAAGCCAATGGAATACATGAATTTAACTGCAGTTTGCTTGTTTAACTAGCATTACCCTAGAGAATACAATAGCCCTACTTCGCTTGACTTTCCAGGTGGGCTAGGTGTTGTTTTGAGGCAGCGGAAGCCTAGGCTGAACTAGAAGAAAGCAAAGCAGGCATTTTGCATTGAGATACCCAAGGGAGGGTACCCAACGTACCAGGCAGACTGATCTGAATGCACCCATTTGGTCCAAGAGGGGCAACCTACACTGAGAAAATGGGACTCTATCAGACACTTCCAGAGGCATAAGCACGGCCTTAAGGTTGAGTTCTTCTGTACAGGGGACTGGAAGTGCTGGACCAGGCAGCGCTCAGTGTCCAAGATAACAGAGGTCCCAGCTAACGATCTGAAGACCATCATAGCTCGGTGGCATTTCAGGATCAGCCTTCGTTAACAGCCATACATTGGCACAAGAAGAAAGTGACAAGTCTGGAGTCCCTTTTCTGTTAGAAGCTAATAACTGGTTTCTTTTCTAGATGGAAACAGCAGCAGCAATGACTCCACAAGCATATTATAAAAACGCTCTGCACTCTAGTGGCTACTGTTAGCTTCAAGGCACAATTCAAGAGATGGGTTATGAGTTTTACAGCTCCTCACCTTAAGATTTTGTTTCCTGAGATTTAATTTGTTCCTTCAGGGCCCAGTACCTCAGTTAAGATCCTCTGGGCTGGACCACTGAGACCCTTTCAAAAGCCATCACCAAAGAATGGCAGCAAGTAAGCAACTCTGAATCCAAAGGCTCTTACCAAGGAAGGTTAAGAGACACCACAATGAAGTAGACAGCATAATTTGCTGTTAATGTGGAGGCAAGACACCTTTCACACCACACATGCCCCTGAATACCAACTCCTCCTGACCCAGTGGCAAATGGGAATTTCCGCAAGCAGCTTACACTTCCATCAAGAAAGCATTACCCAGCACCAGCTGATGACAAAGCACCTCAACCTTGTCTCTCCAATTCATTAATTCCAGCTGCATTGTCTCAGGTAAAATTACATATTACAGTATGTCACTGTCACAGCATTCAAATTCTGTTAAGTGTGGCATAAAACAAGCAAAAGCACAAAAGCCACAATAAAACTAGGTGTCATCAGATCAGTTTTTCTGTCTGGCAATGTGTCTGTATCAGTCAATCCACACAGAGCAATTCCTACCTCTGTGCAGTACGCATCTACAGTGTTTCAGAGATACCTTCCTTTCTTACGGCGCAGGAGAGTAAGATATTGCTGCTACACAGCCCAACAATTTATGGAGTCCGTGATGAACCACTGCATCGTTTTTCAAGGACCAAGAACTCTACGGGCTTGGTCAATAAAATATACTAAGTAATAATTCATCCAAAAAAAATGGTGATGGCAACTCCAGAACTGCAGCTCTATTAACTTTTTTTTTTGTATGGATAAGTTTAGCTGAAGGCAATATTAGTGACAAATTGCAGCCTGGGGAAATTTTCAGATCAAGGTAATAATGCCATGAGGTAGAATGATTTGCTTTAGTGTTGCTATATAATGCTGCCAGTTCTTCCAACGGGACACTAATTGCAGCCAGAGGCCACCTTGCTTAAAAAAATATCTAAAGAAATATTTTAGCACTAAAACTGTCTGGAGTAATAAAAAAAATAAAGCATCCTTCCCAAGAAGGGGCACTGGGAAAGTGAAGCCGGGTACAGAGTTCAACAACTGAATGATTCAGAGCTGAGGGTAAGAAGCAAACAAACTGCTTGTCAGCTGCCAAGTAGAACCACATAGATGGGAATAGACCTCGGGAGGTCTCTAACCCAACATCCTACTGAAAACACAATGCTCAAGGCTCTGCCCAGCAAGTTCTGAACGTCTCCAACAACGGAGATGTCTCCCTTTCTCCAGGATCTGCCCCCAGAGTTTGACCATCCTCATGGCAATTTTTTCCCCTCCATCCAGCCAGAACATCTCCTGTTCCCACTTATGTCTGCTGCCCCTTCTCCTGTCCCAGAGCACCTTTGAGGAGAGCTGATCCAAAGCTACTAATTAAACAGCCAGCTCCCAGCTTGACCTCTGCAAGGGATTTTTCCACCACCAGCCTTTACTGAGCTTGCTGAGGCTCCCCTCATCCCACTTCTCCAGCCTGTCTCAGTCCCTCTGCATTGCAGCCCTGCCCTCCAGCGCATCGACTGCCATGCCCAAAATGCTCTTTATTGCCTGCAAATCAGCCCAGTTTTCCACCCCCGTTATCATCCACTTATCCAGCCCATCTCTAACCGACTTAGCTATACGGATACAAGGATTTTCCCTTAGTGATACCCAAACACAGGCACATTCTCTGCCCCTACCTGCCTTTTTCAGAGCTCTTTAATTACGTGTTTCTGCCTCCTTCTGGGATGGGAAACTCCGCACGGCTTTGAAAGGGAACCACCAGCAGGATCTGAGGGGACTGCGGAGGTGGAAGCGCCTGTCCCAGAGCAGGCAGGACTGAACCAGCAGTAACAGCAGGCATCAGATGGGCAGGAAACCACTGACACTGCAGACAGTTGCAGGAAAGGAGGAACACAGAGGGGATTGTTTTGATCATACTTGTTCTTTGAGATTTAAAGCAGGGTTTTACTCCTACAGAGGTTTCTTTCTTTCTACAGCATGAGGAAGAGTCACTCCATACATTTCTAGCCTCTCCATCCTCCCTAAATTAACTCTCCCATGGCTACACAGTCATCCCGTCTCCTATCACCAACCTCAAACCTCCACCCTGACTTCCAGCTACTTCCTGACTCACAGATACTCCCTGCCATCTTCCAGACAAGAGCTGGAAGCCAATTTTCCACTGCTTCAGGAGGGGGCAAAACCTCCAGCATCAAGGCAACAGGGACAGCCAGGGAGGCGAGGAGAGGAAATCCTCACCCAGGACACCAGCTCCGTGCTCTGCCCCAACAGGAGAGCAGACAAAGCATCCAAAGGCAAGCTCATTCATACTCAACTTTTTTTTTCCGCCCCCCCCAAAAAAAATTATCCCTTCTAAAATTGACTCAAATTTGCCTTAGAAAGATCAATGTACATTATCTGACATTAATTGATTGTTCTTGCTTCTACGATGCCCAGCTGGCCAGAGCCTTTCACTTTCTTAAAAAGGACCAGGAACCCAGCTACAAGTAGACACTGCATAAAAGCAGCTTTGAAGCCTTCTGACCTCTAATTCTTCCTGATTTTAGATGTATGACAAGGGTTGCATCTGCTCTGCCTCATTTTTGCAAATGAATCTGATCCACCGTTTCCAACAGGGTTTAGTAACTACTATGACAAGCCACGTTTTATGTGATAAATGTCAGCAAATGAACTGAAAATTAATCGTCTGTGGAATTTCGAGAGGAAAATGACACAGCAACCTCCCCCCCCTCCTTCCGTAGAGTGAGTCATTAAAATAAGGCAGAAATAAAATTCTTTGTTCTTTCCATGCAGCACAAGGTGGGCAGCACATGCTGTCACTGACAGCCTCTTTGCTCTCTTGGCACTTATTCTTTCCTTACAACAAAATGAGAGAAGGAAAAAATGTTATCTGAATCGCCAAGTGTTCTTGATTTTATTTTTAAATTGTTTTCTCAGTAGCCACTCTCCTACTCTGTAGGAAATACATGACAACAACCAAGTCATCCCATTTGTAAAACACTATCCACTGCTGCTCCAGTAATTGTAAGGCAGGGCTTGCATGTACATAGCTGGAAGAAATAAAATACAACAGCTTTTTTCAATTTCTACAACCTCCAATGTACCAAACCTCAAGCCAACAGAGCTCTCTCTGAGAAAAAGCAACAATAAATAATAAGTACCGTAGATTTTAAAGGTGATCTAGGCAGTCCCAATGCTGAACATCCTTGCACAGAAGGAAAATGTGTTTCCTAGCACATAGAGTTCATTCTCCCTGCAGGCCCTGAAGCTCTGCACATCCCCACGTGCCAAACTTCACAGAGCGCAGCCCCGCAGCAGGCACTCTGCTCCTGTCATCACAGCACCAAAAGACCGAACTAGAGATATGTAGAAAATAAATCTTTCAACCACCATAATCCGTGGGGGTTTAAAGCCAGTTCCTGCTTTATCCTTCAGCTTAACTGCATCAGGACACCAACAGGAGAGCAGCACCCTGCTCTGTCAGCCTATTGGCATCACTGATGCGCTCCAGAAGGCTCCTGACCCAGCTCGTTGCACAGCACCACAGAGGCTATATTTCATTTGAGTCTGCAGGTGATGCTCATATTAAACCCAACCACATGGCCTCCATTCTTTCTTACTTGAAAAACCACCATCAAAATTCCCGTGCTTTGGATCATTCAGCTCCCTTGAGATTTCCTGCGTGAGCCTCCAGGCCTCCTGCGTTTAGGTGCTGGAGCTGGCGCTATATAATTCAGTACGTTGTAAGGTCTGCTCTCCTCTGCAATATTAATGTGTCAGCCCCCATGTTAGTTCTCAACAATCTGACAACCATGCATATAAAATGTCTAAAGTGGCTGGAACAACAACACAAAACATTAAGTAATTTAACATGGAGGGGAGAAAAAAGCATTGGCTTTGACTGACGGTGTTGTTCAGAGTGCAGGGTAGCACGTCTTACACTTTTAATGCACAGTCCACTAAGATAACTGCTATGGTTGGAAACTGAAGCATTCGAAGTTAAAAGCTGTCAGAATTCAAGCTACCTGAATAACATTAATTTGACCCTCCCATGGCTTTAAGGCCTAGCATTATGTGACCAAAATATTTCCCTTCATCACCTGTCTCACTGAGGTCACAGAACAGCTGGTTGCTTTTCCTTTCTTTAAATTGCATATTATTCTGCCTATTCTTCAGAGGCCATATTTGCCATACATCACTGAAATCCCATTCTGAAGGCAGAATTTCTTATCTTCTGCATAAACAAGTTATCTTTCCTAATGACCCATGTGAGATGAGAGGTTAGTATTATTGTCGTTTTACAAATGGAAAACGAAAGCAAAGAGATGAAAGTAAAACGTTTCTTTTTCTTTTGGATACCTTAACTGAGACTTCTGAGACCTGATTTCCAGAGAATTTAAAAATTATTATAAAGCACTTCATGGATACATCTGCCTAACTCAATTCAACAGCTTGCAGAGATGCTTTAGGTAGTTTTGATCAAGTTAGTTCCTGAGCCAACACAACCATGGTGTGGGGCCTCTGCTGATCAGCTCCAGTGAAGAATCGAGGCGGCTGGCTCAGGATTCAGGATGCATTAACACCACTGAATCCAGGATCCACTCTAATACTTCAGTAGAGCTGTGTGCTGTGAAGACCATTTTGGGTTAAATCTGACATTTCTAGACGACGATGCCAGCACTGCCGAAATCTTGAAGGGCTCTAAAGCAGAGGGCCTACACTAAGTTCAGAAGCAGCTACTCAACATTTCTACAAATCATATCCCTGAGCATCAAACTGGGCACATGAAAGCCAGGAAACATCCCATCAGTGGCACACCATGCAAAGTCTAGTTTAAGTAACTTGCCTAGTGGAACTTGAACCCAGAGGCACAGAAGTACTGTGATCTTCAGGACAAAGCTCCACTGGCTTGGCCACGAAGGCTTCCTTCCTCTGGCAAGGATTCTCCTACTCTTATCACTACTTCACCTTCAGCAACCACTTTCTTCACTGTAGTTATAACTCGAAAACAAGACACTCTGCTCTAAAAATGATAAAAACAGTTCTGGGATAAGATACCATAAAAGTTACAACTGAAGAAACACTACTCATTACACCGCATCACCTTCTCTTCCCTCTAACTTGGGCTATTAATATATATATATTTTTAATATGTTGTTGAAAATTCCTCCTGCAGCATCAGAGATATCCATTGATTATCTGCAGGATCACAATCTCTAGAGATGCGGGATACACTCAGACTCCTGCGTGAACAGACTATCTAGCAGCAGCAGCAGGTTGTGCACTGCAGTACTGGTTGCCCACTCAACCATTGCTAGAGGGGGATGAAATATCTGCCTGCAGGCATGGAATTTCTCAGAATCCTGCCAGGTGCCAGACATGTAACTCAGGTCTCTACACAGACTCACCTTTGCCATTCACGCCTCTCTGCCCTCCTCTCTGGCCCTCACCTTCCCATCCATATTCAACACCTCCTGCCATAGCATCTCTTTGGTGCCTCACTTGGGTCTTTTTTCACCCAGATAACCTGAATTCATTATCAGAACAACCATCCCCAAGGCCCTACCTAACCACAGGTGGTCCAGGGGCATCTCTTCCAGCTCCCGTCTGACTTCACTGCAGGAGAGCCAGAGCAAAGCAGCTCTGTCCATCCTGCTCCCATTTTCCTCCTCCTGTTCAGAGCCTGC
Source organism: Anser cygnoides (assembly GCF_040182565.1). Classification (NCBI taxonomy): domain Eukaryota; kingdom Metazoa; phylum Chordata; class Aves; order Anseriformes; family Anatidae; genus Anser; species Anser cygnoides. Next base: position 9,867,686 of record NC_089880.1, read on the forward strand.
AGCTGGGACTCCTGACACAGTCCGTGTTCCCAGTATTCCTCAACGTTGGAATGGTTTAGTAAAAGCAAGTTCAAGACAGGAAGAGAGGAAAACACTTAAAAGGGCAAAGCACTTGCTATTTTTATTCAAAGCACTGTGGTGAGCGTAATTATGCAAATTCCAAACACTTGTCATAATTGACCTTTTCAAAACATGTATGTCCATGCGTCTAACATACAATTCATTGGTGAACCCTGAAATGTTGTAAAGGTCATCAGTTCTAGAACTTCTTCTCATTACATCACTAAAGAAATTAAGATGCACCTAGCAGCAACCACCAATGAAAACAGACTTGCTTAAGAACAGGTAAAATTTTTGAAGCATTGGTTTTAAAAAAACTTGTACCTTGAAAAAGTTCAGTAAATGGAAATGAAAAAAATACTCTTGCTACAGAATATATCAACCTTTTTGTTCTGAAAATAAAATTCAGCAATGCCAGAGTTTAAAGATTCTGGTCACCTGAAGCCCTGCAAGTGGATTTAGCAAGTGGTCAGAAGCCACCAACAATTCAAACCGAGTTTATTCTGGCAGTGTGTAGAGTAACTCTAAATCTCATTGTGTGCAGATCCTTTGGGGCTTGGCTGTCTCTTCCGCCCTATTGCTCCGAGAATTGTGTCACAGACCTTTGTATTCTGCTGGGGAAGGTTGTTCTCCACCTTTCTGATCTCATTCAAAGAAACACAGCTGCTCCCCACACTGAAAATATGTTCGTGCTACAGTCTTTCTACAAAGAGCTCACACAGAGCCTAGCATAACATTTAATAAGATTAATCTCTATGAAGATTATCACGGAAAGATTTCAGAATATGCACAGAAAATACAAACAAACCACAAATGCACAAATACTCACAAACCACTATGCAATCACTCTTGAAGTTTGTCATATTTTCTATGCGGGTCCACTTGTGAAATTTCAAGTATTTTTTTTTCCTTTCAAGAAACTGAAGCACAATAGGTGAAGGTGTCCTTAATTAGAACAGTAGTTACAACATGAAATACAGACCCTATTCCAGGACAGAAATGACAGAACTATGGCTCTTAGCAAGGGACTGAAGCAACGAACATTTAAAAAAAGCTGAGGGGCAGATCAGGAAGAGCATAACAGAAGACAATGAATCTACAACAATTTATGCCAATGAAGACAACTTGTCTTTGATGCTCAAGGTCATTTTTTCCCCAAAAAGAACAGACCTTTTTTCTGGAATTTGCATGCAGTACAAGCCTTCACCTCCTGAATTAATCTTCCACACAGCAATATCACGAACTCTAGCACAAATACTACTTTTTCCATTGGTATCTACGCTCTTTCAGAGAGATGTGTTGGTTCAAACACTTCTTTTACAACAGATAGAAGGACATCATAAAATATGAGATGGTCCCATAGCAGGCTCTTTGAAATTCAAATAAGGCTACATATCCTTCAGCCCTACCATACAAGACCATAACGGGGCTGATTGCAGCAAGCACACTACATGCACTACATGCTAGCAGAGGTCTGTGTCAAATCAGTGATGGGACGCAGTGTCAAGCTTCGCAGCAGGGTTTTAACTGCTTATTCTCACCTAGCGCCTGCCCGCAGCGCCTGTCACCACCAGGAACATTCCATAAAGTCCCAAACGACCGCTACAAGGACACCAAATATAGGCCGGCACACAGCAGCTGGAGTCATCCTGCCATTGTTATTCCATTTTCACCCAGGACAGTCAGCAACTTAGGATCCACTTCTGGAGTTCTTGTAATACTGTAGTAATTGTTCGGTAACCAGCTGAATAACTTGCATTAGATAACTTTTACTGCTCAGTCTTTACATATATTCCAGGAGGTGGTGCTGTTACTCGGATGGAAATGGACTAACAACTTGCACACATCATGTCATCATGTTTGTGCACTGAAAACACTGGTTGATCATACCATTTAACATGCCTATGCAGACAAAACACTCCACCAGGTCAGGAGGATTTTATGCGAAGAAGTGCACAAGCCCACAGGAGCATGCACGCGATGCAAACTGAACACTCAATTTTGTGCAAAGCAACTTTTAAAATGCATTCAACATTTTTAAAAATTCAAAGCCTATCAAGCCCTAATGTTCCCAGTCCACATCTACTTGTTCTGAAAGGAACAGAAGCTCCTTAAGGTTTGAATTCATGAACAGCAATAAGTTATTCCTCACAGAGACTAAACCTGTTGTGTCGCCCATCTGTAACAGCCAGCTGAGACAGATGTTTTTAACAGAACCCACCCAAGAGATTTAGGGCCTACAATCAACTTATCTTACAACTTGATTATTTACCCTCTAAATGTCCTGATAAGAAATGATGGAGTCCCATCTGACGGAAGGAAGCAATATACATGGTGTTCATTGACATCTTCTACTCACACACGAACAACCCAGAAAGCAGACTAATGCTACGCCAACACCATCCTACCCCAGCCCACCCAATCTCTGCTGCGTGGAGAGCTAAAGCTCACCTGAATTTTTTATGGGTGTGGAATTGACCATGCATAATGTAAACAAAGCCAGACAGGCTATTTGTTCGGTGTTATTTACTTCCTACCAAGGACCTTAGATGCTTAGGCCAAAGAAATTCCCTTTAAAACAGGTTAATAATCAACAAGTATAAGTATTTTCCATCAAATTTTGAAGCAAAATTATTAGCTATTCACACCCAAGTTCTACGGCTTTCTCTGCACATCAATTTGGCAGACAGCTGCATTATTTATTTGCTGACACACACAGTAAATCGATCTACTGGCATTTAAAGGTGTCGTCTTTACTCATTACTATTTCAGTGACCTCTCCAACACTGCCAACATTGCACCAACGACCTGAGTTCTCACTACAACTTTTAATCTTTGCTAATCACAAAACCAGCACGACTGAATTCCACGCATGAAGGAATATAAGAAGAGAGAGAAGGAACCAAAGGAATAGGCTGATTTGCTTCAAAGTTCATTGATCTCTATACATGCTCACAGTTTGATGAGAAAGTTAATTTAATGACTCTGAAGGGCAACATACATTTTTCAAGCTCAAGGTAAAACATCACAGCTGGTGACACTGCAGTGCTAATTAAGGTAGGTGGGCTTCGTACACAAGGAGGGGATTATATCACATTGGGATCACAAGTCTGAAAAACTACACAATCTGTCCCACGTCACAGCCACTCACTACAGCATCTTGGGAAAGAGGGAACATACGTAGAGGACAAGAACTAACAGGAGCGTGCACACATCCCTGGAAATGGAACACCAGTTGAAATAACATCATCTCCCATTCACCAACATCTCTGGGTGGCACAGGAACCAAACAAGACAGTGACCAATGACTCAAAACTGCGCATGCAGATAACCACAGCCAAGTCAAACTGCAGGAGAAGTTGGAATTTTGATCATGCCTCACTAGGGAAAAACGTAATTAAAACTATTACACTGGGAATGCTTCCAGCTCTATGAACCTGACAAAGACATTTATGATGATAAAAGAATAATAACATCCAGTAAAATCCCTGTACATAAAAACATATCAAGAGTTTTATTGTCAGAAATTCAAGGGAAGAACATTTGAACGAGTTAAAGTGAATGTGCAACTGCTATAGAAAAGGGGTAGCATGACTTTTCCGTTTCATAAACGGAAATTTAGCTTCACAGCTCTGTATTCTAGCACGCTTCCCCTGTCAGAACAAAGATCTCGTTTTATTGTAGGTCAGAACAACTTATATCAGGATATTTTGGATGTAAATGAACTCTTGGCTTCAATAAAACCAGTCCGATGTCCTTTCTGTGATGGCTGATTTTTGACACTTCAATCCGTTTATGCACTCCTCTCTTTGAGAGGTGCCTAACATGAGAAGGAACGTATAACACCATCCACCATTGAGGGGTGCATTACAATAAGAAATGTATATGCTTGCTATTTCTATTGATACATGCAGCAGGTTATTATTTGAGGTGACATTAACTGAAATGTCATATTACTCAAAGAGGAAAAAAATTACTTCACAGTTTTTAGAAAAAACATTTGGCAGAGTGCTGCCATCTGCACCAATATTTGAAACCAAGCTATTCAAATATGCATAATTCACTTAATCTTATGAAGATATTTGAAAATTAGGCTTTTTACTATGTTTTCCAAAGGAGCAGCACTTTGCATACTGAGTACTGTATCCATCTGGAAAACTGGCACTTGCAATAGCCTTGCCTTTTCAAGCCCGCAACACCTTGTTATATCGGGCTCTTCATACATACCAAGCATCTGACTTCTGGAAGCTGCTTTTTGGGAAATAAGGGTAAGGGGAGACAAAAGCTACTCAAAGGATGACAGTAAGAATGTTAAGTCTCTTGAAAATATGTATACTGAAGTGTAGCGAGGACAGCCTGCAACTTCTCCTTTCATTTTAGAATCAGGCACAAAGGAATGGACTAGAGGAACCCCTTTTCTTAAATAAGTTGGAGAGCTTCAAGAAGTCACAAATTTCACAGCTGACTATGCTGACAAACAATTCCAATTTTGGACCAGTCCAAGCAGTAAGTGACATAAGAAAAGAACTTTTAACACACATGCACTAGAGCTGGAACTTGTTTGGGACCACATCTGCTAGAGCAGCAGACTCTGGAGATGGAAACTGGCCACCCACAGCTCATTTGAAGAAAACATCTGCTGTACTGCTTCTGTCCATCTCACTGACCAACCATTTTGAAGGGGTGGCTCTCATTTTATTTATTCGCTGTTTAAACTTCGGAAAGGTAGAGTGAAACTTTCCCAGATTATAACCAAGCAACACAAATGCCCACTAAAATTCCTTGACTGTACCATCCTGTTTGAAATAAATACAGATTCTTTCTATTTTACCCTGAGCGTCTACCTTACAGGCACACCTGAAGCAGGCATCATGACTGTGTCACCAGGTATGACATCCTGCCTGCTAAATGGGATAGTCTCCCACTTCCAGATTTATGATTTTAACCCAAGAAAGGGAAGAGCAAGCAAGAAAGAAGACTTTTTGAATGATTCATTGATAGAGCTGTCAAAACCAAACCGGCTTCATTAGAGTATCATTATGCATTAGTGTAAAAGATCAGAGACAATTTCAGGATAAGGCTTTGGAAAAAAGTGGTTGCGAAGTTCTTCTACACAGCCTAGAAGTTTCTTGTCCCAGCCCACCAGACCCTTCTGGACACTTACTAAGCTCAAAGTCTGTAAAGTATGGGCCTCAGAGGACCGTGCTGCTGTCTGCTCTGAGCTGCTGAGCAAACCACTGAAGAAGGACTGTGAAGCAGAAAAAAAAATATCTCAAGCTGACCTGGGCACTTGCTCTAGGAAAAAAACAGTATTCCAGGAAACATTCTAAACAGCTGAACTTTTTCAAGAGGCTGGATGCAAACGGTTCATCCAAAGAATACTCAGTGATGAAAGATTAATGTGCACTTTACTTTAGGGAGTTTGAACATAAGACCATCTCCCTTCACATCGTCTTCAAATCTACTTTCCTGAATTTCTGTGTGTGCAATATTTACAATGGCCATTTTGACTCTTACGGTGTCAGCAGAAGGAATATCTTCCTTGAGTAAACAGATGTGAACAGACTGCAGAAACATGCCAAATACTGATTTTGCGAGGACCAAGCTTAAAATTTCAATCTGGTTTCAGTTACATATAGAAGAGCTTCCATGAACTGATTCGTAAAACAAATGCATTACATTGTACTAAAACAGGCGAATTGTACTACTACAAACAATAAATTGAAACATCTATGGTAATCAAATATTTGAGAGCAGCAGAAATATATCCTTACAGCTAAAACAGTATGCTAGGAGAAATAACGTTGCCCTAGGAGGTTCGGTCTGAACACAGAAGAAAATTCTTTTTTACTTCGCAGATGACTGAACATGGAACCAGGTCACTCACAGAAGTCACAGCAGTCGGCCTGCTGATCTAGAATGGGTTTATTCTACAATCCTTTTCTTCACTGGCACTTTCATTTCAGTCAGGTCTCTCCCCACTGTCTGTCTACCAGTTTTTGCAAAACCCAGCCTAATACCTGTCTTCTATACCCTTTCAAACAAGGGAAAAACATTTGGTGGATACAAGTTATAAGTGAGGAGACAGACAGTTCAGTAATACAAGTCTTCAATTCTGTTGGAAATGGTTAAAAGTGTTGTGAGGAGTGCAGTCTTCTGCTGAACAATGTTTGTCTAAAGCAAACTAAGTGTCCAAGTATTACAGAAAAAGCGTTACCTGCTTGTAGTTCTCCGGCTGTCTGATGAGATCCATTTCTGTGACGGAAAAATGTCCAAGGATCTGGTCCACATGACAGCCAGTAGTGAGTAAATGGATCTGGAACAGATTAAAGATATTTGTCAGTATGATGACCAGGTCAGTAACAACACTGTCAGCTACCGGCTGACGGCTGCACAAATGCAATGGTGACGTGAATCAGCAGTTACAAGCCCATTCCCAATGGATAAGCACAAGTACAGCTACTACCACCACCAAAACAGACCTCTTTAAAGCATTCTGCGGGGACTCATCAGCACACTCCACCAACAGTCTGTCCAACACTATTACAAGAAACACATGCAAGAATTGCTACTGTTGTCACCACAGTAGAAGTGAAAGATTGCTCTCTTCATTATGTCTCTGAGTCTTTTTCCTTGTTTCCTTGCTACACATGCTCTTGAATGTAGCACGAAGGATAAAAACATTTACATAGATAGCAGAAGTCTTAACAGGGGTAAAGGATACCCTCAGGATAATTTGCGATTTATTCCTTTAAAGCAGGAAATGCTACCTTGTTACAGCAAGATTCTGTTTTGCTGCTATATATTCTTGGTTTTCTCTTACCGGGACCTTGTCCCAGCTGCACTGGTGATGGTATCATCAATTACTCGACGAAGAAGCTTCCCAAGTTAGTCAAGGGAACAATAAAAAGCAATCCCTCCTATACAGAGCTGATCCCTTTGTTACTGTAATAACTGCAGCTGCCAAACAAGATAGCGGTGCACATTTGTCAGACAATCGCTCATATTTCATTAATATTTCTGCCAGAAGACAGAGAATGCTTTCTGCTTTTCTTTCTTTATTTTAATATGAATTTTATCATACACTTGGGTATTGACAACTATTTTAAAGTTGACAGGCACTGGGCAATTATCAACCCTTCCCTGAAACTTAGAAATATTTTAGCATTCCTTTCCCCAAACTCACTTCTGGTGACAACCATCTGTCACATGTGCAAAGCTATGCAAGTTTAAAAATAAAAAAAGCACCTCCCCACACAATGTTCTTCCTTTCTACTCACCACTCCTCTCTGGGCTGCATTCTTGTGTAACTGCAGCAGCAAAACCCTTGGGCCCCAGCACCGGGGCTGAATTTCAACCCTTCTTCAAAGGTTTGTTGCAGCTACATTACCAGCTAAAGCCCAAAGCAAATACCCTAAAGCTGGAAACACTACCGAGACAAAAGAAATGGGTGAGAAAAGGGTGAGAGACAGGGCATGTGTAGCTGTCGCTGTAAGGAATGGGAACAGACAACAGAGGAGGCAGGTTTGATTTAACCTTACACTAACCTTCTTTGCTCCAGAGTACAGGCACGGCTCCTCAAACACCACTTCTAGGAAGCTTCCCATACCATTTCCTAAGTGCCCACGAGCTTAGGCAATTTGCAAAGAGATGAGCTTGCCTAATCCATGTAAGAGAAGATGAAAAAGGGACTTGCTCATAGCTCACACACGTGCACAAGAGGAAAAGCTTCTACTGCATTGAAGAATGCACTATTGAGATCTAAGGGCAGATTCATGTTAGGAAAACAAAGATTTTAAAATATTAAAAATCTCAAAACAAGAAGATTTATTTAACCAATGCAGACATTTACAGCAGACTCCTCACACCAAGATACAGGTGCATCCAACACCTGCAGCTCAGATCACTCAAATTACCAGTAACATGGTCACCTCTCAGCATCACTCGCTGCCCTGTTATTCAGAACATCAAGACTTGTTCATGCCCATTTTCTCTTTTACTATATAAGATATATAGACACCACCAATCTAATCCACTGTAATACATCTTATTTTATACTGCTCAGTTTAGAGCAGGCACAAGAAACAATTCCTTTCATTGGAGGCATTTCCCAGCACTGCTTTACATCCTTAACAGAATACAACTCTTGCTCTCACAGTTTCCAAGCACATTACGACCTTTATAGTCATTTTACCACAATCTGATAATAACAATTATGTTAAAGTCCCTCTTCTATTGTCGGGAACTCCATTTAATTTCGTTTTATTCCTACTAACCTATGCCCATAGTCCACAATCAGATATCCACCTGCTTAACAAAATTCACAACTTAATTCAGGCTAACCCTCCCCTATTTCAGCTCTAATTTCTGTCCTAGTTTTCAGTGGATGGAGGATAGCTGAAAATACCCACAGGAAATCCATCAGCTTTGCAGAAACTCTACTATTTCTTTTCACATGCTGATTGTGGCACAATGATATATTTTTTTTAAAGCCAGTTTTAAAATATTCAGGTTCTTACCTCTTTGTTTGAAACTACACAAGGCTTCTCATTCACTTTTTTTTTTTTTAAGGTAAAGTGGCAATTCAAGGTCTAATAAAAAACAGCTGCTCTCCCCCATGAATTCAAGAGGGATCAAAAACCTGGCAGATATTCCACTGGTACTTGATAGAAAGAAGAAGAAATGGAACAGCAGGAGCCATGAGGCGTGCCTTAATATGGTAATTTCTCCCTCATGCTTCGATATATTTGAATGCATACCAGGTAAATAAGTACCACTGAGAATTTTGAGGGAATTATGGTAGAATTGCTCTATTATACTTTCAAAGCAGGCCAACCTGCCCATGTCGAGAAGCCATTATAATGTTATTCAACAGCTCATAGCCTCAGGCTGCAAAGCTCCTCAGCACCAGAGAGGTAAAGATTTCCCTGAGGAGGTCTCCATCCTCCAGCAGGCCACGTGTGTGTCTGTGAGCTCCAACATGCCTCCCAGGAGCTGAAGGCACTCAAGAGGAGCTCATCAGGAGGGCTGGCAAAGAGGAACAGCTAGTCTGAGCACCTAACAAGCAGTTCACACCACACTGTAGTTCCAGGGAGGCTTCCCTCCTCACTAACCCGAATTGCTTGCTACATAACTTCATGCCATCAACCTTCAGCAGCTGCAGACAGGACAGAGAACACGGGGCTCCCAGTGATCCCATACCTCAGAGAGCAGGGTTTCAGTTACCAGCTGTGCACTTCAGAGAAAGAAGAGTCAGTTATTTTTCCATTTCACCTATTTCCCTCCTACCATTCCTCTTCCCTTTCTCGAGGCAGTACAGCACTGTTTCATTATGACATGAGTCATCACTTGTAACCTGAAAGTACACGTCCCCCATCACCCGAGCAATTCAGTATTTTTTCCACAAAATCATAGAAGAAAAATCTTCTTGTATATCTTCAGTCCAGCCTCTTGCTCTGACAAGGCCTGTTGTCAACACGTGCATGCAAGTTTTGCAAACCTTTGAGGATGGAGATAGTTCATTATCTCTGTTGACCTGCTCCAATGCTGCCCATCATCCCAAAGAGGCTTCTTCTAACATGCCTGAACCTGCCATGCTACAACCTGAGGCCCTTTTCCCTTAGCCTGTCATCTGGTACTACTGAGAACAACACAGATACATCCTCTGTGTAACTACCTGTCATATAGCTGAAGGGAGCAATTTGCTGGTGCCTCCCACATCCAGACAACACAAGCCCAACTCCCTCAGCTTTGTCTTGGAGATCATGTTCATCTTAGCTAGTCCTTCACCATCTTGGTAGCTTCTTGTTGGATCCTCAATAAACAATTCTTATTTCCAGTAGCAATATCCATGCTTAAAAAATAGTGTGGCAAAGCAGTCATTTCCTGAATGAGAACATTTTCCAAGCGTGATGCATTTTTCTCAGAAAGCCCCAAATAGAGAATATGGTATTTTAGAGCCTGCGTGAGTCACAAAATGAAATCTGTGGAAGTGTCGCCACTACTTGGCAAAAACCATAGCTCATGATCAGCAGTAAATAAGACTGTTTCACAGCTGAGATACATAACCTGCTAAGTTATTAAACAGAGTAAAAGCCATAATTATCATTTTGTAGAGAAAGCCCTCTACATCTGTCAGTGTAATTAAAAATCATAGCACTCATTAGCCTTTCACATACCGTGTTTGCGGTTTCTATGAGAAAAGCAACAACTTATACAGGTCATACTGGATCAGCTCAGTCTTGTAACATAAAGCAGAGTAGTTTAAAAGTTTTAAAACTAAGTTAATGCAATAGCACAGACAAAAGTTTTCTGTAAACAGTCAAAAAAATATCAATTGTTGTTTATGCAGCTGTTAAACTGTACACATGTTGTGTTTTGTGGTACCATAAAAGTTAACATTAATGTGGCACCGTAATGAAATCCCTTCCAGTCACTTTCGCCTTTCAATTTTTCTGCTTTTATTTCAGATTAAAACATAAATCAGAACTCTGCACGTTATTACAGCTCTGAACAGAACTCAGTCACACATACGTATTTGACCACGCATAATATCGGTGTGTGATCACCAATGGAGGAGCTGGGCTCCCGTCCATCCTCATCATATTTAACCTGTCTCATATGTTCCTCTGACTGTACCGGTCCTAACTTCAACAAACATTTTTCCTTAGGTAGCCAGAGGGGAAAAGAGCCCAGGTTTATTGCAAAGTACAGTCCCCACAGGAGGTCATCATGTCCCCTGTAAACAATTAGCAGTGTTGCTTAATCAGCACATCTCTTCCTTTCAGTGCCCGATCTGGACCATGAGAGTGTGTCTGTTCTTGAGGCCCCTGGTTTGACCTGCTGCTTAATTCTTTCTTGCTCTCATTAACTGCAAGCTGAGGTAGTGAGACTGCCTAATGATTTGTTACTGCCAACTACTAGCTAAGTCAGAGCACTGATGATGAGTTATGGAGATATTTGCCTCACCTACCATAAAAATCAGCGTACCCATAATAGAAGTAGCTTTTCAAGGGGAGGAGATACCAATCATTTCATTTGAGTTTTACATCATTAAGGCATCTCTTCCAACAGCATCACTGTCTGTAATCTCAGCACAAAAGCCAAGGACTGCACCTGCACTTAAAGTGAATTGCTGTCTTCCTTTCCAGCTCAGGAAAGCACATTCACAGTGGGCAACAAGAAGCAAAAGGTTACTTTGGATGCTGCACACACAGCACCTGATCTTTCCCTTGGGCTGTCAATCAGACATCTTCCCCAGCAATCAATTCATGTAAAGAACAAAATGTAACCTCATTACAGTTTTCAGCCTTGCTCTGTCACATGCAGGATTAAAGCCAAGAAGGCATCTTCATTCAAAAGCCTCTTGTTCTGATTCTGATGACTTTCTGATGTGCCTTCTTTGAGGAGAAATTTCTTAAACCTGTTTTTAGTCTCAGAAAGATTCTCTATGAAGCTTCTAGGTACAACACCAAGCTGATCCATACAATTACCTGAAGAGATGTGAATGGAGAAGGGGGGGAGGGTTGGTAGAGAAGACACCACTGAATAATTTTTAGCAATATTTTCACAACCTTTTTTTTTTTTTTTTTTCAAGCTTGTCTCTGCAGTCGCCACTGCTGTCAACTTTGGGCCTCCAGGTTTTTTCTATGCTAAGCAGACATGGTGCTCCCAGATATCTGCATTTCTCACACGGTCATATAAACGTTGTTCATGAAGTGGAACAGAACTGGAATCTCAGCAATGCAGATTGCTATTGTGTCCTCATTTTAAAAGCAGGTAGGTTTTTTGGGTTCTGTTTGGATGCACCCTAGTACTGCAGAAGGGGAATCTGCATTTTGTTTTGCTGCTGGGACTTTCAACACCTGTGCTCAATATTTTGAATGCACGCTTGTGATAAACTAACATTTTGAGTCACAACTTGTCTCTGGGAGCCAAATGCTCTGTCACGCTTCTAGCAGGCATTTTCTGAGAAAAATGGAGACAGCTTACCTGGTCGCAGAAGTGACTAACGTGCTAACCTGGAAGGGAAACTTTTATACAACTACAACCTTATGAACACAGCACATACTTTATTTTCTCATTGTTCTGCCCCACTGGGGAAAGGTGAGGGTATTTATATTTAGAATAATTCACTTTTATCTAGAGAAAATGCCGAACTAGCAAGCAAGAACAATTTATACACTTAGCACTAGCTGACAAGGCTTTTAAATAATAAACAGTGCCATAGCAGGTTAGAAGAATCATTCACCTTATGTAAAAGTTTGCATTGCTCTTGGTGCTGAGCATGCAAACTCCGCCACTGGAACCTCAGCCTCCCACTTAGCCACTGAAGGTATCGAACGTCAACTCTGTCTTCTGGCCCATATTCAGGTGCTATTTCAGTTGTACCCTTCTCGCTCTGAGACAGATCATCTTCACACTAAAAGCAGAAGAGAACACCAAAATATTTTAAGATAGCTTCAACATTTTCAAATCAATCAGTAGTGAAGAGCATACAACACAAATGGGCCAAAGAGGAAAAAATTCCCCCAAACTCCAGCAGTACAGAGAAATTATAATCTTTTAGAAAACAGGACTGGGAACAGCCTAAAGTAAACAGCCTGAAGTCTGGAATTGGTACCAGCTTCTCAGCTAAAATGTGGTGAGCTGTCTCCTCTCCTGTCCTTCGTTTTCCATACCCCAGAAGACACAAAGAGAGATTCTGAAATACTAAGCATAATTTTCCTTCTGCTGCAGCCAATAAACCAACCAACCAACCACCTTCACGTTCCGGATGCAATTTCTCCTTGGCTAAGGGCACAAAGCGAGACATTTCTGTCATATTGCCTTCCCAAGGAACACGGAGGGAATTCCAGCTCCCCCAGCCTCCTGCACAAGAAGATCGTTCACATTTACAAACAGACCTCCTTCTCCATTTTCAGCTAAGACTGCAGATTGCAAATGAGTAAGAGAGGAACACATGGGCTGGCCTACTTCTGATGTCAGTAACACCACTTAAAGGTGGATCTGTCAACTTCATCCAGCCTGAAGGAAGTACATACAGTAAGCAATCCATAATTCTACAGCATATAAGTAGAAATAACACAGAACTGCAAGGGCCCAGAGGTTCAGAACTGGCGTTCTCCAGCTAAGAAAGCGTCTCCCAGTTGGATTCAACACATTCTTTGAAGTAGAGACTCAAGAAGTCTACTTGAAATATGACTGTTTTCAAGAAAACACTTGAGCAGATATTTGTACCCATAGACCTCAACGGTACTTAAACATATGTGCTTCCCTGCTTCACAGACTTCCACCTTCAATAAAATCTTATCGAAATTCAGTTGGCAGGCAAAGCTGCTTGCAATTTGGATCCGCAACTAAAAATGCAAACCGCAAAAATGCAGAAATAAGGAATTTTAATCAATTTTGCCTTAAATGCAGGTTTCAGAAGGTATATATCTGTAACGGTGATCAAATAACCCCCAATACCTGTTTTAACCTATTGCCTCAGCTGACAGTGCCTCTAATACAATGAGCGTTCGTATTATTTATAAGCACAAAAATGCTGGTCTGGTCACATAACAAAACGCATCAAGATTTGTTCCCTTTGCTCTATGGCTCAGATAAACACGTGCTATAAATCACAGCAGCACAGGGTTCATAAAGGGCTTTTCCTTTTAAAGGCACAGATTTGTCTTGAGAAAAAAACAAAGAAACAAGGAAAAGACCACCTCCTTTGCGGCAAGCATAATGTCACTCTTTTTCCTCAGACGCTGCCAGCTTTTTGCACCAAAAACCAAAAAGCACCGAGTTGTGGAGCACTGCAGGCCTACCTACAGCACCTGCGCAGTGCAGGTCACCTTGCCACCATCAGGCGAGGTTTGTGGACTATGAAACCATACAGATATGGTTACTGGGTTGTCCCTAAACACGAGTAAACAGCTGGATATTAGTACACCAGAGAAAACATACGTGTAAACAACACTAAAACACTGCAAATAAGCAGCCAGCAAGCCACAGGGCCAAAGACAGAGCTCAGCACGTGACTCTGCCCTTCTCTCATAGCTGGGATTCCCAGACTGAAATATGCATTTCCCATCAATTACAGTTCAACTCCAACTCCCCTGGATTAGAGGCTTGAGAATAGCACAAATACTGCTCTCCTGGGGATTCATTTAAGGAAGGAATGGCATTAGACTCAATTGCTTTGGCAGTAAAATGACAAACACCACGCAGAGCTAATTTTATAGTAGCAACCTGCCTTATTAATATTAAAATAAGGAAGCCAGCCAATGCATTTTTAACAGAAACTCTATTATTTATTCCACAAACTGCGCAAAAAATTTCCTTTTGCTATGAAATACTTAGCCTGTCATAAAGGTAAACAAGGTTAAAAAAAAAAGAGTCTTGCATATTATACTGTGACCTCAATTTCCAGAGCCATCTCCACAATCTAAAACTATTTACTGCTCTCCCAGTGCGAGAAAAATCACTAAAATACCAACCCAAGCTAGAGTCCTTGGTTCAAATATCACTGTGAATTTATCTAATCTATGTGGTAATTTGGGTGCACACCTGCAGTTACTTCTGATTTACAGAAGTGCCTATTATTTAGCCAAAGCCACAACAGGAGCAGCCAAGGCGGGCACTAAGGGCTCTCAAGAGCCTCCCCTCGCTTGGATGCTCCACACCAGCTCCGGTAGAGATAGCTCCATAGCCACTTACCAGAAAAGCTTTTTGCTTATAAAGTGTTTGCTGTAATTAACGTTTCTCTTTGATTCTATTTCAGAGAAGGAAGGCACACAGACTCCAGCTACAGAACGGTGCTGCAGGACAAAAGCCACATTATCACACACTGATATCCCGTTGCAGTGTAGGATGTTTGTCCCGGTACACTGGCGATATCGAAGCAAACTGGAAAACGTAGACTCACCACAGCACCTGCGACGAGCACAACTGTTAAGCAGAAGCTCGAATGAAGCCTCTCAATTTCATTCCCACTGCCTCACCCCTACAAACTTTTCTGCCCTAAACGTTCACAGTACCGTTGTGAGAAGATCTCAACGTCTATTTACTAGCAAACCTGGAAAACCCAGCACAGGCCTGATGACGGTGACAGGTGTATGTTCACCCATACTCTCTTCGAGCCAATTCCTGAACTCCCAACCTGCCCACACTTACGCACAACTGGAGCCCAAGTCTCCCATGGAGAAAGATGCAGGCAAATAACCAGCTAAGCCCCATACTAAGGGCATGCTCCAGGACAGAGCAGAGCACCAGCCCAAGAGAGGTAGCTCACAAGCTACAAAAGCTACCCAAGCTCATTAAATCAACTCCGGTTTAGTCAGAGCTAAGAGCATGTGTTTAAAATCGCTGCAAAGCACCCTAGAATTCAGTCTCTGACACAAGTTTTGCCCTCAGCATTCCTTCCCAGGCTATTTCGAGCCCAGTTGTTATGAAAAAAGATACCAGAGCATTCTCAAAACACTCGAATACACTTGTGGCTAGACAATGCAAAAAGAGTTAACATGGCCCTCGCGGGGCACTCTGTGCTGAGAAGTCAGATTCACAAAACACTGAGAAAAGCCACCAGATATAGAAGTACTTAGAAGAAAAGAATAAGGGGTGGGAGAAGGACGGGTGTGAAAAAAGACACAGGAACATATAAATGTAATTCCCATTCTATGTATCTGAGCAAACAACTTTTATGCAACTTGCTCAGAGAAATTGAAGATTAAGAAGTTTCAACTTATGGCAGCAATAAAGCCTTTCTCGTTGGTTTAAAATACAAAGCAACTCCATGTTATTGGAAATGAAAGAGCAATTTCACCCACAGCGGATGAAGATAAATTAAACAAGCACTTTGTCATATAAATAGTTCATCAAAGAACAACATAAGCATCAATGTGTTAGCAGAAATTGAGAAGGGAACATTTTTTGCACTGCTTGTTCCCTTTGAGATATGAACGTTTTAGGGACCTGGTACAGGGTTGACCTTGGTCTGTTCATACACTTTGAATAAACTCAACTCCAAAAATTGATTTAAAGTAAAATCCCCTCCAGATTAAGGGGAGATCTTGAAGAAGAAAAAAAAAGGAAAACCACAAGTAGTACTGCAAAGAAAACCCTGTATTGGGCAACTTACTTAAACTTCTACAGCTTCCTAATTCGTAGAGAGCTCTTAACGCTTACACATTCTTACACGAATGCAGTTACCATGCTGAGCAAACAATACACTGGCTTAGTCTGCCCTGCACACCCAATGAAAGTGCAAAGGCCTGCGCTGCCTGCATTGCTGTGAAAACAAGGCTTCGGCAGGGCCGGCTCCCCGAGAGATGCTCTTCTGCAACGATGAGCTGCCATCTGTTGGTAAACGAAGGACCGCAGCAGGCTCTGGTTCATCCCCAGCTCACTGTAGCTCTTCCTCATAATTCATCCAAATCCCTCCAAGGACCAGCTCTCTGCTTCTGTATCTGGACGGCCACCAAACTGCTTGCTGTTCTTCCCGTGGCGAAGCAGCCCTGCTGGAACCTGCTTAACCCACGGATGTATGCACCAAGCCTAATCCCCAGCTGACAGCAACCCTCGAGCAGAGCAGCACAAAGCAGCAGCCAGTTAAACCCTCTAATGAATGCTCCCACCCTCGTACTCACTTCCACCCGAATTAATCCGTGCCTAGACACGAACTATTTACTCACAGGTACTGCTCAAATCCTAGCTACCCTGTGCGTGCAGCCTCGTATCCCGGCGGTGGGAAGACGTGTATCTAGACCGCTCGCTGCAGGACTCGGGAGAGACAAAACAATCACATAAATCAGAGCAATAAAGTGCTTATGCAAGCTTTAACTGAGAGCTCATTCTGAGCAGCTCGTAATTCACACAATGGTTTTCATGTGACATAACATATGTTAATCAATGTAATTACATATCTTTAAATAGGGTAGAGTTTTTTTTTTTAAATTAAACACCGTAGCCAGAAGTACCAGAGCATCAGACCCACCTTCCTGATCCAGCCCTATATCTATCAGTGGGAGGGAAAACATGAAAAGGAACAATTCAAATACATGGATGTGAAAGGGGCAACACTATTTTCATTAACAGCTCCATCAACATTAATTGGATTTCCTCCTAGACAAGGCAGGATCCAGATAGCTGTGTGCATGAGGAGACAGGGATGGTGTAAGAAACCTCTCCCATGGGATGCACACAGCAATTAGGTACCTAGATACCCACAAACATAAGTGCTCACAAAGTCGAAGTGATACAAATGACTGCATTATGTATTAAGACAACACAGAGAAGCCAAGTTACTGAAATAAACACCCGGTAAGGCAGACCGTAACTCACAGAATCCCGCGTTCTGCAGGGCTCAGTGAACGCAACGCAGATAATGCCTGCAGCTGCAGTCCTGCGTGCTCACACCCATCTTGCTCCGCTGGGGCAAGGCAGCTGGACCTCAGCAGCAAGCCTGGAGCAAGGGGCTAGGAGAAGAATAAATAACTGCCCTCCGCGAGAGGAGAGGCAGAGCTCTGCCATATATAAGAAGGCCTGCCAAGGCTTTCCTTCCATGTCCATGTTGTTCTCCTGAGGAAGAAGTGCTTTCCTTCAAAAGATCTTGCAGTGAGAGTTAACCCTTTTCACATAAGTGGATCACCAAAAGTAGAGGGTGTTCCCATTTAAATCAAAAGGGCAAAGATAACCAGAAGGTACCAAAAGGTCCTGCCTGCTCCCTGCCGCTGGAGGGCAGGAGAGACACCGAATAATTTTAACATTCCCCAGCACCCATTTTAGCAAAGTACGCAGTACCAGCATCACTACGGTAAGGCTTCCCATTAGCACATCAGTCCTCACCTTCCTCTCAGCCTGGAGCTCAAAGGGCTCCAGGAATTGCTGGGAGAACCCCATCAGCTGTAAGTCACAGGTTCAAACAATTTAGCATTTATTTGAAATTCAGATATTACCCAAAGAAACAACAAATTCAGTAAATGACCTCTGTGAAAAGCCTAAATTATAAGCCTTTTTGATCATTTCAGACACCTTTTACAGTGTTTTAACTTCACATGCTGTCTCAAAAAAAGCTTAAGAGTGTATTCACTACGTCAGGCAAAAATAAATGTTGCCAACCATAAATTTTCCACTAGTCTCTAGCAAAAGTTAGGGGAGACAAATTCTGCAGAGGAAACTTCAGGGATCCTGTGCCCTCTATTTAGCTTTCAGGGTCTTTAAAAATAGCGTACATTAACAGCTACTATAATATGGCAATGGTAGTAGCAAAAAGATAAATCGTGAGAGTTAAAGTTAGACAGGAGGTCAAACAGAACAGAAGTGTAAGCAAAGGGAATAGGGGAGGCAAATCAAAAATGAAAGCTGACAGGCTAATATAGCCCGTAAAAACATGGAAAGTAATTACGTTTCTAAGTCAGAATCAATAGGTTAATAAGATTCCCTCCTTTTCTCCATGTTGTAATAGGTTAAAAGGGGAAAAAAAAAAACACAGAAAATTGCTGTTTTCTGTCACTAGTGTCAAAGGTGTCCTGGTTCTGTACTGGGGTGGGTGGTAACATCAAGCTGGGCTACGTTCACACTTCCATCTAGTAATGCGGTTTATGGAACAGCAGTGCCAGGCGAGACTTCTGGAAGTAAAAGGCATCCTGACAGCAAGATTAGAAATCAGGCAGAAGTCTCACACTATATTGGAAATAGCCAGCGAGCCAAGCTAGACTGTGACAAACAAAAGATTAATCAAATTGCAAACCCAAGAGTCAGAAGGCACATTTAGTTTCATTTCCCCCCACACAAGAAGTAATGAAACTGAGCTCACTTTGGCATGCTAGCGAGACACCCATGAATTCCAAGTATACCAGCCATAACAGCTCTATTTGTTGATTACCATGAATTCACAAAAAGGGAGGGGAGTCCAATTTCACACAGAGGGCAAGAAGCAGGCAGAGGGAATTACTGGAACCAAGAACAAGTGTTTGTACAACACGGCTTGGTGATAATGAGGGAAATAACATCGTTACCCTCATCTAAAAACTCCACAGCCTCCACACATAATTAAATTATTGGGCATATAGATTAATTTCAGCTGTAGAAATAATACCAGTACAGGCCACATACCTCCACAGGAACAGAAGGAATGCATGCCCACAGAGCACTGCTATTATCTGCACAAGCCACTGCACAGATTTGGATAAAGCTGTGGTATTATCAGTAAAATTTAAAAAGCAAAGCAAAAATCAGTCAAATGCTGAATATGCTAAAAAGGCAGGTTTATATCAAACAATTATCTGCTTCTTAAAGAGCCAGGGAGAGAGAGAATGAGAACTCTCCAGGTCTGTTTTATAGGTTTAGTACAGGACAGTTTTGGTGATGAGTGGCAGAGAAAAAACGAGCAATTGCACTTTCATTGTTATGGCTTTATACACAGGGTTCAGGCTTTACTGACACTACTAGATGTTTATTTTATTCTATTTTGCCCTTAGCTGTGGGCAGCCAATGCTTCTATCAGGTTTCTCTCAAGGTCCTCTCATTCTTTGTCTTGCTTCCTGGGTGAAGATCACCCAGACACTCTGCAAGAGATGTCTGGCATACAGTTTTGGTCAGCGACATGTCAGTAGGCTACAAGGCATAAACAGCTAAATAAGGTACAGAGACTCAGCACAACTAGCAGAATTCCCCCGCAGGATGCGAGAACCCTGGTTTCATGGAGGAACCTATACCTCTCAGAATTAACGGGTTTGATTTGGAGAGAAGTGGTGGCTGCTGCCCTGTCTGGCAGTTGTAGAAGCACTGGATTTGCCTGCAAATTTTCACAATTCAAACTAAAAAGTCCACCAACTTCACAGGCATGAATCCAAGAGAAAGAATCACCCTGGGAAGAGTCCATTATCTTGTCAAATTGGGTAGGACTTGTCACAGGTAATTCTTTGTGTTTTAAACACTGTTTTTTCAGATGTGGTGGTTTTTGGTCTGTTTTTCAACTTTCCCCAGTAGTCTAGGATTTTCATATGGAATCAGTGAACAACAGTTGAGAATATTCCTCATGTACACGACCAACCAAAGATGCCAAATCCAACATCCCTGCAGTGCTTGTTTGAGACAGAAGTCCACGCAGGGTGTAAAAAGCCTTTCAAGACAGTGTCCCTCAGCTAATCACCCAGTGCTTTAAGGCCATAACAGGTGAGAATTCCCAAGCAGACACATCAGTAAAACTACGTGAACCTCCAATTCAGATTGCACTCGGGTCTTTAAAGGACTAATAGAATTAGTGATTTTTTACTTATCTATTTCAAAGAGTTGACTAATGCAATATTTGAACTTTCACTTACCACCTCTGGTGTCATCAACCTGCTGACAAACCCATACAGTAAATTCACAGAACGCACTTGAACCGCAGCAGGCAAGCACTAGAGCTTGACATTCACTGCCTACCCCATCTTCCCTCTCCTATTCCTCCTGCATGGCAACTGGGGCTCCAGTCAGCTCTTTTAACGGTCTCCCCACTCGGTTTATAAGTTTCATAATCTAGAAGAGAGCCATGGGTGGAAGGGGCAGCGTCTCCCTCCGTCCTGCTAGCTGGCACATCCTGCGGCAGGAACGTCGCACCTGGCTCAGCAGAGACACTGCAGCACTGCCCTGTTAAAAACATGAGCTGGAGGCCACACCAGACAAGGTGCCCTGAAGGATTCTCCTAACACATCAAAGCAGTCAACCCATATAATCATCCCAGGTTACTAACCATACCTGTCCTTACCAATAACTACCCTCAAGATAATTATTTTTTTTAATTATTTCAGACACATTAAGCACTACCTCCTAGCACCCTAACCCTTTCATCATGCTTTTACCGCTGTTTAGCTTATAATTTTAGAAATCGCTTAACTTTTGACTCTGAAGATCTAAGTGCCTGTAAAATTAAGCTTGTTGGATGCCTTCCCGAGCTCAGGATCTTAAAGCTCTGAATCCCTTGCAGCGGCTGAGCTCAATGTCCATCATGTGTCATGAATACCCTTGTCCCTCTATAAATAACTGGCCTGAAATCCTTTAGATGGAAGTGTTCAATTTGCAGGGGGAAAAAAAACCTGTGTTGCTAAGGAACTGCAGAGAAGAAAAGGCCATAGAGAGGTAATCTGAAATGAAATGAACAGAATTAATTTAATTGGCCCTTGATATGTTGGGTATTTGGCATATTATCAGCAATTTAGCTGCCTGTATGCTTTGTTTCAAACATAGCCTGAAAGAATAGTCCTCACTGCATCCTTAATTTTGGGATTAGCTGCTTTCTCTCCTCTTCGTACAAAAGAGCCTGTCCACATCTGTGGATTTACAACAAAATTTTAAAAGCAAGCCACATGCACATCAGCTGAACTACAGCTATGCCTACAGTTCTTGAGACTCCATGTTTTTAGATGAAGACAAAGGGGAGGGATTTTCTTCACATTTATTCTCTCTAGTAGACCAACAGATGTGCTTTCCTGGTAAGTACTGGCTTCCATGCTTTGCTGATTTTGGCAGAGATCTTGGCAGTGCACAGAACCAAATAGTATTTCAAGGATTTTTGTTTTGCGACATTTTCGTTTCAAGAAAATATTTTCAATTGTTTATAATACGTTTTTAAAAAGGCTCCATGTGCTGGAACATTTTTCAGGCTCTTTCTCAGCTGAGAACTTCGGTTGTTTTAAAAAAAGAAACCGAAATGCTCTTTAAGACCAATCTTTCTCTAGTGAAAATTTTTCTAGTTGTCCTGCCTTTTCCTTCAATTTACTCAAATAGAAGAGAGTTGCAATTGCAGAGACTGCATCTCTGGCATGTTTAGAAATGTCTGTACAATCTGTTATGCATCTTCCAACACTTCAGTTTAAGTACCAGAAAAGCCTGGTATTTAACATTCAGAGTCAAAATTGCAGCACTTCAGTTGTTTAAGCTGTACTTTAACTTACAAGATATCAGGTGTCAAAGCGACAACCTCACCTTCTTTCCTTCCTTCCTATGGTTTTAGGGGGTTACAACATTGTCTGACCAATGAGCGGGTACCAAGGAAGGTATCCCACAAAGTAGCACTACAATAGCTATCACACTTTTATTCAACAGACAGGTTTTCCTGAGTGGAATACAAGGAACTGATTTATTACCATTAGAAGGTGTGTGACCCACCTATCTTCTAGTTCACACCCATCATTATCTCCTGAATTTCTAGATCATCATTTCATTTCTAGATCATCATTTGCTCAGGTTTTACTGGTCAATTTGATTGGTTTTGTAATTATCAACCAAAAGATAAGGTCTCTCCCCGAAAATTCTGTTTAACTTCCTTGTGATACAGAATCTCAAAGCACGCTGTTTACATGTCCTCCACCACTACAACCTATCATTTCTTTCCTTAAGAACAACTGTTTTTATTAGTTTTATTACTTGCAAGTTTTATAATGAAAACTTTCTAGGTGAGTACCAAAGAAGAACGTCACCATCAATACAATGAGCCTTACATACACACACTAACTCCAACTCCCAGTTTATAAACTTTTTTGTCTGACCTATCAAAAAAAAAAATCCAGACCTGTAAACCTTTACAAACACTGTTTTGGACAGTTATTGGAAAAAAAACATGAAAAATGTATTTTTTTGAGAAACACAGGTGGAGCAGATTACAATTGACGCGAAAGGCACAGCAATAAATTGCTTAATGCCTCTCCGTGTGGACATATGAGATAACATTCTTTTACCATAGTTACTTCAGCTTATTTTGGAAAAGGCGAAACTTAGTCCTTCAGAGAAAATAATGTATGTGCTGCCCTATTTCCTGAATTCATGTTGCTGCTACACTTCATTCATCCCTCTTTTGTAATAGAAATTAAGGATCAGAAGAAAAAAAATCTGCTATCACACAACAAAAAGCAAGAAAAAACAAGAAGCTTAAAGGAAAAGTGTCTTCACAAGCGTGTTTCTCCTAAGGTCTTGAGGTGCCCTTCCCATCACCAGAGGGCACCACCACTCACACCCAGCACACCCGGCACTACCTTGCAGCTCTTCCGCTCCCTTTTTTGTGCAGCAATTGGAGCGTAGTAAGTGTGGACTGTTTTCCCAAAATACTGCTCATAAGGTTGTTACAGAAATGACTCTTCCCTTCAAATTATTTTCCGTTTAGCAACCATCTACATAGTAACATGTGCTCTTAAATGCAAGGGATGGGTTCTAAAAGCAATTATCCTTTATCCATGTTATAACGTGGGCTCGGGGCTTTTTTTTTTTTTTCTTTGCCTTCCCCCCCCCGTCCCGATCATGTACACTGCAGCTAAAGTAGACACACAGCTATCCTCACGTTACTTCAGACCAGGCTTTCTGCGTGCTAACATGTTTTTATTGACGGAAACGCAACTGTATACCTCATTGTTCTCTCAAGGAAGCTACAAGGTCATTAGTTACCCCAAGTAACTACTGTCATCAGTCATGTCATTAGTTACCCCAAGATGTTTTCTTAAAGTGCTGTTTGCCTTAGGATTACTTGCTTTACCCTGTGCCAACAGACCCAGCATTCACAGCTCATCTGTTTGCCTACCTCCACTTCCATGCCTACAGCCTGGAAGCAGAGATCAGTGACATGCACTTACCTGCACTCCTCCTAACTGGTCTCATCTATACCGCAAGGAAAAAAATGACAGCATTCACCCAGGGAGGGGAGTGTGAGAAAGAGAAGGAACCCAGATCACCTGTACACAGAAAGATTAGAGAAGGGAAAGAAAACAGGTTCCAGCTGCTGGCCCCTGCAACTTTTTTATAAAGCTAGTGTAAGGCATTTATTTTTAAGAGCACCACGATACCACACACTGTGCGCTACCCACTAATGATAACACGGCTTCTGTCACAGAACATTACTTAGGGATGGACGAGGTGGAAGGACACGAACAGGCTCACCATGCACACAGAGGTTTCATCTCCAGTCCTCACTCTGTTCCGAGCCAAGAGCTGTTCCAAGAGGCTGATTCTGTGCAGCAGCCAGGAAAATGCCAGCAGCAGCTCCCGGCTACCTGCTGAGCCATCGGAGGGGAGCCGATAGAGCTCTGGCCTGCCATAGCCGTGGTACCACAGCGCCGACTTTACAAACCTAATTTGGGTATCTGAAAAGAAGAAAACAATCACGAATAACACACTGTGCTACTCAACGCGTTCACCCATTCAGTTCCAGAAACTGTTGCTCTGAGAATAAGATTTTTAATTAAGCCTAAGGTTAATGGAAGGCAGTGGAGAGCAGAGTTCGGTACTTTATTCGACAACGGACAAAGGAAGGTGGTAACAGGTAAGAGATTTCCTTATGCTGTCCCATGCTGATCTACAGAAATTACTGCTAAGGGAAATGAAAAATTCAGAGTTGAGATCAAGGCTTCATGGAGATTAACAAAAGCAAAAGAGGTAAATAGCCATCCTCACTTTACCAGGACTCCAATTCACCTCTTCATTTTTTATGAGGCACCAAGAATCCTATGAATTAGTAAATACCTCGAGTCACTTGACTCCTGAACGAAACTGGAATTCAGAGATAGGAGTTTCGCAGCCTGCTGCAAATCTCTAAGCAGCAGTGGGCAGGCAGAGATAACGCGGCACACCACGCTGCATACCAGACTGCACGGACTGGTTAGTTCTCAGGAATGCTCCAATCCATATTCCTTCACACCAGCAAATTTTACCTGACAGCTACAAGACAGGCACTACAGAACTGTGAAATACAGATGAAAGAAAGATAAAATTTTTATACAAACAGGTTCCGACCAGGAAGCCTCAGCTCTGTACCAGGTAAAGTAGTCAAAACTGTAATAAAGAACACAACTAGGGGGCACAATGATAACCCATATATGCTGGGGAAGAACCAACAGCTGCTGTAAAAGTAAGCCCTGCTGAAAAAGCTGCTGGAGTTCTGCAAAGGCAACAACACTTGAGTGGTTGAGAAAGATTCAACTGATGCAGGACGTTTAGATTTCCCAGAGGCATTCAGCTAGCAAAAAGAAACTAAGCCAGTAGGGTGAGCTTGCACCAACAAGTGACTAGCAGACGAGAATCAGAGGGTGGGAACACGCGGTGGTTTCACAAGAGGGCTCTGAGCCAATCCTCTGCTGTTCAACTCAAAATGACAAGGACGATATGATAGTGACAGAAAGATTGGTGCTGACGTGCAATTACTCTGTGGTAAGGAATGCAAGCTGATAATGAAAAGCTTGGACTCGCTAGGTTCTGTGATTTGAAAACAACAGATAAAATTCCTTTAAAAAATAATGAAAAATGATGCACACGAGGGAAAAAAACAATCCTAACTTTTCTGACATGGCAACAGGCCTGGAACTGACCACTGCACTCTGGAACACAATTTTCCTGACAATACTACACTCGACCCTCTATATATCCAAAAGCGACCAAATGCAAGAAGTCTAAAAAGGAACCTAGACAGAACACAGGGAAGAACATTATATATCTGTCTATACCCACAATGACCCCACAACATCTCAAACTCTGTGTTACTTCATTTCTTCAGTCCCAGAAGGGCTACGGAAGATTTTGAAAAAGGTAAGAGAAAGGATAAGTAAGATCACAAACCCAGAACGGCTTCATTTTAAGAAACGACAGCATAGGCAAAGGAAGGACTGAGAATGAGTATGACAAAACTCTTTAAAGCAAAGTCGTGCCCTCTGGTTTGGGAAGCCTACGATGTAAATTAGTGAAAGCTGAAAGACTTAACTCCTGGAAGCGTCCCTGTGTACTTGTCCTGTCCTTTGCCCTGGGCCTCCATTTTTGACAGCTGTCAGTATTGGACAGAGCTGGAGGAACCTTCGGTTTGATCCAGCTGAGGATCCAGTCTTACAAGGTAAGGAAAAAAGCTGCTCTCCCTTTCCAGTGTAAGGCTTCAGCATCTCCATAAGGCTTCATGAAAAAGGTACACACACACACGCACCAGTAACAAAGCACAAGCCTCAAGCAATCAGGGACTGTCACTGCTGTCCTTAATTAACATACTCATTCATCACATTACCTACTCATTTGCCTGCTCCTTGGCCACTTGTGCTAAAAACATCCCTCAGCAGCCACATGCGCTGTAATCATTCTTTTGTCTAGCATTGACTGCCGAAGCTCAAGAACTACATCATGACCGACTTCAAAACAAAAATGAGAAAAACAATACTGCTCTCAAAAGGAATTGGTTAATTATAAGAGGCTCTCACAGTGGAAAGAGTCTTGATTTGCAAAATGCTAAGGGAGTCGTATCTACTGAAAATAACACAAAGCCAAGACAGAACGAGGAGCCGTAACCT
Organism: Anser cygnoides; assembly: GCF_040182565.1. NCBI lineage: Eukaryota > Metazoa > Chordata > Aves > Anseriformes > Anatidae > Anser > Anser cygnoides. The sequence goes on from NC_089880.1 coordinate 9,894,025, forward strand.
GACTTGTGCTGGTAACCCGACAGGAGCAGGGCACTGCTGCAGCCCTGCTGAGGCTGGAAGGAGCTGGTAGCCACAGAGCCATCAAGCTCCTTGTGCTTTGACAAAACAGAGGAAGGTGAGTTTGCACCGTTCCAACAACATCAGAATTTAGGGAAAGAAGCGTGTGCATCCCTGAGGAGACACCAACGTCCAGAGTGCTCTTCAATCCACGCACACAGCTGAAAATGCTACACACCATTATACATCTTCAGCAACAGGAGTGGGAACGTGTGACTGACCATGTGAAAGTTACACATGAATTCCTGGCAAAGATATTCCCAAAACTGAAGAAAAAACATCAGGAGCATGATTAAGCAGGCAATGTGAGGGTGCAGAGCTACTAAATTTTTGCTGGACCGGTGTTCTGCAGGGCACAGCCTCTGCACAGATGTGTGACAATTGGTTTTACACCTAGCCTGCTTTGGCACCACAGACAAAAAGGAAACCCAAACCTCTAAATGACTGTTTGCTCTTTCTGTAGGACATGTGAATATTAAAAAACGAGCAGCTTCCCAGCACGATGCTAGGGTGGCAGAGATGCCCAGGGTTTGCTCAAAGTCTTGCCATAGATATACACTCCAATCACACGTACAGGAGAGCACTCGGATCTTAAGAGGTTTTATTTTGACCACTACTGAACATGCTCATATTAGCTGGATTTTCGTGCTTCCCTTTCCTCTTCCTTGCACATTTGTCATTGTCAAGAAAGGAACAGCTGTAACAGGTTAAGGCAGAAACACTCCAAGAGGAAGGAAGATCAGCACCTGCTTTCCCTCTTTCTCAAAGCAAAGAAGTGAGATGTGCTGCCATCTGCAGTTCAGGGAGCTCCCTGAGGAATCACCTATCAAAGAGATGGAACAGAGCAAGCTAGGGTTTTTTTTTCCTTTTTTCCCCCCTCCCTTTTTAGTTATTTCCCTCCCCTGCCAGATCACTTGGGACCAGACCCACCAAGGCAGTTTGCCACCTGAATTTCTGTGTTGCTCTGGTCCTTCATCTCCCCATTTCAGCTGTCTCTCTGCAAGACGCTGCCCTCCTCCAAGAAGGTGTGACTGCTGTGCGCATCAGGCAGGAATCGTGGGCAGGTGGTCCAGGCATGGATCTGGGACGGGGGCTCAAAGAGTCACAGAGCCTTTCTAGAAAGCCTAAGTGACCTTACAGAAGTCACTCAGTTCTCCCCATCTCCACAATGCTCTGCCTTGTAAGGATACAGCCCTGAGATAAGTGGCAGTGGAGGCTATATAAGTACCAAAAAACAAGATGGATTCTTCCAAAACATGCAGCCAAGAGAGAGCAAAAACATCACGCAGATAAGCAGATAATGCCAGTCACTCAAACACCTTCTCTTTGCCAACATTTTCTTCCAGCATTTTATTAGGATTAGGCAATCTATATAGAAAGACCCACTCAGTCTTTCCAACTAATTCCTTTCTGCATGCACATTATTTATAAAAACATGTTCAGCAAATAAAAGCAAGCTGTGGATGAACCTCACGGTTCAGTTCTCTTAAAACCGTACTCCAGCTGTGCTCTTCTGCTTCATGAATCCCACAGAATGTCTCAGTGAATTACAAGAAGATTTTCAAATAAGGGTTAGGCATTGGTCTAGCAGGCTAAGATGGAAAGAAACTAAATCAAGTATAAGAACAGACAGATACGTAACTTCACACACTCAGACAAGAAACACCTGCAGAGGCAGCAGCTGCTGCAGAAGATAATTTTCCACTTTATTTGTCAAACAAAAATATGTTGCAGCTCCACACCTCTTTCTTACACTAGAAAAATGGAGTTGCAGCTCCAGAAAAGGAACATCTCCTCCAACTATCGAAATGCACATTGCACTGCTACCTGGTGTGGCCGTTAACCAGGTCCCTCAGCCTCTGTCAAGAAAGAGCAACATGAAACCACTAATCGTGACTTGCTTCATCAGTAAAGTCGTGCCCAGAGTGCCACTGCACAGCTTGCTTTGTCTTGTACTCCGCTAATGAGAGATCCACTGCTCTGACATGCCGGAGTGTATTAAATGCTTCCCACCACAGTTTAGGATGAGCGCTTTGTACTATAGGAAGAAAAAATTCTTCCAAAATAGAAAACCGAAACGTTTGCAGAATTTTATAACCAATGACTGAAAGACTTCAGTAGGGTTTCTGGGTTGTTTTTGCACGAATGCGGTAGTTCCTACACTTTAAATCATCGATCTGTATGGAATTTCTTGTATGCGATTTTTCAAATATTCTCATTTTTGCCAGTAGGGCTGTAAAATATATCACCCATTTAAAAACATAAAGCAGAATGTTTTTCTAAACAGCCTCACATTACACCAATAAAAAGGGGATGACCATTCAAAGCAAATCTTAATCTTCTCTAAAATTCATTTATATCACAAGAACAGAAACTAACAAAAGCTATTAACGTGAAACAGAAATACACCCTGGGAGTGCAACGTGGAAAGTCATTTGATTGAAAGGGTTTCCCAAACTGAAGGAACAATTTTTACGTGAAAGTCTCTCCTTTTCCATGGGGAAAAATCCGTAAGCGCGTTCTGTCCTTGCAACGTATTGCTTTATCCTAGCATCTCACGAGCACAAGTGGACCAACATCTTACATGTTGTCCTCGAAATGCAGGCCTCGCTTTACAGAGTAACAAAAAGAGAACCACTGTGGCCCCGGCAACACACACAGACTACAGACCAAAACTTTAACAAGTTTGCAAAACTTTGGAAAAAACTTTTGTCCTAAAAAAAGTCAGATTTTTGTTTAAAAAAAAAAACACAAGACCATTTGAGTAGGGCTTCTCTTTTCCAAAAAGCTGTTCCAATGCCTACGTACAGAGCATCCCTCGTACTGGGTTCATAGCCTTCCTCTGGCATATGGCAAGTGCTACTGCTGGGTTTTAGCTAAGATAATTAAAAGGTTGTACAAAACCAGCAAAGAAAGGCAAGCCTGATCCAGGGACCAAAGCACTAGACTTGAATTAGAGGAATCTGTTTCAATTCCTTGCTGTTCTACAGAATCCTGTACAGAGCTGAGGAAGTTATTTAGTCCTTAATGAAGCGGAAGACTTGGGTTTTCCATGAAATAAATACATGAAAGACCACAACTGCTCCAGAGCTGGGACAGACAGTGAAATATTGATCCTATTCACAGTGGGCAACTCACTCACCTGACAATCTACCAGTAACAACTGGGTTTGCTCTCTCTGGAGCCAGCAACCTGCCACATGCATCCAGAAATCCTGTCTAAAAATGCTGCTAGCAATTAGTATGGGAGCAGCCAGGTTACAGTGAGATTGCAACCTCACAAAGCTGTCGTGGACAGCCAATAAATTGACTTACCAAACAGTTGCACGCAGCAGACTGCGGATCAGCAGAAAACAAAGGACAGCTGAATGAAAAGTAGCAGTCCTGTCTGTAACAGAACCATGCCAATTTCCTGCTGAGCTACCAGCAAAAGCACACAGGTGCTGCTCCACATTCCTTGAAACGTATCAGCCACAATGCTCAGCCTTTATTTTTAAAAAAGACTGTCTCCAGAGACATCAGTTTCCCAACTCTTTAGGGGCTTAACCAACTTTTTTTTTTCCTTTTAGCTTTTGTGGACTGATTTTAAGTGGTTTCAGTGTGCGGAGACCTCTATACATCAGAGATGATCCTTTCTTCCTACACTGAAAGGGCTCTGAATCCTGGAGTGGAGAGGGAAACCTGAAGAGTAGTATCAAATTTGGAATGGCACGTATTTAAGAAATAATTAGTGCTCTATCATTATGAGAAGCCAGCCTTTATACAGCTTCTCTCTGCAGTAGAAGCCCCATCCAGAGATATTTATGGTCCCTCTAAAATACTCATATGCATTTTTATTTTGTTGTTTTGTCTAGAACTTCATTCTAAAACACTGTCTTCATGGTTCATATGTTATAATTCATTGCCCTGACATAGGACTTGATAGAAAATTAACCATAATATCATGCATCATATGCAGAATGGGGAAAGAACAGATCATGGGGAACATAAATCTACTTCTGTAATTATCTCTACAGATTCTCAGAACACGTAAGAATATCACAGAGTTTTACCTGCAGTGAAACGTGTAAGGGAAGCAAGAGACCCTAGCAGACACAAGAACATCCCATTTTCCTGGATAATAGAACCAAACAAGAGCATACCTGTCTGCACATTTGTGATAAAACAGCGAGAGCCAGTGGCATAAACTAGTTCCTCAGAATGGAGCACTCCTTACTGAGATTGACTAACCTAAAAAAAAAAAAGGTGCTACTACACCAGCCCCAGTAGTTCCCTGGGACAGACAAAGCGGCCAGCCATGGTTACCTATGGCATCACACTCGGTCCACTTGCTTCCGTGGATTTGTTTCAGGAGAGCATAGAGCAGCCTCCAGAAATCCAGGGTCTGCAAAAGAACAAGAACAGAGGGAGATCAGCACGCACACACACAAAAAATCCACCACAGATTCAGGATTCAGCCTTAAATAAGCAACGAAGCCTGTAAATGAGCATCAGTTGTTGCACGGGAGGGCACACCTGAGACCCGTATGTGAGCACCAGGTGTGGCACAGGAGGGCACAGCTGCATCCTGCCAGCACCCCTGTCCCATTCAGGCCTTCGCTGCCTGATGAACGCTACCTAAGGGCAGGTGCCCTTGGAAAGGGATGCTGGTGCTGGCCGTACCACACAGCCTAGCACTGCTCCCCTCTACCCCAGAGGCAGCTGTATCCGCTCCAACACCGCCACAGCACACCCCCACTCTGCTGTCACCGAGATGAGGCCGTGACAGCGCCCACAGTTCACAAACGGGAGGCAGCAGCGCCCACTGAGCTGGGGACGGAGAAGGAGCTCCCTTCACCCGGCGGGCTGGAGAGCTCCTCTTGCCCGCACAAGGCCAGCCGCTCGCCCGCAATGACTCGCGCCGCTGGCATTTCACTCAGCTCTCGTAAAAGCTTTAAAATAGCCAACTGCGAGCTCAGCGCCCGCGGCAGCCCCTCACCGCCCGGCCCCCCCCGCTTCCCCCTGCCGCTCGCCGAGCCGGGGCAGGCTGCGGGGGCGCGGCGGGAGCCCCGGGCTCACCGCCTGAGGCCGGTCCAACTTGGCCCGGCGCAGGGCTTCGGGCACCAGCCGGGCCCGGGGCGGCAGGGCCCGGCACAGCGCCCCCACGGCCCCCGGCAGCGCCCGGCCCCGCGGCATGGCCTCGCCCCGTCCCGGCGCCCCGCTGCCGGGCCCGGCCCCTTCCGCACGGTGGCCCCGTCCCTTCCGCGGCGCCCCCCGCAGCGCCCCCCGCAGCCCCGGAGGAGCCCCCCCCCAGGTCCCCGGGCGCTGAGGGGTCCTGGGGGTTTGGGGGGAGCGGGAGAAGGTGTCACGGGCAAAAGAGACTCGGCACAGGGGGATGAATAAAATTTATTAGCTGCCGCTAGCAGACTGGAGCTCAAAGCGAACTGAAACACCTTCCCCACATCCATCCTCTTCTGCCTGCTCCCCCTGAGTGGTGCTGGGGAGTGGGGGCTGCGGTCAGCCCATAGTGCTTCTCCATTGCCCCCCTCTCTGCCCCTGCTCCAGTGTAGTGTCCCTCCCACGGGATGCCGTCCTTCACGAACTGATGCTGTGGGTGCTGCCCACAGGCAGCAGCTCTTCAGGAACTGCTCCCACACGGCTCCGTACCACGGGGTCTATCCCCCAGGAGCAAACTGCCCCAGCACGGGTCCCCCACGGGCGGCAGCTCCCCCCAGACCCCCTGCTCCTGCGTGGGCTCCTCTCCACGGGCTGCAGCTCCGGCCCGGGGCCTGCTCCTGCGGGGGCTCTCCATGGGCCGCAGCCTCCTCCAGGCCACATCCACCTGCTCCACCGGGGGCTCCTCCACGGGCTGCAGCGTGGAGATCTGCTCCGTGTGGGACCCATGGGCTGCAGGGGGACAGCCTGCTCCACCAGGGGCCTCTCCACAGGCCGCAGGGGAACTGCTGCTGCCTGCCTGGAGCACCTCCTGCCTCCTGCTGCACGGACCTTGGGGGCTGCAGGGCTGCTTCTCACTCCTTGCTCTCCCAGCTGCTGTCGTGCAGCAGTTTGTTCCCTTTCTTAAATCTGCTCTCACAGAGGCACAAACAACATTGGTCATTGGCTTGGCTCTTGCCAGTGGTCGGTCCCTTTTGAAGCATATGGAGCTGGCTCTCATCTGACACGGGGCAGCTGCTGGGCTCTGCTCACAGAGGCCACCCCTGCAGCCCCCCTGCTACCAAAACCTTGCCACATTAACCCAATACAGTGCCCTGCCACCCTGGTGCCCGGCCCTTGTGGCATTTCTCCACTGCCCAGAGCCTCACTGGAGCTGGGCAGCCTGCTTTCCCCTCCCTGCTGCGGCCTCCAGCTGGGAGAGCCTTCACGTGGAGCTGATCTCTCCCAGTGCCCCGTCCCCACACACATTCCTTGCTCTGGGCCTGGCTGATAACAGCGGCAATGAGCAACGGCCAGCTCAGCACAGCTCCCCGCTCTGGTGCCACTGCACGCACCCACAAGGTCACAGGAGGCCGGCAGAAGCCTCTGAGAGCCTCCACAGGGCCACAGCACCCTGACCACCCTGACCCCTGGCTCTTTGGCAAGAAGGGCAGTGGGGACCAAACCGGGTCCGGCCTCTGCAGGGAGAAGCCCGGGATGCTTGTCCTCTGGGGAGGCCGCCACCGCCTCCCCGATTTCTCAGCTCCTCTGGCGCCAGGCGGGGAGCGGAGTGGCGGTGCCACAGAGCCGGCGGCAGTGTTTTGCACGCAGCAGTGTCAGTTCGGGCCGTTTCCGCCCCGGGTGACTCAGCCGGGGATGAGGCCGCATGTTTGCTCCCGTGCCATGGCAACCCGCCGCAGCCGCCCCACTGCTGCCAGCCGTGACGGCCGTGTCCCATTGCCTCACGCGGATTGTATGTGATAAGGGCCATCTCCGCGTGCCACGGCTTCCTAGCGGCACCTGGGTGCCATGGGAAGTCACTCTCTGACCCTGCAAGAACACCCCATTTGCTTTTTAAAACTATTCTGTATTTCTGTCCACCCGAAGCGCAGGTGGCAGGCAGCCTGTTTCTTGCCAGGCCCCCAGGCTGTGCATCCGGCCGTGCTTCCCATGCTCCGCCACCGCCCAGCAGCTCCTCTCCTCCTCCCTTCTCCTCCCTGCAGCATCCACAGCTCAGCAAACGCCCCGGCAGAGAGCAGCTGGCTTTCCTGCCCCTTCCCGGGTGGCCGCAGCATTTGACACCCGCAGCATTTCGCAGCAGATGAAGTGGGCTGCATCGTTTCCTGCTGCAAGCATTTACGGCTCCCTCCCAGCGCCCTCCCGGCTCTTTTACACACACACACTGCCTCCCCTCGCAGAGACGCCAGGTTGATCTGAGCGGGCTGAGAGACAGCCCAGCTGCTGGCAGCGCTGCAGCATCCCAGCCGGGAGCAAAACGAGCCCGGCCAGGGAGGAGGAGCAGCAGCGCCAGATGTGGGAATGGGGTCGCAGAGGAGGAGACAGCTGGCGGGGCGCAGGCGGCGCGAGGGATGCCGGTGTTGCTGGGGTGGCCGGCACACGTTTAGCATGCTGTGTCACCTCACACAATGGTTACAGATCAACAGGCCTCAGGAGGGACTATAATAGTTGCATGAATGCCCTAAGGCAGGTTTTCCTGGACACAGCAAGCTGGCCTGCAGCAGGCCCGCAGCGCCAAGGCTCAGGGTCAGCTCCCGGCAGGCAGATGCTTGAGATGTTTAAGGTAGGCGTCGGCGCTTCAGGCCCTCTGATGCAGGGTCTGCACTTTCAGTACAATAAATGAATCAGGAAGGATTAGGAAAAATAAAAGCCAATAAACATCTGCAAGCTTGTGGTTCTCTGTTCTCAGGAGCTTCACCCTTTTCTTTTCACTTCAGTAGCCAGGGAAATGTTCCTCTGCACCTCGGGAAATTCCCTCTGCCCTCTTCCCCCCAGTCCTTTAAGCCAAGATTCACCAAAGACAGACACAGAGGTCTGGCAGAAAGCTCTTACACCCTTCTCCCTTGTAAACTCTCCCTGTTTCCTTGAAAATAAGAGGAGAGGAGTGAAGGTAAAATGCAGTGCTGGTGCCTGAGGCCAGCTTTTTACCACCAGCCCTCTCCGGTTGGCCACACTGCGGGACACAACCCCTAAGGAGGGATGCTGAGGGCTTCCAGCCCAAGCTGTCCGCTGGCCAGCTGCAGGCTTAGGGACACAGCTGCCCTGACGCAGAGGGGACGCGTCAGTCTGGAGCAGGTGAGGAAGACCCAGGCCAGGTGACCCAAAGGGCTCCTTGCTGCCTCCTCGCCCTGGCTGAAGACCCCCCCACATCTTACAGCACAGGCACCCAGTGGGTTCGGCCAAGCTGAGGGCCCCCAGTCGCCCTTTCTGTCACCCTTTCCTTTTTTCTTCTGTACAGAAAGCCACAAAGCGCGGGGCGGGGGGTAGGACCGCAGCAGTTCAGTTTCTGAGCCCATCGTGTTTCCTGTCCTTTGCCAAAACCTCTTCTGCTTTCCTACCCAGCGCTTTCGGGCTCGCCCGTGCTCGCTGCCAGAGGAACGGCTAATTTTGTTTGTTTTTTTGTCACCATGATGTAGTGTTTATAGCAACCAACGCTCAACAGTCCGCAAGTATCACTGATCTCAGCCTCAGCTTCCGAAATAATGTCAGAGGAAGCACAGCCCCTTCCTCTGGGATTGGCATCTGCGATGCTTCATGTCACCAACACGGGGGACTTCGCGCTGGGCATCACCATGCTGGAGATCATCCAGTGCCTAAATGGTCACTTTGTGGCTGCCCTGACCTTCATTGACAGGGGCATCTCTCAGTTGCTCCCCCAAAAGAGCCAGGATTTTCCCCAGCATCCTGCTCTCCCCCTCCTGGCACGAAGCTTGTGCCTGCTGTGAGCCCACCTCCCCGCTGCCCGGCGCTCTGCGCATCGGAGGAGTGCATCTGGCATCCCATCCAAATGCCGTACAGCTGCTCCTTCTTCCTCTCCAAAACCAAATTGAATTTAAAATCAATTTATCATGTATTTTCTTTGACCGAAGCGCCTTCCGGATGTAACCTGAGCCTGAACTGCTCGATCTCACGGCATCAAGCCCCTGGAGCAGGCGGAGAGCGCACCTCGTGCCAGCAGAGTGCTGGGAGGGGAGCGTGCTGACAGCAAGTCCTGGGGCTACACGTGCCTCAGCAAGAGGATGGGCAGAGAGACGGTGCAGCTGGAAGGTTTTTGCAGCAGGAATCAATATCCAAGGGCTTGTCCTTGGAGCTTGCTTGAGGTACCCCAGTTTTTGTCCCCCAGGCAAGCCGCAGGATGGGGTTTAGTTTGTCTGCACGCTGCATGAGGTTGCACAGACCCTGCACAGCTCAGCTCCTACATCCCTGCGGGCACTGAGAGCAGGCAGAGCTGTCCCAGCACCACACCCGCATTGTGCATAGGTGGCAGGGACCGAAGCAAAGGGCAGCAGGGCCCTGCAGGCTGCAGCAGCCTCAGAAAGAACCCATTACAGCTGCTGTGAGACAGCCGTGCCACACCGAAGCTGCTAAAACAGGACGAGTCAGGCACCTTCATGGGTCCACAGACAGCTCGGTGCTGGGAAGCAGCTCCAGCCCCACTCCAGGCAGAACCAACCTCCTGCTTCCCACAGGTTCCTCGAGGTCCCCACCAAGGCACACTTCTCCCCACAAAGCTGGCGGGGCTGTGGGCACGGCGAGGCTGAGGTCCCCGCTCCACCCCACTGCCAGGGCAGGGAGGCACTGCAGCAGGCAGGAGAGCAGCAGGCGGCCGAGCACGGTCAAGTCTGCCTTCAGTAGGGCTACACAGGCATCAAGCAGCCCGTTAAGCTTCATTCAAGAGCCCTGTGCAGGCGAGCAGCTCGCCTTCGTTAGAGCAGCACTCACAGCTTGCAGAGGAGGGAGGATGTGGGGTGGGGGGGAAAACTTCTGACAGCAAGCGCAAGGGGAGTTTTCAGATGGTTATCAGGCGGGGCTGCTTCTGACTCCAAAGATTTTGATATCAGGCATGTACCCCTGACCCCTGAGGGTTTGGCCAAGTCCTAGTAACACCCGCGTGACAACAAAGCCCAGCAGTTTCTAAAGAAACGCATTTGTATACTGTAGACAAAAATATCTGTGTGTGTTGTGTAGTGTATCAGAATATGTAAATCGAGTGGTTCACGCTAGGGAAAGACATGGTTAAGAAACCATTTTCGAAACATCCGTCAAATCGACACTTTTACATCTGTCGGTGCTGCTCTTCCCGCGGGGCAAAGGGGCTGAGGCACGAGAGAGCAGGAAGCTGGGGATGCAGCCCTTGCTCGGTAATACTGCACCTTCGCTTTTACTAACGGCGGGGCTCGCCTTGCCTGGCCAGTGACCTGCCCACTGACGTGGCCTTTCTGTATGACTGCTGGGGGTGGAAGCAGCAAACAGCAGTTTTTGTGGTGTGGCCTTCAACCGCCTCCCGGCGGGAGCCCACCCTGCCCCACCGAGCTCCCACCCCAGCCTGGGGCTGCACAGCCACGTCCCCAGCGCCGACAGCACAGCGCTGGGGGCTCTGTGGGCACTGCCAGCGACAGGGACGGGGCTGCCCGGGGGCAGCGGGACACAGGGACAGTGCTCAAACCCTTGTCCTGCAGCTCAGCCCTCGTGGGGTCCTTCGCCAGCATGTCTCGTGGGACCCCCCGGTACAAAGAGCACAGCACTCGCATGGGGGAAGCATCTCTCGGTCGGGGTTTATTAAAGACTGAAATACAAGTGTGGCCCGGCTGCAGAGCCGGCTGCCAGAAGCAGGGCTGGGTTTTGGCTGGACGGGTGCGGTCTCCTCTCCAGGCGGCCTTCAGCGGTACTGGCCAAATTTCCTCCGGGCAGCGTCCAACCTCCCACCCCTGCGGCGCTCCCTCCGGAGCGGAGCCCCTCTCCGCACCAGCCCCATCCGTGGTTACTTATTGCTTTCGACGTGCTAATGGAGTACAGAGTGAATGAAGAACGAAAAGGCATGTCTGTTGCGGCGGGTTCGTGCCATCGTCGGGCTGTGCTGGGAGCCCTGGCTGTCAGACCTGCGGAGGGATGGAAGAGAGGGGCCGTCAGCGGTGACACCCCTGGGACAGCGGTGATTCGAGGCACAGCCCCAGCTGCCCATCAAGCCACGGGGGAGCTCCAGAGGGAGGCACCCACCTGAGCTTTACTTGAACGTGTGGCTCTCGGCTCCTCCCCGGCCGAACCCTGCAAGAGAGACAGAGCGATGCCGCGGGGCAGCGAGCGCACGGCGGGATGCATCGCCGCTGCATCATGGAGAGGTGGGAGCACGGAGCCCCCTTCCTTCCCTCCCCCCTCCCAAAACCCCAGCCACGGTGACCTTACCTTTGGGTCCGAACAAGGCGGCATAGCAGGGGTGGTTGCAGTACGGCTTGCCGTCGTGCTGCGGGGAGAGAGGAGAGCATCAGCCCCGGTGCCCTGCCGGCTGTGCCCACCCCGTTCCCTGCAGGACACCCGCCCTTGGCTGCCGGGGTCGGGGCCTCCTGGGCACCAAACCTCACCTCTGCATGGCCTCCAGACGTCAGGGTCTTGTTACACTTCTCGCATCTCAAGCAGGGCCGGTGCCAGTCCTTCCCCAGAGAAGTCACCTTCTCGGCTGCCACAGAGAGGAGGTGGGTTAGCTGAGGCCACCGAACGGGCACGACGAGGTGTTTTTGGCAGGCTGGCCTCCCTGCTGCCAGCCCCAGGGAGGACATACATTTGGGGGGATTTTCTCAAGTCTGCTCGCCCAGAACAGAAGCCCTGCAAGTGCCAAACCCAAGGCATGCACACCTCACCACGCACATCCAGGTGCCCAGATCCGAAACCCCGGGCAGGGCACTGCTGTGAGCCCTCGCCGCTGCGAGCAGCGTGGCACGTGGGGTCACCGCTGCGCCCGCACGGACAGACCGACTTCTGTCCGTCTTCCAGAGAAGACTTGGACACTTCCTCCCTTCCAACATCAGCCTCTACAGGGATGAATTCCCCCCCAGCCAGCTGGAGCCCGTCTGCAAAGAGGCCAGATGCTGGGCTAGTGGGCCTGGGGTGGCAAAGTCACCGCTGCGCCCTCCCTGCCACCAGCAAGGCCCCTCCAGCGCTGCGGTGACAGCTCTGATTTGCCGTGTGCTGTCACAAACCACAGCAGAGCTGGAGCCTGGCTGGGGCTCGGGGAGCAACGTGCTGCTTGCTCGGGCCAGGACGTTTTTACGGAGAGGGAGAATGCGGTGTGGCTTTTTCCATTGCGGCCCAGCAGGGGAGGAGGGTATTTTCTGCAGTATTTTCTGCGGATGCATGTGCGCTCGCTATTGGCAGCTGTGCTCCTGGGGATTTATTAAGTGATAAAGCAGAGATCCCCAAGGGAACCCAGTCACAGCCAGGTCTGAGTGCTTATCCCACGCCTGCACAAGGTGGCCGAGCAAAGGGTTTCTTTGGGGCCCAAGCCTGCCCACAGCAGCTTGCGCACGGAGCCAGGCAGCGGCTGCAGAGGTGGGAGCGGGGGCCGCACCCAAATGTCACGAGGCAGCCCCAGTGCCGGCTCCAGCGGCACAAAGCCCCCTGTGTCCTCCCCCGGAGCCCCAGCCGGGCACGAGAGGGCCCCCCTAACCCAGCTCCTTACAGACACTGTGTGTCCTACAGCAGCCCAGGGCACCTCTGAGGAAAAAGGGCCGCCAGGCTCAGAAAACCCCGGGAGCAGCGCAGCAGGGCTTGCTCTGCCCCCTCTTCCAGCACTATCTCCAGGCACAGAAATCACCCAGTGAGCTCATGTCTCCAGCCACTTTTGAAGCCTCCTGCATCAACAGAGCCAGTTTCATAGGAGCGAGCTGATAAGAGCAGGGCCAAACCCCTCCCTGGTCAAACAGCCCTGTCCCAGCCGCAGCCGCACCTGCAGGCACAGAAATCCCAGCTGAGACCAACCTCAAAGCCTGGCTGCGGGCAGAGGGCTCGGGATTAGCCAAAGCTGTGCTCCCCAGCTGTGGGAGCCATGGCCACGCCAGTGCCTGTACCACAGCAGAACCCTCTGGGTGGTGGGCATCACCAGCAGACAGATTTGTGTGACGGGGGGAGCAGCTATGGGGCAGCCCCCGTCACTCACCCCACATTTCAGCCTCAGATCTCTTTGGCCGAGCAGAAGCGGAAGCTGCGGCACACCCACAGGCAGAGCAGAAATAAGGCAGGGAGAGCAGAAGTCAGAGCACGGCACTCAGGTCACCGAACCCTCATCTCAAGTACATTACAAGCAGGGAGCGTTCGAGCCCCTGTCAGCAAACCTCAACAAATTCAGCTAAACGAGGGAAGTGGGGAGGTTTGGCGGCTGGAGCCTGGCTGTTTCAGCAGCTGCTGCCAGCAGGGTGAGAGGCTCAAAGCCCCAAAAGACACTCGGGCAGGACGGCAGGACCACGGCACCAGGAGCAGGACCCCGGAACTTGGGCCCCAACGCAGCGGCAGCAAACCTGCCTCAAACCCCACGGGCAGGCAGAAGCGCAACGAGCTGAGCTCACGGTCAGCCTGCGAGGCACCCTGAAAACACCACGGCCACCTCTCTCCCCATGGCCACTTCTCTCTGGGGCCATCCCCTCGCTGTACTAAACCTCGCGGGCTAACGGGCAGGATGTCCCCGAGCACCCCTGCGCCCCTCGCAGCGCCTCTCCTCGGGTGCATTTGGGGGGCCACCCACGGCAGCCACAGCGCAGGGGACACCCCGAGCACCTGCAGCGCAGGGGTGGGTGCTATTGGGGTGCCCAGGACCCGCAGAATAGGGGTGCCCGGGACTGGTGGGGGGGTGTGTGCAGGATGCCCTTACCGAAGTAGACCTCCTTCTGGCAGCGGGGGCACTTGGGCATGGTGTCAGCTCGGGGCTCGGCTCGGTTGTGGGATGCTGGGCGCCTGCACCGCCGGAGTCACTGCTCGGGGACCCCGCCCCGGCCCGCCCAGATGTGGACCCGGTCCAGATGTGTGGTCCCGCCCACAGCTGGAGACACCCGCCCTGGGCGCGGTCCCGCAGCCCTCGCACCGCTGCGCCCTTTGCTTCCCGCACCCCTTTCACCCTTTGCATCCCCCGCGCCCTGCGCCCTCTGCATCCTGCACCCTTACCCCTGCGCATGCTTGCAGCCCTGCACCCCTCGCATCCTGCACCCCTGTACCCCTTGTACCCCTGCACCCCTCACATCCTGCACCCTCTGTACCCCTTACACCCCAGCCTCTGCACCCCAAGATGCCGTGCCCCAGCTCCCTGCCTGCCCCTGCCCACCCCAGTGCTATGGAAGTGCTGAGCAGGGCAGGAGGAGCGATTAGCATCGCCAATTAACCACGCTCCCAAATAAAGCTCCCCAGGACGCTGGCCACAGGGCTCTCCCTCTCCAGACAGAACTGTTTTCTCCTAGCAGTGTAAAAGTGGTGTTTTGTAAAAGCCCACTTGGGCTGTGTCTGCTGCCCGGGGGGGAGCCTGGGGTAGGAGATGATGAAGCAGGAGGGAGCAGGGGGGCTGTAGCCCCCCTCTTCCAGAGCCTCAGGAATGGCGTGGGTGCAGGACACGGCTCACCGCAAAGAGCCTGCCCATCTGCGGCGCTGACTGTTGTCGTTTTATAAGAGCGAGGACTTGTTGTTCCTTTGTGTTTGGCTGCGAAGGAAATGAAAAGCCTATCCAAAGGTCTGTTTTGCATGAAGCAATCCTCCCCAGGGCACGTTGCTGCGCTGGAAAGGTCAAGAGGGCTTGTGAAACCCAGCGGCAGGATGCCGGGTGCCTGCCTCCCGAAATGCAAGGCACCCCTTGCCGCCCCCCTGCAGAAACAGGGCGCTGCTGGTGCCAGAGCCCACCCGTGGGTGCAGGAGGAGAGGTGACAAGCTGCACCCACGGGCGAAGGTCGCAGTTTGCGGGATTGTTTCATGACCCTGCCGCGCTCCACACCGCCTTTGCAGCGGGAGCACTCCTCCGGCTGATGCTCCCCGTCACACCCAGGCTCAGCGATGGCAAACCCACCGCACCCTGAAGGCTTAGGGGACACGGGGCATGCCCCCCTCCCTCTGGTGACCCTATTTCCCCTTACACACACTGTTTCGAGGCTGCTGCCCGGCCAGGAGAGCCGTCCCCAGCTGTGCTCCCTTTTAAGGCAGGTTTTGTGCCGGCGGGCAGCCGCAGGCTGGCCCAGCCCTGGTCCCCATGGACCACGCAGCGCCTGGCCGGGCTCCTGCAGCGGGAGCGTCCCCCTAGCACTGCGGGCCGACTGACCCAGCCAGGCGGTGGGGACAGCACTCAGCCCCCCCCCCCCCTTGTACTTTTTCAAGCCTATTCATGCAGCACAGAGGACACGAGGCCGGCAGGAGGGCTTGCAAAGCTGGCGCCGAGGAGCTGCTTGCTGCTCTCTGCCAATCCTGCTGGGACAGGGTCCGAGGCTGCCCAGATCCCCGTGGTGCTGATATGGCACGGCCGCCCTGTTGGGGTGAGCATGGGGTGCCCACGGCACTGCTGGCTGGAGAGGGAGCACAGCAGTGCCACAGGGACCCTCAGGATGCGGCCTTTTATTCATTTTATGGGGAGGGAGTTCATAAACGCTCCTACTGATGGTGTGTGAGATGCATCAGCAGGGCGATAAACAGAGTCCCGGCAGCCTGCAGCCCCCAGCCCACACAGCAGCAAGCTGGCTGGAAGCACTCCGGCATTTGGGGCAAGCTGGTCGCTGCCCCTCCAGGGCCCTCTGAATGCCCCAAGTGCAGAACTCAGGCATTTCTCAGCAACCTGGTTCCTCCAGTGACTTCCAGCACTGTGCCCAAGGGTATAGCAGCTCATCTCACAACCCAAGCTAAATCCAACTAAAGGGCACGGGATGGCTGCGGGGAGAGAGCCACACTGCCCTGCAGGAGAGAGGGGCTGGGGCAGCATCTTCAGCCAAGCCTGGTCCCGGCCCAAGCCCTGCATCAAAGCAAGGCTCCCCCACCTGGGACACAGCCCAGCCAGCTCCAGCTGCCAACAGCCTCCCCAGTGAACCGCAGGTTTATCTTATCTGCAGACCTTGTTCCAGCTAATTCAGCCACCCGAGCACAGCACACCCCAGCCGCCCGTGCCCTCTGATACAAATCTGGGGGTGGAGGCTCCGTCCTGGCGCATCAGGCGCCAGCGCTCCCCGAGGGCACGGCAGCAGCCCTCAGACAAACCTGGGCCACCCTGTTTGTTTGCGTGTGACGAGGCGCTGCCAGGCAGCGCTGGTACGGATCGCTTTGCTGAGCTCGTGGGCAGGGATGACCGTAGGGCACAAACGGCTTCGCTCTGGACAGCCGTGCCCCGTGTGGATCAACCACAGTCCTTGTTCGCGCCTTCCCCCCCGTGCAGAACCGAGGATGCCTCTTCTCATTTCTTCCCCAACCTCAGATCCTCCTGAGCTGCCCCCAGGTCCCCTCCCTGCGGAAAATGTGACTAAGAAAAACCCAGGAATGTCCGAAGCACGTCGCCGCTGCGGGGCTCAGCCAGCGTTTTCCAAGCAGTCAGACAACTGCAGCTTCTGCAAAATTCCCCTCCTCAGCCATTTTTCAGCCTGCATGTTGCAGGCCCACTCAGCCGAGACGATTTGTTGTAAACTATGTCCTCCCGAGCCCAATATGTGACTAATTTGACAAGAAAATTACAGGGCGGCTTAAAAAGCCCAGCATGGGCCGGGAGAAGCTGCCAGATGTGGGTTCGCATGGAAAGGTGGGAGGGACACCAGGGTGCGCAGGGGGGGCACGCAGTCGCCTGGCATGGCCCCCAGGTCTGCACGCAGCTAATCCCATTACCCCTGCACTGGGAACAGCCGCATGGAGCAGGCTGTCAAGCCAATTTATGCCCTAAGGAAAAATCTGGGGTACGTCTTCATAAAGCTGACAGGTGGCTGAGGGCTGGGACAGATCGGGAACAGGGTGGCAGCTGGAAATGCCCCGAGCGGTGCCTGTGCCTGGCTGCACTGTGGGAAGGGACGGGGCTGCCCCAAAAGCTGGCAGCTGTGGGGGACATTCACCACGCTGGATCTTCAATACAAAATGGTTTGAGACCGCAGAACACATTCCCTGCCCTGCTTGTGCAGACGCAGCCCAGAGTCCATCCCCCGTGCCCACAGACAATCACACAGTTGTTTCTAGCAGAAAGTGCATAAACATTTCCAGCCCTGCTAAGGCTGCTGGCTGCCCACGGCAGTCACTTGTCAGGCCAACACAAAACCTCGGGAGCATGGGCGTGAATTGTTATCACGCCGTAAATGTGATACCACGCACGCTGTAACAGACACATGCTCTTGCAGGGTTTAGCTCCTGCAAGGGGTTCAAGGCAGGCGGCTCATGGAAGCAAACATTTTTGGGTCCATACCCACAGCCTGGCCCTATGCCCATGCGTGCTTAGAAGCGATACACCCAGTGCCAACAGCTCCCATACTGCTCCCATACTGGGCGGCAGTGGCACACGGGGCTGGGGCACACCGGTCCCATATGAGTGCATGCTCAGGAGGATGCCTGGCTGCAGGTCCGTGCTTGGGGTGTGTCTGGGATTTCCAGACATGGGACAGGAGAACCTCTCCAATCGCTCCAAGTCCCAGCGACATGGAAAATCTCCTCAAATTTCATCCAGGCACAGCTTCCCACTGTCTCCCTGCATACAGTCTGGCCAAAAAGCTCCGTTACCATCTGCTCTTCCCTGCAAGCTTTCCATTAGCGGCAGCCCCAGGAAATCTCCTGGCTGAAGCCCTCCGTGGGAGGGTTTGGTGCATTTTCCTGGCATGGCCACAGCTGTTTCTGTTGCAGCGATTGCACCCGCCCGCGGCCAGGCTGGCTGAGGACGCTGCTACTTTGGGAAGCTGTCTTGGAGCTGGGGGTGCTCAGCACCCTGTGGGCTCTGCTCGCACCAGGGCCACCTCCCTGCCCTGCCATACCCTGCTGTAGGGATCAGCTGCACCGCTCAGCCTGGGCCAGCTACAGGCTGCTGATACCGCACCTTTCAGTCCTGGTTAAAAATTCACTCTCTCCTAGTAGTCAAGGTGAGGAGAAGGGGAACAGAGTGCAGGACCCCCAGGCACCCCATTACTCACCCAGGTACAGATCATGAGTCCTGGTCCAACGCCCTCTCCCACAGCACAGCCCTTATTGCGGGGGAACTCCCTAGTTTACTGCCCCAGCGTTGTTTGCCCTCTGCAGTGGGGTTGTTGGTGTGATAATGGTGTGATAAGGGAGACCCACTGCCAGAAGACCATGTCCTCTGCAGTGGTGTCACAGGCAGGGAGACAGACAGCCCAAATGCTGCGAGGCTGCACCCCTGTTTCAGACAGGGCTGCTTGGCTCTGCCTTACTGCAACAGGACAGGAGCAAGGCAGAGAAATCGGGACAGAGTGAGTGCAAGGAGAGGGAAGAAGAGAGCAGCCATGGGTTGTGCAGCATGCAAGCCCCAACAGCAGCACGCACACCTCCATCTCATTAGCACAGCTATTCCTCCCCCAGATCTGCCCCACATCCAGCCCCAGGGCACTCCAGGAATCCCCAGGGTGGTCCCCAGCTGCTCACACCACTGGAAACCCATCGGTGACATACAGGCTGCTGCGGAGCCCAGCTGCTTCCAACAGGCAGCCACGGTCTGCACCGCCACCGCTGCAGCTATCCCAGCGCACTGGCAGGGAGATTTACAGCTCTAATCCTCCTTTGCATGGTTTCATGCTGTTCCTCCTCCTCCTGTATCCCTGCCTGCCCTCCTATACCCTCTCCAGGATTTAGACCCATCACTTTAACCTCTCCCTGGGGCCAAGCCGAAGCCCAGCCAAGCAAGCGAGAGCCGCTCCATTGCCTTCAGGGAGCATCAGAGTGGTTCTTGGCCCGCATGGAAGCAAGCTGTGTTCACTGGGCCCCTTTTAATACTCCCTCTTAAATCACACCTTCCAGCACTTTATCCCTTTTGGCTCCTACGCATTGAGTCCCCAGCAAATGCTTTGAATCTGTCCTGCTTTCCTGCCCAGCCGCACTCCCAGCCACAGCCTCGCCGGCTCTGTGTGGGTCAGCGCTGCTCTGTGGTGCTGCAGGCATCTCCCGGCCCTTGGGAGCATCTCTAGATTGCTTTAGCAGTGTCTAGATTAATTACACAAGCGTAGTGCCTAGATTACTTTAATTTAGTGCCCCCTGGA
Source organism: Anser cygnoides (assembly GCF_040182565.1). Classification (NCBI taxonomy): domain Eukaryota; kingdom Metazoa; phylum Chordata; class Aves; order Anseriformes; family Anatidae; genus Anser; species Anser cygnoides. The sequence goes on from NC_089880.1 coordinate 9,913,193, forward strand.
GGACTCGCAAGGCGCTCTAGTGCACTCGAGGGCACGCTCGAGGCCTTCCAGGGGCCTGCAGTGTGCTCTAGCGTTAGCTGGAGGCCTTTCAAGGCTCACCAGTGTCCTCTAGGGTGCCCTAAAGGCCTTTCAGTGCTCACTGCACGCCTCCAATGAGCCTCCACTCTGCTCTACAGCCTGTGCATGTCTACCAGCCTCCCCCCCACATGCTCTAGCTCTCCCTAAACACCTGCCAGTGCCACCCAGTGTCCTCAAGGATGCTCTAGAGGCCTCCCAGTGCAGCCGTGAGTCTTGCTGCAGCCCTCCAGTGCTCTCTAGTACCTTCTGAGGGTCTATTACACCTTACAGTGTAGACTAGCATCCCCTGAGGGCCTCGCTGGCGTTTACTCTGTACAGTTTACTCCAGTATACTCTAAGGAACACTAAAGGCCTCCTAGTGTGGCCTAGAGCACCCAGTATGTCCCAGTGTAATCTAGCTCCCCACAGACACCTTGCAGGGCCTTCTCCCTGGGAGGCCTCTAGGGCACAATAGGAGGCTTATAGGGCAACCGAGAATGCACTGGAAGGCCCTGGGAGGCCTCTAGGGCTCTCTAGGGAGCACTTGGAGGCCCCTAAGGCGCATGAGGGTATATTGGTGCCCTGGGATGCCTCTAGAGATCCCTGGGAGACTTCAAAGTTTTGGTAGAGCATGCAGGAGAGCACAGCGAGGCCCCCAAGGGGTGTCAGAGCACACCTGGAGGCCCTGGCAGCTTTCTAGCTGGTGCTAGACAGCTGAGGACAGCGGGGAGCCCTGCGAGACCCTTGGCTGTCAGACAGCCATGGCACCTCTCCCCTGCACAGACTGGCTCCGACTTCACATCACAGGGCTGCCCCGTCATTCCTGCCCTCACCCAGTCCTTCTGGGACCACCTGGGACCAGCATTTGTATGCTCATCATTCCCCTTTCCAGGTCACTAACAGGGACATCAGCACCCCGTCACCCGGACTGCCCCAAAAACGCATCCAACACCAGTGCATGGTGGCACCCGGTGGGATCCCTGTTCTGCCACCAGCAAGGAGAAGCCTGCTGCAGGGCACGGCGCCGTGCTGGGCTCTGCTGACTCCCAGGGAAGCAAGCAAGGCCAATTGGATGGGATAAGTTCATGGCGCCTGGGGGATTTCCAGGCAAAGCTGCATCCACTTTGGTCTGTTTTCTTCCGTACCCTGGAGAGCATGTCTGTAATCACCGGCCCTCTCCAACTTTCTTATCCCACCAGCAAGTCCTAGCTGAAAAAAATAATAAAATACTTGACATCCCCGAGGGGAAAGATGTTTTCCAAGCCCCTTTTGGCAGTAAGAGGCCTTTTTCAGCTCACATAGGTCTCCCAAAAATAAATACAAAAATGCAGCGAGGATCAGAGGCTAGAGCTGCCCTCCTGGCTCGAGCAAAGCACTGCTGTGCTGCACCAGGACCACCTCAAACCTTTGGCATGCAGGCAGATAACCCCATGTGGGGCCCCAAAACCCCACCAAGTCCTTCAGATGCCTGCTCTTAGCACCCACCTCACAGGGACCCATGGTACCTGGTGGCCACCTTCTGCCACGAGTGCTGCCCAGTACCCTCACCATGTCCCCAGGCTGCAGGGGGGCACAGAGACGGGATGTCACCTACCTGCAGCCCAGCAGCTGGGCTCTCCCTGAGCAGAGGCAGGCTTCTCACTTGCGCAGAGCTGAATTTTGACTATTTTTAGTTTTTCCCCAGTGAAACTCTCTTGAGGAAAAAAAAATGTAAGCAAGAAAAAAAAAAAAAAAAGAGAAGAAAAAAAGCCAACTCCACCCAAACAAAATAAAATCATGCCTTTGAGGGCTGCCGCCTGGGAGTGGCTCACGTCACACCATGCCATGCTCAGCCACCCCGGCCACGTCCCCAGCCCAGCACCATGCCTCAAGCCTCATGTCCCCCCCTTGTGTTGGGTGCGGGCAGCACCTGGAGTGCCAGGGGCACTGCTAGCAAAGAGGTGGGTTTATTAAGCTTGTTAATTAATGATGGTAAGTAAATAAAGGTTGCAAGGAGAGCAGTACAGCTTGATTGGTGCTAGCTTGCTGATGTGGCAACAGCTGTGACCAGTGCTGTTGGCCTCCCTGCCACATTGCAGTGTGCCAGCGGCCTCGCCTGCAATAGGGGGCAATGAGGTACCCTGGTCCCAGCGGAGCTGCTGCACGGTGCAGTGCTGCAACCTTGTAAATGTCAGCCACAGGATCAGGGAAGGAGCCTCGGAGCGGACAGGTCTCCATGAGAACCCCCACCAGACACAAACATCCGCTTCCCGGGCACAGGAACTGCTGCGGCCGAGCCCGTCGTGCCTGGGAAAAGGCTGCGGGCTGCTGCAGCCGCTTCTGGGAGAGGGCAAGCCAGGAGCTCCCATACCAGCAGCTCCTCTGGCATGGTCCTGCTGGGCAGCAAAGCCCAGGGGGATGCCACCATGACGGAGTGCTCCCTGTGGGCAATGGCGCAGCTCCAGGGACGCTGCAGCCAGCGTTTAGGCTAGCCAGGAACAGACCTGCAGCAGTGCCACAAGGCTGCAAGACATTTGGGGAGGCACCAGGACCCGTTTTCTCCCACAAACGTAGTGTTTGGGGCACCTGCTGTTTGGGAGGCACGGTGACCCTCTGCAATCGCAGGTGCTCAGCTGGGCCAGGCTGGAGCTCTGCTTGTGGGGCAGAAGAGTGGAGAAGGTGGTGTCCCACTCGCCTCTGCAGACGGCCACTGTGGGACAGCAGCACGGTGGGGAACACGCGACGGGGCATGCTTCCTTTGCAAGGAAAACAAGGAAGAAAGCCCTGGACTCCAGCCGTGTTGTGCGGTGGGCTCTAGCAGCACTAAGTGACAAACCTGCTCTGCTCCTGCCTCCAGCCAGGCCATGCCAGGGTGCCCCTGGGGCTCCAGCCCCACCGCCCCGGCACAGGCTGGGGCCGCTCCGTGTTGCCCCACGAGGAACAGACCGGGGCAGGAGGGCACCCCCAGAGCTCAGCCGCACACCACATCTCTCAAAACCTTTATTGTCAGCAAATAACAAAACTCTGGGAGCCCGGGGAGCGCATGGTGCTGGCGCCGCAGGGCCCGGCCTGGTGGGCAGCGCAAGCAGCGGGGCTGGGCGTGCGTGCGGGGGACGGGGCGAGACCCAGGCGGCGCCACTCTCCGCGGCGAGGAGCACACTTACAACAACTTATAAATAAACAACCACGATGAGAAACCTCGGGCTCGGGGAGGCAGGCGGGGGCCACGCCGCCCAGCCGAGCCGCGAGCCCAATGCGCTCTGCCCCCAGACGTGGGGAGCAGCTGGGCCCCGCAGCAGAGCACGGGTGCACGGATGGGGATGCCCTGGGGGTGCAAGGATGGGGACACAGGGAGGTGCCAGCCCCTCGATTGCTGGAGCTGGGCATGCAGCTTGGGAAGACCAGAGCCCCTAGGGGACGTGGGTGTCACCGGTGATGGCATCCCTGAATGCTGCGGGATGCTACACAGCCACAAAGCTGCCTCCTGCGCTGAGGGGGGTGGATAGAGGCAGGGAGAGGAGGGCAGAGCGCATTGGGGACGAGCAGAGCCGCCTTCAACCTTTGCCTTTAAACATTGAAGCTTATATTAGAGACTATGATATATAACCCGGAGGGCAGGGCCGTCCTGCCCGCAGTAGAGACAGCAGAGAGAGCACAGCTCCGAGGCGAAGGGCCGCTCCAGCTACTTCTACGAGCGGGAGGTTAGTGCGGGGGCACCGAGCGGGCGGGCAGGGGGCTGCCCTACGGCTGGTTCTTCGCCTCGGGGTCTTTGTCGTAGATGTAGCTGCCCACGGCTCCGGTGTTGACACCTGCAAGGAGGGACACGCGTGGGGGTGAGGATACGGGTGGGATGCATGTTGGCGTCCCCCCAGTCCTGCGTCCCCAGCACTCACCCTTCGGCCCAAAGAGGATCCCGTAGCAGGGCTTGTGGCAGTAGGGCTGTCCGTCGTGCTGTACCAGGCAAAGAGACAAACGCGTCACCCGCGGGGACACGCGGCTCGGGACGCGTCGAGCCGCTCTGCCCTCTCGTGGTGGCACAGCACGGCTCGGCACGGGGCCCCTGCAGCGTGGGGGCCCGATGGGGCTGCCCTCACCTCGGCGTGGCCCCCGGGGGTCAGCGTCTTGCTGCAGCGCTCGCAGCGTAGGCAGGGCCGGTGCCAGTCCTTCCCCAGCGAGGTCACCTTCTCGGCTGCAGCGGGGACAAGCAGGGACGGTCACCCACACAGGTCACCAACACGCAGGGGGTGGCCAGAATGCCCCACAGGGACCTCACCTCCGTGTATACAGACCCCAGACCCCCCCCTCCTAGACCCCCCGTGCCCCAGGGGTCCTGTGGAGCCCACACACCGCCCAGCGCCCGCTCGCAGCCTTACCGAAGTAGACCCTCTTGCCGCAGCGCGGGCACATGTTGGGCTCCCCGGTGAAGGTGGTGACGCTGGAGGCTGGAAGACAAGGGGACACAAGTGTGGGACACCCCGGCCAGCACCCAGCTGAACACCCCTGTTGTCCATGCCCCCCACCCCTCACCTTTGCTGGGTCCCTTGGGCGGCGCGGCGTTCACCTTCCTCTCCTCCACCTTCACCGGGTGCTCGATGGGCCCCGGGGCGGTCTGCCCCTCGATCTGCGGCTTCTCGTAGATGTAGGACCCGGCGCCACCGATGTTCACCCCTGTGCAGGGGGACAGAGAGGCTGCAGCGTCCCCAGAGCCTCCCGGGGGTCTCCATCCTCCGCCCGGCCCCGTCCCACCTCCCCTGGGCACCCCTGTCCCTGATGAGCCCCAGAGCCTCGGCCCCAGCTTGCTTTCTCCTGACCCAGGCTTTCTGCAGCTGTGTTTGGGATGGGAGAGTGACTCCACCTTCTGTTTGAATGGAAAACTGTCTCTTTTTTAATTAAAAAAATAAAAGAGAGAGACAGCTGTCAGGACTGACTGCTGTCAGGATTGATCCCTCCTTCTCCTATCCCTTTTCAGAGTTTCTGCAGGTTTGGGACCGCTTCAGCCCACACCAGCCCGACTCCTGGGGCTTTTTAGGGCCGTGGGGATGGGAGCAGACGAGGCTGGGGGGAGCAGCCCCCCCAGCAGCCCCGAGCAGAGCCCAGACGTACCTTTGGGGCCGAACAGCGTCGCGTAGCAGGGCTTGTGGCAGAAGGGCTTCCCGTCATGCTGGGGAGAGAGGGGTGTTAGGGTGCTGGGCGGTGATCACCAGCTGAGCACCGATCCAGCTGATCACCAGCTCCATCCCACCCCCTGCGCGGCCCCGGGACATCTCCACACACCCTGGCAAGGCCAGGAGAGGGCTTCTGCTCAGCTTCACCTCCAGCCTCGCTGCTGTGCCCCTCGCTTGGCCCGAGATCAGAGGCCCCATGTGGGCACCGGTCCCAGCCCCGCTGCCATCAGCCCCGCTATCGGCCCCGCTATCGGCTGGGGCCGGCTATCAGAGGAAGGCACGAAGCGGGCGATAAGCACCAGGGCCCTTCTCCCCTGCGGCCGCCCACGAGAGCCGCCGGCGGAGGGGAAAGGCTGGGGCTGCCAGGGCCCCAGATAACGGCGTGCAGCTCCAGCAGCGGCTTCTCACGGGCCACTGGAACCGAGGCCAAGAGAAAAGAAAGAGCGTTTGTCCCTCTGCACCGCTGGCCGCAGGCTTTCACAAGGCCCAGTGTCACAGCCCTGCTTTTTGTCCCATGCCCCTGCCCTCTGTCCCCTCCGCTGCAAAACAACCGCGCCGTGCCCAAACAAGCAGGGTGGCAGGGCTGGGTGAGAAGAATCTTCTCCAGCCGCCGGAGAGGGAGGTAACGGAGCAAAGTGAGCGCAGCCCCTTCATTCCCTTCCCCGCGCCCCTCCCAGTGCAGCTGTGCAGAGGGAGAGGGCTCGGAGCTGGGCAGGCCAGCGGGCAGCTGCCTGGGAGCAAGCAGCTGCTAGGCAAAAATATCGGCGTCCTCAGAGCACTCCGTGTCGGAAGGGAGGGTAAACATTTAGCCGGTCTCCCCGCGACACCTTCCCAACCTGGCCAAACAAGCTGGCTTTGGGGGGGAAAAAGCTGGGAAGGGCCAAATCCTGCTCTCGGCACAGTCACTGGGGGCTTGGCTGCCGTCCCCCCGGAGCAGAATCCGGCCTTATATGGAGAAAAGGCAAATTCGTGGCCTTAACCCAACCCGAAACATGGACCCAGCCTCCCCTACAGGGCCGGGGGCTCACAGCCCCGTTCGCTGCCCGTCCCCGGCCGGCACGGCTGTCCCTGCTGCCACCAGCTGCCCCTCAGCTGCGCCGCTAAGGAGCTGGTGACACTTTGGCATGACAGGCACCGTGCGAGATCCGGGGCACGGCGTGTCGCGGCGGGGAGCCACACGAGGCAAACACAGTTGCTCCGAGGGCTCAGCACCTGCCGTCACAGCACCATCATGCTCCCAGGCGCCGGTCCTCGCTGGGCACGGCGTCGGGCACCTTCCCCAAACTGGTTCCTGGGACTTCCCCCTCCCCGGGGCACTGGAGAACCCAGGAGAGTCCATCAGTTCCCCCCTGGCGTGTTGGCACAGCCCCTGCTGCTTCAGCTTCTCCAAATATTTACATTTTAAATGGATTCGGGGCTTTTTTAGCTGCATTAGTAGCTGCGCAGGGAAGGCAAGCGGCTCCCCGGTTGGGGCGGCGGCTCCCCTTCCTCCATTCCTTCCTCCGGGGCCTGTGAGCGGAGATGCTCGCGGGTCTGGTGGGTGCCAGCACCACGGGCAAGGCCACACGGAGGCACAGCGAGCCCTGGGCCCCTCCGGCGCTGATTACATGCCAAGGGAAGGGCTTGTGGGCTGCAGGACGAGGGCAGGATGTTGGGTTTGGCCCCAACCCCATTGCTCCTGCCTCCCCACTTCACCCCCAGCAGCTCTTACCTCGGCGTGCCCGCCCGGGGTCAGGGTCTTGTTGCAGCGCTCGCACTTCAGGCAGAACTTGTGCCAGTCCTTGCCCAGGGAGGAGACCTTCTCGGCTGCGGGGAGACACGAGAGAGCGGGTGAGCGACTGCCTGGCACCTCCGCACAAACCCGGGCACGAGAGGGGCTGCGTTTGGTGCAGGGCTGCCCCACCGATGTGCTCGCACCCCCTTCCCTCGCCGTGCACGCTGGCCGCTTCGCTGCAGGCCCAGCATCCCCGGGGTGACAGCTCTGTCGTGGCACAGCCGCCCTCCCCAGCACGCTGCTCCGGCAGCAGTAGCACGTTCCTTCCTACTCCCCGTGTCTATTTTTGCTGCCGCGTTACCCCGCGCGGCCCTGCTCCATTCAAATATTTGGAGTTGCCATGCCCACCCGGCCCCACCCGGCCCGTCGCGCCGGCCCCGCCGGCTCCTGCTCATTTTCATGCCTCGGCTGCCGTGCCTCCGGCTGGGAGGACGGGATGGCAGACGGCCCCCGGAGTCACCCAGGACGGATTTTGGCCCTGGAAGACACCCGTCTGTGGGTGCACGGGTGCGACGTGCAGATGGGTACCGGGCACGGTCCCTGCGCACCTGCGGAGCGACTGGCTGCAGGCACCAGGAACGGCTTCAAAGCATCCCGTTCAGGGAGGGAAAACGCTTTGAGACCGGTTCCACAAATGCACCTCCTCTGGCTATCCCTGCTGCACAGCTCCAGGGACCTCATCCCACACCCCCATCCGTATTCCTCTGCGGGCCCGGGGGACCACCATGGTTTGTGGGACCCTTTCTCCACGCTGTGAATAGCACTCAGGCAGGCACCATGCACCTCCCCGAGCCCTGCTGCTCTCTGTATCTCCCCCCACAGCCCCCACCTCCTCCCCACCCCGCTCCAGGGGTCGGGGTGTCACCTCGCGCCCTCCCGCCCCTCGCACACACGCGCAGGCAGCTGGAAAGCAGCACCATCCCATTAAAGCCTCTGTAAAACAAAGTCGTAAGGGCCAAATAAAATATTTAACGAGCAAATAAAAGTGCAACCGAAGCTCGGCCCTGCTCTGCAGGAACACCTCCTCCATGGTGGCCTGTTTTCCAGCACCCTTCCCCCCCAATAAAAAGGGCTTCAGCAAACGTCTCCAGCTTGCATCAGGTCAAGTTGGAGGCCAAGAGCTCCGTGGGCAGGTCCTGGCTTCAAGAGCCGCCCTCCTCCAAGGGCAAACAGCTGCGCCCGGGGCACGCCGCAGCACCAAGATAAGCCGAAATAACTGCCCTCAGCACCCCAAACATCAGCCCCGGTGCGAGGCAGGGCGGCGGGCGAGCCGCAGAGGTAAAGGCAGAGCACCCCAAGGGAAGCATGGGCTGTCTCCAAACGAAGCGTCTCCAAACCGTGACCGAGCAAGAGGAGCTTCTGCAGCGAGCAGGAGGCAGGAGCAGGCAGGCTTTGCGCAACCAAAATCCCCGGCGGGGTCAGCAGGCTTCTCACGCAGACAGAAATTTGCTGGAGCCCCGGGTTCGGCCGCACGCGGGTCACAAGGGGCGGCACACAAAGGAGACGCTTCCCTGCCGGCCCGGGGCTTTCTGCGTGCGCAGCAGCAGCGGGGCCAGCACGAGCCCCGGGTATCCCCGCGTGGGCTCAGCAGGCTGCAGGGGCTGAACTGAATTTGGCCTCGCGGTGACGGTGAGCGGACAAATGCCCTGGTGGCACGTGGGTCACGTGCGAGACCACGCTGCTGGGCTGAACCCGGTGCAGGAGAGGGCGGTGGGATGCACTGCTGCTGCCCGTTCCTCCCCGGCACACAGGGCAGCCTCCCCTGGGAGGGAAATGGAGCGTGACCGGCTGAAAGCCGAGCCAGAGGCTTGGGGCCAAAGAGCCGCTCGGCTTTGTCACAGTGGCTGCACAGCCAGGCCATTTCGGCTGCGTCACCTCCGCCCCGTCGCACCCCCGGTGCAAAGCAAGGAGCCGCAGGAGGAAACTCCCAGCAGTGTTTTGCAGAGGCCATGGCACTTACAGCTGGCTGTGGCCCACGCGACCTCCTTCCTGGCCCTGGGAGATGAGATTCACCCCCGCGAACATCTCAGGCAGCTGTAAAACCCTGCTGCTCCCCAGACCTCGCAGGCACCTGCAGCCCCTGGCAGGGGACGGGGCAGGAGGGACGAGGTGGCTCAGTGCACTGTCCTGCTCCTGGCACATGGGGACATCCCGGGAGCCACCGGGGCCACCCCTTGTCCTCGTGTAGAAACGCTGAGCCCCCTGTCAGGCTGCCCAGAGGTTGGTCAGATGTCCCCTGGCCGCAAACAAAGGCTCCCAGGGGACAGGGAGCAGAGCCAGGCGCTCAGACCCCGCTCAGCCGGGGCGGCTTTCGGGCTGCATTGTTCACCCCGGGCAGAGGAAACAGCTTGGAGCCAGCCCAGCCCATTTCCAGGGCAGCGGCGTCCCGTTTGTGTTTGCGCTGCCCCATAAATCACTGCGGAGAGAAAGCTCCAGCGGCCAGATTTCCTGTCACCCAGCCACGGCTGCTCCGCGGTTGCATCAGCTCCGGTGACGACGCCTCCAGCCTCATCCCCTGACACGGCGGGGACCCCCGGGACCCCCCACCATGGGCTTTGAGGCGCCCGGCTGCAGGACGCCGGCCCCTCACCGTGCCCCGTGGCGTGGCACACTGCTGCGGCACGGCTCCGTCCCCACGCAGGGAACGGAGGGAATCCAGGCGCCCGCTGCCCCCCGCTATCCACATCCCAGGCACCCCCCGGGATTTGGGAGGGCTGCAGGACCGGCGCTGTCTGCTGGTTATCAGCCCCGCCGTGGGCGGGCGCCGGCAGGCTGAGCCCGCTGGCAGCGGGACTCGGGGCGAGGGTGGGAACCTGGCTGCCTCCGGCGCCTCCGCGCTCACCAGGCAGAGCCGCTGCCTCTGCTCCTGGGAGCCAGCCCGCGGCCTTCCCTCCCCTCCCTTCCCACTGCGATTTTCCAGCTGGCTCCCCCGGGGACGCCCGGACGCTCGCCGGCACATCCTATCCCACCCCGGAGCCCAGGCAGATGGAGCAAGGATTGGGATGGGGCCGCTCCCCGGGCTGCTGGGGGAGCTCCACCCCGAGACACCGCGGCTCATCCCTTAATTACCCGCCGTGCCCGGGCAAGGCAGCCGGCGTGGGCGAGCAGAGCACGCATCTTTTTGGGATGGGAACGGGGAAGGAGCGTCCCTCTCCCCGCGTGGGCCTGGGTGCTGAGCCCTCGCCCAGGCCTTTCCACGGGCTGCCATCAGCTCTGCCTCGCCAGGAAGGTGGCAGGGTGCGTGCCAACGAGCGGGGCCCGTCCATCCCATCGCCTCCCTGCGCGGACAAAGCCCAGCTCAGCCACAGAGATGCCAAATCCCCGCGGGGACCCAGCGACAGGCACCCCTGGAGGAGAGAGGGACGCTGTCATGCTGTCAGACCGACCGCAGATGCGCTTCAAAGCGGTCGCAGGCACAAAGGAGAATTACAAGAAAAAAAAAAAAAAGAGAGAGATAAAAGCCGGTGCTGGGAGGGCACCGGCAGTGCTCCTGCAGGCACGTTCCCCTGGGTCACCGGGATACACAACCAGGCATCACCGTGCAGCCGAGCTGCAGCCCCTAGGGATGCTCCGCGCCGCTCCTTTCCTCCAGCCAGGGCCAAGCCCCAGCAATCAGCTGCTTTCCTGCTACGGCGCAGCCCCGCCACGCAGGGACCCCCCCGGGGAGCAGGGCGGCCACACAGCCCTGGCGCAGCACAGCTGGGACAAGAGCGGCCGCTGCAGCAGCGTGCCAAACGTGGCTGCTCCCCTGCGAGGCCATTTCCTTCTGCCCCGGGGTGGAGGCAGCAAGCGGCAGGGGCGGCTGGAGCTCTCTCCGAGCCAGAGAGATACGCGCTGCCTGCGGGAGCTCCAGCAAGCTCCTGGCATCCATACCCCGAGTCCCCGAGCTTGTGACTCCCAGGGGACGCGACTGGATAGAAAGCACCTTCTGCCTTTGTCTGCCTTCTGCCAGCCTCGCTCCTTCTGCTCGGGGCCCTGCGTCGCCACAAAATGGTGAATAACAGGCAGAGTGCACAGGGTGAGCCCGGGCAGGCACACAGGCACAACCTCTCCTGGGTAACTGCTGGTCCAGAGCACCGCGTGCCTCCCGTGCGCTGATACGATCTGTGACGGGCAGCGCTGGGAGGATGAGAGTTTCCTGGCCCGTGTCTGGCTCCGAGGCCTTGGGGCGATGCAGGAGCAGCCGTGCCCATGCCATGCCCACAGCCCCACGGCTCTGCTCTGCGCGGGCACAGCTCGGTGCTGCCGTTCCCACTGTGCAGATTTTCCTCTCTGGACTCAGGCAGAGGCTGCGTGCACCTGGCTGCTCCTGTTTGCCAGCAGCTCCCCATCCCTTCCCATGCCAGGCTGCACACCCAGCCTCTCCTTGAGCCTCTTGCCTCCCTGTCCCACTGGTGCCCCAGGGGCTCGGGCCAGGCCTGTGGCAACACAGCATTAACACAGGTGGCAGGGGATGCTCGGCACCTCCCTGCGAGCTGCAGCACCAGAGCTGCCCCGCAGCACGCCCCAGGACCTGTCCCCCAACCTCCCTGCCCCGTGGCATGGGCACTGCCACCCCACCGCAGCTGGAAGCGGCACCACGGCACACGCCCTGCTCTCTGTATTTGATCGTAATGTTACAGAGACAGATTTTCCATTACCTCTCGCTTGGGCGTTCCTGCTCCGCCTTTCCTCTCCTTTCCTTCCCCCTCCCCGGTCCTGCCACTTCTCCCCATCCGCGGGCTGCTACCGGGGACCATGAGGGTGGATGGAGCACGGGGAGCTCGCACCGAGCACGAGCTGGCCCGGTCCCCACCCTCCGTGCTCAAGGGGCAGCACAGAGGCTCGGGTCACCCCCACCAGCCTGCCCAGGGGACAGGGACACGTCCACAGCTCCGCACCACGCGGTAGCCGTGCATTTACCGCGCGCCAGAGCCAAGAGGCAGGGACCTCGCTCCCGCCCTCCCTCCCAGGGTTCATTCCTACAGCTCACGCTGTTTCCCTGCGGGAACGGCTCACGCTCATCAGCCCATCCCTCAGCTCCCCACAGCCCCATCCTGCCCCCGGCAGGGCCCTGCGCCGGGAGCCAGGAGCCGCAGCGCCCTCCGTTCACGTTTTGCGCGCTCCCTGCGGGAGGCTGTGCCGCGCTCGGAGAGCGGCCCCTTTGTTAGGTGCCGGGTGGAAATAAAGCCCTCCTGCCTCTGCTGGCTGCCCACTGGAACGAGCAGCGCCTGGCCCAAGGACGGCGGTTACTTATTAATTGCGGGGTGGCTTCTGCAGCTTGGATTTCTGCTCGGGCTCAGCGGGGTGAGCACCCCGGCACGCCGTAGCCATGCCTCCGAGCCACGAGGCTGGCGGCGGCGGCGAGCCCCTCCGAGCAAGGCTGGCTCGCACCCACACCCACGTACCCGTGTTGTCCCCGGGGCTTTCGGGTGCCTCGCGCTCGGGAATCGCCGCGCGGGAACACAGGAAGCTTCCCGCGCCGCCGTCCCGACCATCCCTGGGAAAAGGGCAGGAAGGGAGGCGGAAAGGCTCGGTCACGGCTCCCGGCCCGCGCAGCCGGGGGACCCTGCAAAACTCATTTAAGGCTGGGAGCACAAAAGGGAGCTCAGGAAATCTGCAGCGCTTTGGCTCCAGGATACACCAGTCCCTCCGGCACCTGCCAGCGTGGGAGCAGCGAGCGGCCGCCGCGCGCGTACGGGGCCGGCCCCAAAAGGGGAAAGGTTGGCCGAGCAGCCCGGTCCTACTGGAAACAGCGGCGAGCAGATCTGAACGCGCTTAAAAAAATAGAAAAAAAGCCAGCAAACTATTTTTATATTTCCCTATGCTTTTTAAAGAATAAAAGCTCATTCTGCAGCTCAGGAAACGCCCACATCCTTCTGACTACAGGGAGGAGTCTGCTGGATTTTTCCAGGGAGCTCGAAGCAACAGGCGGGCTGGAAATTAGTTTTCCACCGGTACCAATTACCGTTGGTTTGGTCAGCCGCTCAGCCAGCGGGCGGCATCCCGCAGGACGACTGCGCAGGGCCGGAGCGGGACGCGGTGGCATTTCTCGCACGTGACCCCAGGCTACAATGCCAGGCATCCAAGAAGCCCGGGCTGCCAGCGTTCATTCAGCACCGTGGGGCCGTGCTCCTGGACAAGCGGGGCTTTATAAGAGGGGCTCCTTGCTCTGCCAGGGGCAGCCGAGGAGCACCCCAAAGCCCCGTGGCGGGATCCTACTGGGGGTAACCCCTGCCCGCTGCCGGCCTCGTCCCCTACTCCATCTCATCCCAGCCCCCAAGACAGCTGGCACAGAGGTTTTGCTCACTTCCCATGCACTGAATAAACCCACACGGGTTTATTCTGTGGGAGCCTGGGCGGTTCCTCGAGGAAAAGCCGAAGACGTCAGCGGGGACGCGCTCCAGCCTATTTCAACACCGACCGAGGAGAAGTTTTTTGGCCAGCTCCCGCCTTGACTCACTCCCCACGCTCTCCCACGGGGTGCCGGGGGGGACGGTGTCACCGCCCCATCGTGGCAGCGGCCACCTCCCTCCTGCCACCCTGGGTGTCCCCGAGGGGGACAGGACCGGGGGAGCCAACCAGGACCTGCACAGGGGTGTCCTGGCCATCTCCGGGGAGCTGCGGGAGGGAGGAGGGCGGCACACACCCAGGGAGCAGCTCCGTGTCCCCCCGGCCATCGCCCTGGCGCGTCCCCTCCTGCACGGGCAGGCTGCCTCCGGCGGGGCAGGAGGAGCCGCTCTGACCCCGGGCCGGCCGTGCCCAGCTGGCCGGACAGACGGGCTATTTTCTGCTTAAAAAGGAAAAGATTCACACGAGGCAGGACATCCCAGAGGCCGAGCCGTTCCCACCCCCACACAAATAGGTTTATTTAAAGGAGGAAGACAGCAAATTCCTATTTCTCTGTGTTTACTTGGAGATGGCTGGAAAGGAATGAAAGCTGCCGGTGCTTCAAACGCCCGGGCACCTCCAGCTCCCTTCGGGATTCCTCCCCAACCAAACGTGCTGGGGGCCGGGCCCTGGTGCCCGGGAGGGCAACGGGCAGGGAGGGGCACGGGCAGGTGGCACCCCCAAACCCCCCCGCAGTGAGACGCCTAGCAGAGACCCCATTGCCCCCAGCCGGCCGCCACCCCACCCCGGGCACACCGAGGCAGAACCCCAAGCCCTGACCCTTTGGGGACACACCGGAGAACCCCCAAAATGCGGGCTGCCTCACCCAGCCGGGGGGGGCAAGGGGGGGGCGCACACCTGGCCCCGGTGTCGCAGGGAGCAAATTGGCCGGGGTCGGGCACGCCTGCACCTGCCACCCCCTGCTGCCCCGCACCGAGGGACCCCAGCACCCGGACCCGCCCCCCCCGGGCCCATTTTCCCCCCGGGCCACCCCCAGCCCTGCGGACACCGGGACGCCCCCCCGCAGCCCCCCCATGCGGAGCACCCGGCGGTGGGCGCACCCGGCGCGCCCGGGACCCCTCTCCCCAAGCTTCGCCACCTCCAACCCGGGGGGTGCCAGCACCAACCCCCCCCAACCCCCCAGTGCCACCCGCCCCGGGACCACCGGCAGCATCCCGCAGCTCGGCGGGGGGGGGGAGCCGGGCGGGGATGCGCCCCGGGCCGGGGGGACCTGGGGATGCAGCGGGGACCCCCGGGGGGGCGCTCACCGAAATACACGGTCTTGTCGCACTTGGGGCACTTGGATGCCATGGCTGGGGAGCGGAGCGGAGCGGAGCGGAGCCGTGCCGAGCCGTGCCGTGCCGAGCCGAGCCGAGCCGAGCCGTGCCGAGCCGAGCCGAGCCGTGCGCCCCGCTCCGCCCGGCCCCCGCCCATTGGCCGCGCTGCCGCCGGGGGGGGACCGGGGCGGGGCTGCCCGCAGCGCCCCTGCTTGGCACGGCTCGGCTCGGTTCGGCTTGGCTCGGCACGGCCCCGGCGCGGCAGGTGCGCGCTGAGCGGGGCTCCCGCGGGCTCAGCCCCCGACCCCCAGCCCGGGGGGTGCTGGGGAGAGCGTGGGGGAAACGGGGGGGGGGGGCCTGGCCCCTTCCCTGGGGGCAATTCCAGGACCCCCGCCCGGCCACACGCTGGTCAGGGCGCGGGGATGGACGGGGCAAGGTCACCACCACCACCCCGGTGCCCCTGCGGTGGGAATGTGGGGGCGCAGGGAGCAGCCCCCCCGCCCTGCAAAGCGCTGTGCGTGCACGGGGCCACCTTAGGCATGTTTTTTCTGGGTGGGATAACCAGGAAAGGCAGAGATGAAGCAGCCAGGAGGGGCACAAGACGGGAGACCTTGACGGGGAGACGAGGGCGAGAGCAGAGATAACGCCGGCGGCAGGCAGGCGAGGCATGGAGCGCCGCACGTCTTCCCACCCGGGCTCCCTTACCCGCACGGCACAGCAGTGCTGCCCATGGCCCCGCATGCTCCTGGGGCCTTTCCTCTGCCAGTGATTCCCCGCGCCATTTTGCTCCGTTGCCGTGGAAACAGCCGTGTCAAAAATCCCTCCAGCACGGGAGCGACGCGCGGGGAGCCTCGTGGCGCCGCGGTGCCACGGGCGCATGCAGGAGGGGGATCCTGGGGAGCCCCGCCGAGGGGCCCCGCAGCCTCGCTTGTCCCCGGCCCAGCGCCGGTAAACAGGAAATCTGCTCGCGAAGCCCAGGCCATTGCATTATTCATCAGCCCGCAGCCCGGCTCTCCCCCTCCGTGCTCTCAGATAATTCCTCCTTTCTCTGCCGTCAGCTGGCGCGCAGCCGCCCGGCCCCCGGCACGGGGACGGCACCGGGTAGCGAACCCCGGCGCCGAGCGGCGCCCAGGGACGGCGACAGCGGGCGCCTGCCGAGGCTGTGTGCCCCACCGGGGTGTCAGGACCGGTGGTGGCCAGGCGGCCCCGTCACTCCGGGCCCAGCTGCTGCCACTACAACGCGCGGCTTTGTCACCAGCGGGGTCCCCGGGCCGGGGCAGGCGGAGCGGTGGCTCTGCCGTGCATCCCCGTGATGGGGCTGGTGCTCCCAGGGCACCGGTGACCACCGCAGCCAGGCGGGGATCTGTGGGCTCCTGGTCCCCCTGTGGCACGAGGCCGCTGTGCCCTACATGCTCCTGTGTCCCCACGCTGGTCCCACAGGGGCTGGAGGGCCCCGCACTTCCCCCAGAGGCCCGTCAGTGCGAGCTCTCCTGAGCCCCCTGCAGAGTGGGGCTGCGAGGGATGGCTCTGGAGGGGCAGGGCTCGGCCTTCGCGCATCTGCTGTCAAAATCCCTCTGTAGCAGCTGGAAATCTCAGCTGGTGTCCCAGCCTCGGTGGCCACGGAGGCAGGAGGAGAACAGGGAGGGGGAGGAGGAGGAGGAGGAGGAAGGCTGCACCCCTCCAGTGCACACACACGGAGCAGCCGCAGGCAAAACCCCAGGCTTAGGCAGCATCCGAGGGCTTTTCACACACACGGGCCGGGGGGACTTAAGGCAAATCACCTAAAGGTGTGAATCCCTGCCTGCAAATGCGCTAAATCCCAAGCGGATATGCTCGCTGAGGAGCAAAGTGGCTTTAGCTTGTCCCCTCTTAATCTGCCCCCGCTCAGGTTCTGCGTGCCCCCGCACCGCGGGCAGGGCTGCCCCGGGCCCTGGGGACAGGTGACTGGGGTGGCACCAGGGGCACCCTCCCCAAGCTCTGCCTTTTACATCAGAAATTCGGGGGCTCCCTCCTTCCCTCCCTCGGCAGCACCGGGTTTCCCTGACAACGGGCATAAAGCCTCCTTCCCGCAGCCACGAGCCCCAGGGAGGTTTTTGGTGCGGAGCCGCGGGCCACGCACCTCGCACGATGCTGGGGGCGTCCCTCCGAGGGGACCACCGTCCCCCCCGGCAGCGGGTGACCCATTTTCCTCCAGTCGCACCCAGCCCAGCCCTGGGATTTCCTAAGCCGCCGCCGCCAGCTGGCTGCACGAGCTGAGAAAGCTGCACGGCGCGGCGCAGGGCTCCCTGGTCACCGCTCCTCTGGCCGTGCTCGCAAGCACGGGACAGGGACAGGGAGGGGACATGGAAGGGACAGGGACAAGGAGGCTCAGGAGCCCAAGCTGTGCCCCCTCCCTGTGCTCTCAGCTCCGTGGCGTGGGGATTTCAGCAGCAGAAGCCCTGCTGATGGGAAACCCTGCCGGGAAGGCGTCGGGGTGAGCAGAGCTCCCTGGCCCCCCCAGCACCGTGCGGGCCGGAGCTGGCCGCGAGGCCGGGATCGCCTCCGCAGGAAGCCGGCAGAAGGCGGAGAGCCGGCCGGGACCTCGTCCTAGGGCAGGTCAACCAGAGAGCTCGGCGAGGCTGTGAAGGGAAGGCAAGAAATAAATAAGGGCTAACTGCCCCCCAGCTGCCTCGCCTCTGGCTCACCCCTCTCCCCCTGCTCCGGCTCCCCTCCGCTCTCCCGGCTGCCTTCAGATGGAAACGCCACGGAAAGGCCGGCGCTGCGAAGCCTTCCCCTCCGCGCCTTTCTCTCACATTTTCTGGCACCTAGGATCAGTTGGATGCATTACAGGATGAGAAGAGACTGGAGGGAAAAGTATTTAGGAAAAAGAAGGTTAAGGGGGAAAAAAAAAACCTGCTGCTTGCTGGGTTCGCCCAGAGGACAGTCATCAGTGCGTGGCCCTCCTGTCCCCCGTGTCAGGGTCCCCCAAAGTGACACAGGCGATTTACAGGATTTGTGGGATTATTTGTCCCTCCTAAAGCACCCACATTCCTGGACAAGCCCCGCAGCAGAAGCCAGGGCCCCTGTGTGGGGGTCAGAGGCTGCAGCTGGGGGCGGCAGCGTGCCGGGGCTGGCGGGCCCTGGGTCTCATCAGGCAGCACATGCCAGCGCCTGGGGCTTGGCACGTCACCACCTCGCCCCCGCACCCGCTATGTGGAGCCCCGGCCCTCCACTTGTCACTTCTCTCCTTTAGAAGGCATCCCAGGCCCCGCGGCTATCACAGGGCAGATAGCGCTGTCACGGAGCCTGGGATAAGCAGGGCTACGGCCTGCCCGCTTGTCCTTGCAAGTGGCAAGGGACGGACGTCCCCGTGTCCCCTTCCCACGGGGCTGCAGCTGCCCCTCACCGCTGCCTCCGTCCCTGTGGGCTCAGCCCCCGGTTTGTCACCGTGTCCTGGGGGGCACCGGGCTGCTGGGATGTGCCCGGCTCATGCCATGCGAGCAGGGGCCCAGGCTGGGCGCTGCGTGTCGCCCGTTGTCCCCGCAGAGTGCCCTCTGCCCCGGCTCCGTCGTGTCCTTTTCCCAAGGGTCTGCTCCAATCCCACCTCCCGGAGCAGCTCGAGGGCTGGTCTGCCATTAACATCAATGCCGAGGATTTCTCCCTGGGGAAGACGCGCTCCAAGCCACCGCCAGTAGCTCCCAGCACGGGGCAGCGTTGCGTGGTGACAATTAAATGAGGGTACAGATGCTTCCGATAATGGCAGCGAGCTGTTTTCCTCACTATAAACATCTCCTTGGCTCCAAGCTGCCAGCACTTACTGGGTCCAAGCACCCATTTGACTTCAAGGCATGTCCCGAGTGCCCTGCTCGAGGGGAAGACAAACAATCAGCCCCTTGAGAAACCACTCAGACCCATGGAGAAGTTCCCAAAGGGCAGCTCCCGAGGTGCCTGCACGAGGAGCAGGCGCTACTGAGTGCGGCCACAGGCTGAACGCCGGGGTGCGGGCACAGCACAGAGCTCGCACAGCTCGGGCAGCGGGCGTTATGCCTTGGTGAGGTGGGATACATACCTGAAAAGGGGTCTGTAATCCCAAAAACAAGGCAGCAAAGCACCCAAGGGGGGAGTGTGCAGAGCACGGTCGGGCACAGCTCCGCTGGCCCTTCGCCAGCGCTGGCTCTCGCCCCGCTCCTCCACGGCGAGGACGGGGTGTCCCGGGCACGGGCTGTGCTTGCAGGCGGCTTCGGTGGCAAAGTTCAGCTCCTGGCTGCGCGAGGAGGCACAGGGATGTCTGTGATTAGGGGGCCTGGCTGACTCCTGCAGCGAGGGGCGCTGAAGGTGCCTCTCCCCACAGAGCACCGGCTCCCCGCGGGTGAGGAGGAGGCTGGGTCCACAGCGCCAGCACTCGCACCAGGAACACGGTGAAATCGCAGGGTCGAGGGTGCTTCAGGCCTGTCCTCATCCTTTTCCCATGCCGAGGAGATGGGGGACGAGGTCCTGGCCCCAGCAGGGACAACGTTCAAGCCCAGGCACCGTGGACCTGTGCTTGAAGCCCTGCAGACTTTGCCCCTTGCCAGAGCAGCCTGGGTGAGCGGCCGCCTCTGGAATGAGCTGAGAAAACAGACGTTTCTGGGCAATGTGAGCCTGGCTCCACAGCCCCCAGACACAGGCACATAAAAATGCTAAATATTTGTTCGGAGGAGCGCTCGCCAGCTGCCTCTGCTCCCGCCTGCCCCCGCTGTCCCTCCTCGGGAACGGGGACGACCCCAGCCTGCTTTACGCCGCGTGCCGTGCCCGAGCCCTGCAGCTGCCAGGACAGAGCTGGAGCCACATCGCAGGGCTCGCACCGGCACCTGCTGGGGCTGGGAGCAGGGAGCGGAGGCGGAGAGGCCAGCCCGTGCTGGGCTCACTGGCTCCTGAGGAATTTGCCAAGGGAGCCAGGAGCAGGGCAAAGCCGGCTGACCCGCTGGGAAAGCAGGGCAAGGGGGGCACGGCCTTCCCGCGCTCCTCCTTGGGAGGCTTCCCACGGTAAAAGCGGCTCAGGGCACGCTGCGCCTCCTGCTTGGCCCATCTGAATTTACTGCCTGCCTCCCCAGAGCCTGCCCGGATGCAACGCGTCCATCAGGTCCTCCTGCCAGGCTTCAACCCCGAGCATGTGGGGCCAAACCCGAACGTTTGAGGTCCCAGGAAGGGCCCCGGGGATGCGCAGTGAGGACCACACGTGCTCGAGACATGTTCATGCCCCAGCAGCGGGGATCACAGCTGATCCCATCACCGTTGTCTCTTGTAGGCTCTCACAGAAGTATTCACTGAACAGCACATTTACAGAAAAAACACAAACAAACAGAGCAGTAACAAGGCAGCTGGAGGAGCCTGTCGTGCCACAGCTTGCCCGCTTGCAGTGTTCTCATTTCCAGTCTAACATCGCTGCCAACGCTCCTTTCAACTTCAGTGTGGTTTTAAGGATCAGAATGAAAACACGTAGGGTCCAGTTTCTGTATTAAACCCCTCCTCCCTCCCTCTCAAAGCAGACTGGAAGGTCTCAGGCGCAGCCTTCCCGCAGGGTGACACCCCGGTGGCGTTGGGGCACACCGACCCACGCCGCCCCTCGGCTCGCCAGCGGCTCCGTCCGCGCGCCAAGCGTCCGCCTGAGAGCGGCTCGCAGGCGTCCCAAGCTCTGGCTTGTGTAACGCCGAGGATCCAGAGCCTGGAGCGGAGCTGGCATGGGCTCCAAATTTCCATTTCAAAGGGAATTTCGGCATGTATTTTGCTTTACAACTCTACAGTAGTGTCCCGGTTACAGTCCACCTCCTCCGTCAGGAATTCACGTTGCGGAGTCGTTAGTTTTGGTCGCACTTTTTCTTTCCACACTATTCCAGCAGCACTGTTACGGACAGCGTGCTGCCCTCACGTTACCGTGCCAGAAGCACAGATCGCTGGGAGCTGCTACTGACAAGCCAGTGCAGTGCAAAAATCCAAAGTAAAACAACAAAGCAAGGTGCTTTTCCTCCTGGCTCTGCCTCGTGGAGCAAACGTACCCCAAGTCATCTGGCCGGGGCTCCCCTCCTTGAGCACGTGCTGTCCCCTTCCCTCTCAAGGGCTGTTTAGGAGGTGGAAGGGACACTGAAAACGAATCGCTGCCCCAGCTGCGTGTACCTGTTCGCAAGGCAGCAGGAAAATAAAGAGATAAAATTAAAGACACTCCCTGCAACAGCAACACATCAGCATGTGAATGAGGATGTGATTTTCAATAGAGGAGAGGTTGGTCTGGGAGAGGTGCTGGATAGGAACGGCTCAGGCTTGGACAGGTCAGTGGTGGGACCGACTGCTTCGCGGCACTTGTTGAGACCCGTTAATTTTCTGTGGTTGCTACACGTACCTTCCCAGCCCTCTTCCCAAGCAGGTACAAATGTAACTAAGGCGGCGAAACATAAGGGAGCAAAGCCTGCTGTAACATATTTAAAAATGGCATCCACATTAAAGGACACGCGAGGGATCCTTCAAAGTCATGGCAGCACAGGATATTCTCTCTACTTGCCCGGACTCATTTCCAAAGTAACCTCTGGAGCCGCTCCAGGAAAGCTTTTAAGTTGGTGGAAACTGCAGAGCTGGCACCCCCAAGTGGTTTCTCGGAGCCACTTCGTGTGCTCTGAGCTCGCCTCACCTCCCGCCAACAGCTCGGCCGCTGCTGCCCCACCTGCAGCTCCCCCAGCACCCGCTGCTGCCCCAGGGGACCTGGCAGAGCACGGCTGGACACCAGCTCCTCACCCGCTGCCGATGGGCTGGGGCTGATTCGGACACAAACCTTTCAAAGCCATCTCTTTCTGATTTCGTTTTGCAACAGGAAGACTCCTGTGAGACCTTTCGCTCGCAGAGAAAAAGCCAAGCGTTACAAAACCTTCCTGCTGTCAGCAGGATTTCTTGCGTACCTAGAATTAACCCCGCAGACCGATGAAGGCGAAGGAGAACTGCCAGAGGACTTTGGCACAGTCCTGCACCGTGCTCGTGGGCGGCCTGGAGGCTTTTTGTCTGGTAAGCCCGGTGCCCTTCACACCGAGTATCCTTCAGGATCCGCTGCCCCTCCTGCTTTTAAGTCTTGGAGAGGAAAACGTGAAAGGCAGCGAAGGATAAGCCTCTGCTAAGCTGCACGCCTACTCCCAGCCAGAGTAAATCTCGCCACTCTCAGGCAGCAACTGAGGACAGGCAGAACCCACTGCTTACCCCAGCAAGGAGCAAACGTGGAAAGGAGGCACTTGGACACCGGCACGGCCTGCTGCTAACCCCCCGGGACTTCTTTCCTCCTGCCACATGTCAGAGCCGTGCCACCCCTCGGCAAGATGCACGAGGCACGGCAGACAAAAGGCTCATTCAGAGCTCCGGCGTGGCATCTGCTGCGGTGCTTAAAAGGAGGAGGAAGTGGGATTCGGAAGCGTCAGAAATATTTGAACTGCGTGTTAGGGGAATCGAGCTATGAATGACTCTCACCCCGCACAACACAACTGCCCGGGGAGGCACCGCGGCTATGCAAACACTTCGGAGCACAACACGGCTCTCGGATCGAAAGAAGGGAGCGCAGGCGCCGCGCGCCAGCCAGATGGCACCCTGAGCAAGGGTGCCGGCAGCTGTTCCACAAGAGACAAAAAGCAGATGTTTCACAAAAGCTCACTTTCCAGGTTTATTAAGTAAAGTTAACTGAATTGTTTTCATTTTGTGGGGATTCCTTTCTGTCTAACCCGGCGGGTCAGCAGAGCTGCACAGAATCACGGTTGGACTGTGATAACCCAAATACAACTTTGGCTCATCTCACTGCTGACACATATGGAATGACTTGGGGGTTATTACATGCTGTGTCTGCTTGAGGCAGGTACATGTACAGATCAGCACAAGTTGCAAATGATAGTTTACATCCTTTCGAAACAGAGCAGGGCATTCAGCAAATGCACTGCAATGAGAAGACATATGAAAAAGAAATTATACAGACTTGCAAATACATAAGAAGTTCAAGAGATGCAAGAAACCTCAAACACAAGAAATGTCAAGGGGGGAAAAAAACACTTAACTTCAGACACAATGTGTTCAAATTAAAACCCAGCTGTAATTTAAATTCCCGTCCAAATGGGAAACGTACAGTAACGCAATTTAAGAGGAACCAGGTTTTGTCCTGGGGAGAGATGTGTCCAAAAACACTGATGCACAAACAGGTTCAGAATTCTAAGCAAAATGTCCCTGGGCATTGGTGTACTTGACTCTTGGAGCCAGAGCAAAGCAATTCATTACACTTGCTGGACTGCTGGGCCTACTGCTGGGTCTCGGTGGTACGACAGCACGTAGGATTCCAGATGTCAGAGAGAAGGCAGCACGCTAACTGCTGGTTACAGAGAGAACTGCTGCAAGCCAGATCTCCCAGGGATTGACTAGAGTAAGGACACCTAATTCTGGCAGCCTGGCCTCCACTGCACACGGTAGTGTAATGTTCTGCAAGGGTCTTCGGTTCTTAGCTCACTCCTTTCTCAGCCTGAGTTGTTTCTGTCTTGTGCATGAGCACAACTGGCCGTGCAAAATTATCCAAAAAACAGAAGGGACAGGACCAAAGAAAACTGGCTGAACCTGGGGCTGGCTTTCAGCTCCTATTTCCAAATATCGGTTAAAGGTTGGAAATTTATCTACAAAAGAAATAATATAAATGAAATAAAAAATGGCACCGTCCACAAAATTAAAAAAAAAAATCTTACAACACAGCCTCGTAAAAACGGCTTTGCAACGAGAGCTCAGTCACAAAATGAAGGGTTCTAGCTCTTCGTACATCAGAAGAGGAAACAAAGCTAAAAAGTACTAGTCCACATTCTCTTAATAAGTTAAACTTACTTTCCCTCCCCCGTCTACAAAAGGGGTAGAAGCAAAGGGGAAAATAGGCTACCAAAAATAAAAATAAAAAGAAAGGAGAGAGAAGGAGAGAGCACGCGCGAGAGAGAGAAAGAGAGAGAGAAAGAGAGAGAGAGCAGTCTGTGGTCAGAGGCTCAGAGCAGGGCTGAGTTCCTTTTAAGGGTTTAAAAGATGCAAAACAGTTCCTCAGAAGTTCCCTCTCTTCAACGGTTAGTTCAATGCTGTAGCCATAGAAACTCAAGTATACATCGGAGGAGAGATTCTTTTGGGCAGATCCACCGTCGGCCAGAGAGCTGCTCAGCATGTGTTAATCCTCAATGATTATGGGTTCATCGTTCATGGGCTGGCGCAGCTGCACTGCCTGGATCGGCCGGAGGATAATGGGCTTGTAAGGGCGTCTGGCGGCTCGCTTGGCTTCGGAGGAGGAAAGCAGCTTGCGGATTTTCCTGCAGACAGAAAGGAAGAAAGGAGGCTGTTACAGAGACCGAAGGCTTAGGCACTGTGGGCTTCTCTTGTTTCTCCAAGCGAAGCCGGGCCTGCACATGCAGAGGCTGCTCCTTAACGCGACAGACTGCCGCTGTTTATTTTGGCAGGGTCTTCCCCAGGGAACTTTTGTTTCGCCCTGTGTAAACCCCACCAAAGAAGAGGCAACTGCTTTGGCTGTTCCAGAGCCCTCTCCCTGGAGAGGAGCAGAGGACGTCCTGGTGCAGTTTCGCAGGACCGGGGTCTCCTGCTGTAAGCACAACACACGGAACAGTTATGACAGCCGGCTCCCACACCGCTAATTTCTTTTGATGCATGCAAACACACCCGCACAACGTGCCACGGACAGCTTTGTGGGAATTTCCAAAGCCCAGCTACAACAAATCTCTTCTGGCAACTTTGGTTGCTTCCCCGCCTGTTCATCCATCTCAGACATCGCCCATTCCAAGCAGGTGCACACAGCTGCCTCTTCAACAGGAACCCGGCCCGGCAGCATCTCGTCTCCCACGGAGCTGTGCCCCGGGGCTGAGCTCCCACGGGGGAGCTCCACGACAGCCGCTAACGAGGGAACCAACGCTGGAGACTTATCCTTCCCCGGCACCACCCCAGGATTACTAACAGGGTGTCTGCACGTGCCTGGCCTAGAAATGGGCAATATTCAAGTCTTGCGTTTGTTAAGTTTCCCTACACGTTACAAGGCTAGCATTAAGTCTGATCAGAGGCAGGAAGCAGATTTCCATCAGGAGAGAAAGTAAAACACAGAGAGGGACACGCTGAAGGCTTGAAATTAGAAAAACAAGGTGGAAAGGAACAATACAGAATGATTACTCGCTTCCTTCTGACAACACCAGGCATAGAGCTAGAGGAAGTGCCTTAAAAAAAAGCAAAGCAACAACAATAAAATGTACGATATAATCAAAATGGGAAAATCATTTCCAGAATATGTTCCAATGGTCAAAGATTAAAAAGGAAGGTGATAAATATTCACAGCAGCAGCCCACGAGTATCCATCGCACACACAGCCTTGGTTCAGTGCAGGGACCAGGACAGCGAGGAGGGGTGATAAGGAAGCCTGTCCTCACGGCCTCCTTCCTTGAAGGTTTAACTTACCGGGAGAGGTCTGGCGCTGCACGAGAGGAAGGGCAGCCACATGGCTTTACAATCCACAGCTGGACTATCCGTTCCCCAGAGGTAACTGCTATCTTTTTTGATTACTCAGCATTGTTGGGGCCAAATCTCTCTTTTATAAAGACACGTTCCCAGAAGAAACTGGTCAAAATACTCCCTCACTCAATACACCCTTCTTGCCACCAGCATGGATAAATCAACACCTTCAGGTGACAATTTTCAATTGGCCGCAGTCAGATTTGGTTCTCTCCACGTGACTTTTTGCCCACCAAACAGAACAAACCTGCCACATACACACAAATAGATGGGTCTCTTGTTTGCTCAGTGTCCCCATTTCTCCAGCTTCTTCTCAAGCTGATAGGACACGGGGTGGGGAAAGGAGAGAGCCGGGTGGAAGCGTGTGGGAGCAGGGGGAACCTCAATGTGATGATTTTGCAAAGACTCACTCGGCTGAAGCTGACTTACTGTTACAGCCAGTGGAGCTTCTTAGCGCGTCCGCGTGTGCTGTTAGACACACCGCCACCAGAAATACGTCTCTCAGCAGTTCTAGATTCTGATCAGGTCACGCTCTGCCTCCACTTGCATAAATTAGACGTGCTGAGCTCCGTACTGAGAGGCCTGAATTCAAAGACTTGTTCCCTTCAATCTACCAACTTTTCTAATTGCTCCCTCAAAGCTATCCAGTTTTCTAGCACCGTTCTCAGCAGCACCATACAAAAGGGGACAGAGAGGGGGGTAAAATCTTAGGAGAACCTACTTTCTGTGACAGAAAACACAGCCTGACCCTCAGCTGGAGGATGATATGCAGATATTGCTGTGAGATTGATTGCTACGGAGCCAACACAAAGCTCAAATTGTTTCAGAGCTCACAAACAAGTCTTACATTCTTGATACTGGAATGCAGCAGATGGTCCAGGGAAAAGTTCGAGGTGAAATGCCCAGCAGAAAACCCGTGCCGCTTACAATGCTACATCGCTCAACCTTCCCCTGCTTTTCAGCAGGCTGCCAAACATCTCTTTTCAGCACTCTGATCAGTCAGCTAAGCAGCAAAGCTCTTGGACAAAGAAGCCTGTTCTTTTTTTCCTTTTTTTAAATTTTTTTTAAATGGAAGAGATATCGTCTCACTGAGCTGATGTCTATCACTGTGCTACGATTTCTGTTTGAGATATGTCGGTCGCTGTGAGACTGATCCTTCCTGCCATGCTCTGTGGTGCTGTACAAGCAGACAATTCTGTGCCCCTGCAGTAAGTAGTTCTCATGACCGATATTGATGAATATTCTCTCTGTTCTGTATAGATCAAAGAGCAGGACCTTGTAGTAGTACTGAGACATTGGTACTGCAAATCTACAGCATTTCTTGTGGTTCGGACAATAAAGATGTCAAGAAGTGTTTTATAGCTGTAGGATTATGAAATAAGCCTTAAGCATCTGAGGATTGAATCGGAGACTGAAAACCCTGCGTTTACAATGGCATGTGAATTTGTCAGATCTGTATCAGGATCCCAGCACCCCTTCACCAGGGCAAGATGACAACAGGAAAAAAGGAATGCCCTCAAAATTTAATTATTTCTCTCACTTTGCTTTCATTTATATTGGGGATCTCACTTCTTACCTTCACAGCACCTTGCAGGAACAGAGAAGGAAAAGAGAAAGGCAGGCTAAAGATATGAACTGGGGTGAGATGCACAGATGCACGGTAACTTGGACATCACCATCCCAGCCTGTGTTCAAAGCCCACCTTGTAACAGGCCCACAGAACAGTCACTTGACACTTGAAACACTTTGCAGGCTGAGAAGTGTTCTGGGAAGCACTACAGCAGAGACGTCAGCACACAAGAAGGCATTCAGAGCGTGTGCAGCCTCAAAAAATTATTGTGGCCAAAACAATCTGTACCAGGGCAGAGACATACTGCAAGAATGGGTAACGCTATGCATAATTCAGCGGTTTTCAGTGGATGCAAACATAAAAGCTTTAATAGCAAAGGAGAACCCTGTATATAGGAGGCTCAGATCCTGAGTGTTACCCATAAGCCAGAAGGCCCTACTCTCCTTCTGAGACACTGAGGTAGGTCCTCCAAAGGCATCTATGGGTCTACATCAGGCGAGTGTCCCACCTCAGTCTGCCTCCCAAGTCATTGCCAACATCTTAAAGGAACTGCTCAAGAAGAAGAACCTACTTTCTCTGGAAAGCAAGTGCCTGATTAGGCCTATCAGACACGATTAGATCTATCATAGCCTTTATCCACCTAAACACCAGAAGTTGTGTGGCATCCAGTCTGCAGCAGCAGATCTGCTGAACAGATCCCCACGTGGAACAAAAACCAAAAGACCTCCTTTAAATCCGCTGAAAAATCCAAGCGTCTTACCTGGTTTCTTCAGTGGCCATGTAGAAAACATCGTCTGGTGCATCAATCCAGTTCATCCTCCTCCTTTTCACTGGAGGCATGGATCCACCACGAATTAATCGGACTTTTGTTGGGTATGATTTCCCATTGAGCAGCAAGTTTCGGCTTGGTCCCTGACGTGATACATAAAAAAGTACAATTATGGACTGCAACAAACCTGCAATAGCATGTGATAAGCACTCAAACGAAGGAAAAGAGAGTTAAAAGTTTTCATGTTAGTTGTTGAGAGTTTCTGATATGTACCCTCTTGCCCATGAATGAATAAAGAATTCACAAAAAAGCAACTGTTCATAAGCAGCAGAAGTTAGGCACCTTCAATATACAATAGGGCAGCAATACTCCAGCGATAGGACAAATAATAAATGGAAAGCATCACCGTTAATCTGTTCTGTGTGTCTATAAGATGACATCAAACTTGAAAGATTGAGCATGAGACAGACTTCAGCTACTACCATAAACCTAGAGCAACTCTAGTGATTTCAGGTAAAGAAATCTAGCTACACAGCATGAAATATATATAAAAAACCAGAATTTACAGTTATTCTGGGTACAAAACTTACCCACATGCTTTTCGTTCTCAGGAGGTTAATATTTTAGTATATACTATCATCGTTAAATAAGTTGTTGAAAACAAATCTAGATCTACAAAGCTTAACACCTTTCATCATGAAATCATTTTGAGCATTTAACAACACAGATTTCCCAAATATAACATGTTTGCTTTGCAAATCAGCTACCATTTTCCAAACCCGCAGTAGCCCCCTTCCACTCAACTGGAAAAACATGAGCTGTTATTAAGAGAGGTGCAGATACAAGGGAGCAAACGATTAAGCTTCGCAAATGCAGCTGTCCTTGATCATTTGAAGTCCAGTTCTGCTGCCCCTCTTCCTGCTGATAAGCGCATTGAGAAATCCCACTGAAAGCAGTAACACTGGACAGTCAGGAGAGATACAAAATAAGGGCCCAGGAAAATGGATATGCGTAAATTAAAGCTGGTCAGAAAATGCCACAGTAGAAATTTAATGCTGGTACGTAACAGGCCAGAACACCTCCCCAGATGAACCAAAGCTTCCTGTTCTATCCGCAAAATAGGAAACTGAGCACGCAGAGGGAGATCTGGCTGGGGAGATCCACCTCAAAAGGAAAGGTAAGGACATGAGGTACTCAAGCCCATAAATGTCAGGTTATGGCAAAAGCCCAGCCAAGGTTTTGTATGTTGACTTAGAAAGGGAAGACGCTGGCTTGTCCACCAAGGAGGAAAAAAAACAAAACAGCAAAACCCTGCATCTCTCACATTTTATCTGAGGATGGGAAAAAAAGGATCAGTGACTTTTCTGACCAGCCTTAACTGACTATACTAGACAGATCTGCTTCTTGTAGAAAAGGAGGACTTTAGAGCTAAACAAACAAAATCCCACCTTTAAAAATCCTAAGCTGTTGCATACAAGTGCAGTAACAATTTTATTAGTTGCCCAGCTCCATCTTATACACAACAGTTTTGGCACCACGGCAAACCACTGAAATACTTCAAGAAGTGCTTTTATATTTGAAATTTATTAAGGAAAAGGCTTCAAGTGAAAGGGTTTTGTTCCCCCTCCCCTCCAAATTTCTCCATGAAAATCCTTTCATGAGTGTTGTGAAGGATGTTTTCTCTCCACGTGCTATACAGGCAGGAAAACAACTCCAGAGACCATTCTTGGAAATACCTAGGAGGGGCACCCAGGTGCTTTGAGGTCGCCTTTTCTCTACCTGCACAGAACAATGGTTCAAATGGTACATCCTAAACGTGGCCTTTCGGGTTCAGTGGCATATTTTAATCAAGCAATCAAGGCAGTTCAAGGTTTCCTCCCTTGCAGCTAAGAAGCGTTGGGTCATCACAGATCTCTCCCCCTGCACTGAGCTGGTTTATACAGCAGACACAAACAAGTAGCCAGTCTCCTCAGTGACGAGCAGTGAAGCTAAATGCAACGAGGAATAGATAAATACAATTTACTACTTCGTATCAGATGCTCAAGTACCAAGCCAAACGGATGCTTCGTTATTACAAGCAGACTAGCATGCTCAAGCTATAGCCTCCTAATACTGCCCACCGTCCGAGAACATTATTAGATTTAATAATCTTTGTGATCACTCTGCAGTGACCATAGCTCAGACCTGCTGATTTACCCATGTCAGAGGGACTCTGCTGACACTAATGCATCGTGGCAGTTCACCTACTGAGGCAAACTCCACTTTATCAACGCCAGAAGCAGATCTTTTCCAGGGAAAAAAATAAAAATAAATGATGCTTCAAGTTCTCTCCCATGAGCAAAGAGATGTAACGTCAGGGTCTCACATAAGCCATCAGCAAGGGGTAAAGTGGTGCAGAGCCCTTGTGCTGGCCCTTTCACACTGAGGTGAGTTTCATGAGAAAGCATTTGGCCAGAGATGCATCAATCAGACTGGCTATTTGCTTCTGTCTTTTGATAAAACTCAGCATAATGGATGAAAGGCTAGGAATCATTTTTACTCCAGAAAAATAAAAGAACGTAACAGAACAAGCATTCTCAGAAGACAACTCAAACACCAACTTCCTAAAGAAAAAAAAACAAGAAACTTTTCCAAATTAAATCCTTCCATCATTTAAGCCTTCCTCCTTCAAGTGAAACACATTCCACCTAGAAACACATCCAGACCTTTGCTATGAACGGCCACTCAGTTTCCCTACGAGCACAAACAAAATATGTCAATGAGATTGTTTGAATGGAACATCAGTTGATTTGAGGTTTAAATTTTATTTAACCACTTGGACCTTTCATATGCCCCAAAATATTATTTTTACTTCATTTTTTCCAACTTTTCAGTGGCTCGGGAAGTATGACCAGCTGCAAACAGCAAAGACGGAAGTGAAGCACTACGGTTTAATGGGGTGTGCTATCTAGGGAGGGTTAATAATCATTCTTTTTCTTTTCCCTGTTTTGGTTAAATGAACATTCTCTTACCATTTGTCTGGTTTGTCCGTGGTTAGGCAGACCTAACAAACAGGAAAGAGAATAGAGCTGGTAAGACCATTGCTTTTCCAAGACAGAAAAAGTACAAAATCAAAACACGCAACTATGATTGCAACGGTGTTGTTTTGCTAAAAATAAAGAGTTTTCTACCAAACTAACTTCTCCCCTCCTTGGAACGTGACTAAGAAAAGAACTTCCTTAACAACATGGTTTGAAGAGCAGAGCCCCCAAGTTAAAAGCACATTTCATTCTCTCAGTCTTTTCTCCAGTTTCTCACACCTTTCTTCAAACTACTGCTGCAAGTCCATCTCCTCTTTCAGATCTGAAGTTTTCCTCAAGTCTTTGGAAAAATCTGATGTTCTGCTTTAGCTTTTGAGGAATTCACTGATATCAAGGAGGAGAAAGAGGAAGGTATTATGCTGTACTGTCAAGACAGCAACAAACACAATCTTTCCTATCATCCCTGGACCCCAGGGAACGATCCAGCTCAGACACGAGACACAAACTGTTAGCAAACAGACTGTCGCTGCTAACCTGCTCTGAACCTACCACCAGTGAATACTGCCACAGGCTCAGCTCCATCCGTCACAGAGCACAGCACTCCACGCAAAGCCCTCCTCCAGCAACACTAACAGCACCGTGAAGCACCAAGGCTTGATTTTCCTAGACTGTCACTTGCCATACCAGCAGATTCCCCATCACACATGCACCAAACTGTGCCGTGCATCTACGAGACCCTGCGGGACACGAGAGCAAAGTGTTGCTGCAACCCAGCAGGGTATGGCACAGAATGGAGAGGAAGATCTAACAAACACTTTTGTTACCACCATTTAGTTTTCCTGAGATGCATGCTCCCAGAAAACACCATTTCTTTAACATCAATGCACCAAACCATCTTTCTCAGCCTCTTCTGGCTGAAAACCAAAAAGGTCAGTGTAACAAAACAAAACGGGTACTACAAATGCTGTCACTGGCTACAGAGGTAGCTACCAGTAGGAATTCCGCTTTCAGATTAATAACAAGCTTCCCAGCACTATCCTTTTGGTTTGGATTTTGAAATCTCTTATAGTTAGCCAGCTAGGTTGTGATGAAACAGCAAAGCCCTTTCAGAATCCAGCAAAAATGGACTTTTACAGCTGATGGCCTACACTCCAACAGATTCCTCGAAGTTCTCCTTGGTAATAGCAAACTCAAAGTATTCGCGGCAAGTATGCCGGGAAGCACAGGGCACAATAACATGCTGGGAGGGAGAATGACGCAACGAGGGACACTGAGCATCGTGACATCACGTTAAATCAATGGTTTATACCAAGTTTATTCTTCATTCTGTAGAGCTGTATGCAGTTAGCTACTTTAAACATGAAGACACACGCATAGCTTCACTTTCTGCAATGTTTTAGTACCTACGTATGCACAGAGATAAAGAAATAGTTGCCAAAAAGACTTCCATTGGATCTGTAAAACAGATGTACCAGGCACCAAGTAAGATGACCAGCAACAACCTTTGGATGTTGACAAAGGCAATGTAAGCGCCAGATAATCACACTTTTTTTTTTTAAATAAATAGAAAAAAACACACAGGAGCAGCAATCACATGCAAAATGCAGCTGTGAGCAGCCGTCGGAGATGGATGGACAAAGAGCCCCACGGATGTTGGGAAACAGCACAGCCAGCAGGATGCAACCTGAATCTGTTGGCTTCAGCCCAAAGGGCTAAGCCCTAGCGCTTGTTTTTTTCCTCCCCCTTCCGTACCAGAAAGATAGCATTTTCCTCCTTCACGGGAGCTCTGAGAGATGTAAATCCACTGATGCTGGTCCCTGGATTGAAGCCACATATTTCTTTTTAACCACACTTAGGATTAGCTCTTTTCTCCTACTAAGAACATACTTGATGCCAGGAGCAGCTGATATGTTGCAGTTGCTGCTGTGATGACTAGCTCTGGATGCACAATAGACACTAAAATTGTTATTTCTAAGCACCGGAATTAACCCAGAATATTCCATAGCGAGATGTTGAGACTGACACCGACCGAGGGCTGCAAAGAACTGCTTCCAGCTCTGAGCCCCAGAGCTTCAGTCCTCAAAGAGTGAGGAAACAGTGGTCTCAGAACAGGGATATTCCTCACCAAAAGCTACAACCTCCAGGATAAGCTGCCCATGACAAAGTTTTGCTCCAGTAAATTAAGGCATAGAAAGTTACAGTTTCAGTACAATTTATGTTCTTGCTATCAGAGTAATAAAGTACCAATTAGCATGTTAATCTTAACTACCTGTGAATTTTCCCTTTAGTCACACTTGGATAACTGGAGTTTGAAAGAATCAATATAAAAACAGTCAAAAAAGACTAGCTTCAGTTTGCCATAAAAATAATTAGAGTAAAAGTATATGCACAGCTGAAGTGCTGCTTCCAAGTGAACAACCTTTATCCGTTACAGCCACCTACAAGAAGCAGAAAGCTCAACATCTGTAACCCATCGCAAAACAGCTGTCAAGTCAACAGGATGCATCTGCACTGGAAACAATGGATTCTCACCCAGAATTGTTCAGTGACTTCTGTGCAAGAGATGAGACATGCGCCTCTAAGAGCTAAACTGAATACCACAAGTATAAAGGTCTACGGTGATGGCTCCAAGCAGGTCTTCCGGTCTTTTGCAGCCAAAGAAACTGAAATATATTCTAAAAATGCAAGGTGGGTTTTTTGTTTATTTTCTGTAGCATGGAAAAAAAAATGAGGCCCTGGAAAGCCTCCTCCTATACAGTTCTTCCTGCCAAAGCCTGTGCTATACATTGAAATAAAGAGGAAGTCCCAGAGGATTAAGTGAAGACGAGGTAAACTGAATGTATATCCGGAGATAAGCACAGACATCCTTTGCCACAGACGATTCTACATCATTACTGAAATGTAACAAAACAACTCATCACAGTACAGAGACTAACGGAGACCCTCGAAGCATGCCTCCACTCCTGACAACTTAGTGACCAAGACCTCAGAACTGTTCCTCGAGCATAAGCACAGTTACAGATGAGATTTTAGTCCACAGCAGGTTCCTAAGGCCTAATGAACCCTCCATGCTCGAAGTATCAGAGCTGCAGATACCCCCTCGCAGTCTACCTACCTGGTTCTGCCCATGTAACAATCTCATAGCATTTGGGGCTAACTCTTTAGATTTAATGAATGGTGCCATTCAGATATTACAGACTGAATTTCAGCTGCAGGAGGTTTGTTTATTATTATTATTTTTAGGCCAACTCCACACAATGCATAAGTGCCACGTTGAGGAGGAGAGCCTAAACCCTGAGCAGCGTGCCCAGCACAGACTGGCGCTCAGAGCTGCTTTCAGGTAGTTACTACATCAAGCATCAAGAAGCTGCACAATAAGCACCAACCATGGCTTCTTTTCTACTTTAGCAGAAATCTTCTAGTGCTTTTCTACACCTGAACATACACACTGTTGCCTGTATATTCACAGCCCATTTAAAAGCATGGCACAGAAGTCTGTATGTACATAGCTGACCCTAGCATCAAGGAAGAAGAACAGCCCAGCCTCCGGCCACTGGAAATAAACTGAAGTTGTTTAATTTATAGTTGTTAGAACTTACTAACTCCAATCTTCAGCATATCCACCATGCACAAAAATACAGGTCCTTCATCTCGTGTGAACCTAATCTTTTTTTCCTCTTTCCAGACATCAAGCAATTAGTCACACATAGTATCTTGTTTTTACTCCTGCTTACCTAAGAAAAGTATCATGCAGAACATGCAATATGCAGCAACGTTCATAAGCACATCTTCAGTCACAATCAACACAGAGAATTCAGTCAATACTTTCAAAAGTTTAAAATACAAACTATACTAAAATAAGTTGCTTTCAAAATCCACACTTTTTATGTGTGTTTTCCTTTTTCAAAAGTAATCTTCCTCCTGGGATTCCATCCTTCCCAGCAGGAAGGAAAACACCAACAGTACCACGTTTGTGAGCAAGCTATTAAAAATAAAAAACAAACATGCATGAATGAGGCTTGACGAACAAGAATTTTATTTCCAAGTTACCGGTTCACTTGAAAAAGCGTGTGTTGACATATACACACATACAGTCTTTGCAAGCCTACAAGAAGGCTTTAGTACCTTTCTCTTTCTTAAACTGCCAAGAGTCTGTTACAACTGTGAGTAGATTGAGTGTCCAACTTCTAACAATCAAAGACTATAAACCTTCAGGAATGCAAGTGCAACAAGCAGAACAGACCATAAATTGTACCAAATACCACCTAGACTAACATTTTCTTAAAATTCTGTTGTATATAAAAACAATGTTAAAATTGCAATTTACTTACCTAAGTAAGTTCCTACCAAGATTGGCAAAGGAAAAGGAAAAAAAAAGATTTAAGGTTAAAAAAAAGGAAAGGTTCACATAGTTCAGAATACAGTAGCTCAGCCCCATGCAACACATACAGAAACACAGACTGTTTTGTTCTAATGAAACACAGAAGTGATCATCTGTTGGACAGATAAACCCAAGACGACATTAAACAACCAGTAATTCCAAATAAATTCCCAAAAGAGCAGCTTCAATTTTGTACGACTTAGTAAGCAGTGGTTTGTTACCCACCTCCTTCCACTAACCCCTGCACGTTAACCTGGTTGGATTTGGACAGCAGTTCCTAAAATGCTCAGTCTAACAGTTCACACTAGCATGCTTCATGGCATCCCACAGCTGATGTGCTTGGTCATGCAAAGCTGGACCTTCTGCTAAGAGCACTTCAAATGTCCCTTCTAATGCTGCCTGGGCAGTGACATCCAGCTCTGAGGAGTCAGTAGCTGCCCTTGGACTGGTGTGTTCAGAACGGAGAGCCAGGACCTGTGTCTCAGGGTTGAGTGAATCACTGCTGTTCACCCTCTTTCCTAAAGGGAACAGCGTGGTATATTCTGACTGTAACACATCAAGGGGTTAAAAAAAAGAAACAAAGCCATACATCCCATTGCTTTAGGATTTGTTCATTCAAACTGTAAACTACAAATCACTGAATTATTCACTGTACTTAGAATTAGGAGCATTCCACTTTATATATGTATCATATATATATATGTATGCTATTTATCACATGTAAACTCCACTTATGCTTACAAGTTCAGGCTTTGTATCATTAGGGTCATTCACAATTCTGCCCTTGCATTCTTATCCATTCATCTCCTTTCAGATTAATTGCACCTGCTCCCTACCAAAGCCTTGGGATATACATTCTACTCTCATTAAATCAACATTTGTATCTTATTCCACGCCATCCCTCTTAAATAAAATGGTTTTCACTATTTGATTCATAGAGCGTGAAGCCCATCCCCTGATTTCATTTCCAGATCTTTCTCCATAGCACCAAAAGAAACTTGTCACAGCGTCATGGCTGAGCTGAAGTGGAAAAAAATCATTCAACATCTGAATACAAAATGCTAAGAGAAATTCTCAAAAATAATCTGCACTTTTGGCATATAATCTAAAGCAAGGAAATTGCATAGGCATGTGGTTCTTAGGGTCTCCAAAAAGCATTTCAAGCAACTTGTCATTCTTCCCAGCTATGCTGCTGCTGGCAAGAAACGGTCCTTGCGTTAAGCAGCACTGAGAATTTTTTCCTCTGTCGACACTAGTCAGCATTACGCTGATCTGGATATCAACAGCTAAAGCCAGGACCTTTCCCCCAGTACTGCATTATTCATTAAAGGAGCAATATTCCCACTTGTTTACACCCTGGATGGACAGATTTTCTTGGGCCTCATCTTTGGAAGGGCAGCCAGTGCCACTGCTGATAAAGGCAGAATTTTAATGCAGCTTATGCATCCAGGTAAGTTTCTGCAAGGTCTAAGTCAGCCAAGAAAAGACCTTCCAGATAAGTCTAGTTTCCTACATAGCTGATGCTAGAGGATTTCTCTGTATTCCCACCCTCGATAGCCGTTTTTGATCAAGAACATTATTCCCATTTTCATGCTCATCTCTTGATAATTAAACTAATGCTAGGCTGATGAAGCTACAAGGCTTCCAGTTCCAGGAGTCCTTTCTCATTTCCCTGAAAGGAGCTGAGAGACAATGAACCAGAACACATTAAGTTAGATCGACGCTCCATTTTGCTTTAGAAATCCCCAGTAGCAGAAGCAAGGTATTCCAACAGTTAATTAACCTCACTCAAAAAATTGCAGCTTTTTTCCAGCCAAAGTTTTTCTGCCGTACCTTCTGGCTACTGCAGCTCATTATTCCATTCCCAGCTGGACTAAAAAGCCCTCTATTATTACACTTCTGCTGCTCCTGTCAGCAGAGACAAACATCTACAACTTCTGCTTTGATGGAAGTATTTTCCATTATACTGTGTGTTTTCCAGTCTCTTCACCGTTTTCATGGCTCTTCTATAAACCCTCTCCAATTTTTCAGTGTTTTACATGGAGCTTGACCCACTACCGTTTTTATCAATGTAAGTTCGTTGCTAGGAAAAGCCTTTCCTTTGTCCTGGCTACTCATTCACATTCTCTCTTTCTGCCAATTTTAGAGTGCACGTGATGACCCTGAAAAACTAATTTGATTAGTTGAAAGCTAACACAGTGCAAGAGAGAAAAAAATTTAACAGTGCTCCCTCCCTTCCCCCTGTAGGAATCTGTATGGAAGAGTATCACACAGACCCCATGCTGGATAGCTGTAAGGACAAAAGTAACCAGGGCCCAGGACATAAAACATCCCTTCAGCTTCCCTAGGGGATTTTTCATGGTGAATATTGTCAGGCAAGCTCCAAAACTTTAATGGAAAAAGGAATAAACTTATACATTTTTAACATCTCGCTGTATTCTACAGCTTATGAGACTCCCTGTACTTTTCATGCTCCAAAAATAGCAATCTGCAGGAGTTTGCCCGTGCCTGCCTAATGCTGGAAGAGTGCTGGGGAAGCCAGTGGATGCCTCATAATGCCTCCAATATGACTTAAAGTGGGAAAACAAAAATACAGATTTAAGAACTACACCCTTCTTTTAAAATAGAGTAGAGGGAGAGAATAGAGATGAGTATTTTCCTGTTCCTGGAATTCAAGCATCAGTAAAAATTCTCTGTACCTGGCCAAACAAGTCATATTCAAAGAAGTTCAGCTCTGCAGTGTTAAAGAGGGATGATTCAGAAACAGAAAAGTTCAAGATATTTAGCTGGAGTTACAGTAGCAAGAGAAAAACAAGAATTTCAAAGGAAAAATCCAAAGTACTCTTAAAAGTTCAGCAATTTCCAACATTTTCATAATTAGCTATACTAGTTCAGGCTGCAGCTCGGTAACAGCAGTCTCCTTTCTTTTCATCCTTGGTCTCTCACTGCCAAGATTCCCCTTTCCCAGCCCTTCCTTTGCTCCCACCACCACCGCTTCTCCTCACAGAGCCCGCGCTGACCAGCCCATACCCGCACACGGACTAGGCCTTCCTCCCACCTCAGCCACCAATTCGGTGCACAGAGCCATTTTGGATTTAGGTTTCAATTTAAATATGAACAATTCAAAGAGCTTCACTAATCAGGCTTTTCTGAGGGCCGAACTCTAACCACCAACCACCACCCCTAACTGCCGAGTGGTAGGAAGGCCTCAGATGCGGATCCTCCAGCAGCGCTGCCTGAAGAACACCCCAAAACCTACACACACAGTTTGATTTTCAGCAGTATTGGACAGCCTAATTCTAAATGAAGACAGGTGTTTAAATGCTTAGAAACCTGACCACCGATATACACACACAAACAGGAATCTTAGTGCTTTACACTAAGCAAAAATACTATCTGCTATTTGGCTCGTCCCCTGCAAACCCATCTCCTGTTTCACATTGCTTTAAAACCCGGCCACAAGGAAAGCCTTACAGACTCATCACAAACCACCAGCTCAGCAACAAACCATCCCTTACAGCACAGGTACCTTCCCCCACAAGCCTGGAAGTAACAGCCCAGCACCAAAAGGCTTTTATCACCAGTTTTCAGCAAAGAGACTTCGACTGAAGCCCACCGTACTAGCTGCCTACTGCCACATTTTAGAGACTTTAACACAGTGACCTACACAAACCATAAAATATCTTCCAGGTGCCAACACAGCATGTCAGCGGGACACGGGGGAAAAAAGTGGATAATTCACAGAACAATAAGTTAACACCTCTTTGAAAACTATTTCAACAGAAGTAGACAAAATGTCTTTCTGCACCTAAATTTGTGCAGGAAGACTATTTTCAGTCTCTCCATGCAGTAGTTTTAACACCAGCTTTTCTTTGCAGTACATTCCTAGAACAAAATCACCCAAACCAGTCAGTATGCCACCATGTCTCACTAAAAGTAGAGGAAAAAAAGAAACCAAAACAATACAAACACCCTTCCTGTACTGCCTATAGGAGCTATGTAAATGCATCTATGTTTATGAAGAAGAATCTGACTGGTCATAACAACTCTCATTCATCTTTTGCATGTATTTTAGGACTGTTATAACCCCAAAATCAGTCGCATCTGAATAGATGGGTTCATTTCAATCCTTTTATACCGCTGTCACCAGCTCCTAAATTCTGTTTCCGAGGCCTCATCACTCCCACTGCTTTTAACCCTTTCTCCACAATGCTTCCACTTGTGCTCTTCCTCTCCCCATGCCTCCTCCTCACCCATCCCACCCAACTAATAAGCCTGTACGACTCCAACCAGAGCCAAGGACCTCAGTTGTGGCACAGCACGGGCAGCAGGCATTAGGTAGGTGTGCCCAGAGCCAGCAAAGCTTACCAGCTCACATGCAACGCAACTGGGAACCAGCACAGAGGCACCGACACAACTGGCTCCAGGCCACAAGCACCTCTACCAGACTTTCACCATCTGATCCCTTGTGCCCAGCAGATCTTGAGGTTCTTTAAACCTTCTTTCCTTGCGGCTGATCCCCTTCCTGCTCCATCTCAAAGCTTCCAACAACCCAGGATCAGAAAATACTCCACGTGTAGAAACTGCAGCATGACAAATGTTTTCCATTCACAACTGAATCGCAACCAACAAGTTTCAGCTGAACTGCACACAAGAACATCTAGTCAACACTGACTACTCCAGCAGGTAAACAGATTCTGGATCTGAATCATACTTGGCTACCTAGCAGTTACAGGAACAACCAACGCTCCAAGTCTTTCAGCAGCTGGTTGAGAACAGAGCAGAGAAAGCAGCAGGCATCAGTGCCTGCACCACTGCAGGCGTTCTGAACAGCCTGAACAGGTACCTCACTGAGATCTGCGTTGTGCAAACTACTATAGCAGAAGTTAGCGCTGAAATATATCTGATGAAATAGGTATACTAGCAGATAAAGGTTTTAAAACACCGCTACTAAAATATAAATCCTCCATTTGCAGTAAGTAAATATTCTGAGGTCATGAAATCCAGAGCTTTACACTGAGACAGCCTGAGGGAAGGGGTCAGCTCTTCTTCTTTCCTCATTCAAGCCCCAGCATCTCCATGCTTCAGGAGTGTGTCATCTGCTGAGTGACTCAGCAATCACCTTGCTGATGAAGACATTTAGCAGGAGCAGCAGCAATGACCATAAGTAGTTAGTCACCAGGAGCCGTGGAAATTCAGAGAGCTATTCCACAGCTACATCCCTCATTACCGAACAAAGTTTCTGAGGAAGCCAAACTGACTAAGTCAGAAGAGTTTGTTATTTTTTTCCCAAACATAAGAGCACATTAAAGACTCAGCAGCACAGCATCGACGTATAAGTTCCCAAGGACAGCAAGACAGCATAAAGATCACTGTCCTCATCTTTACTGTGTTCTCTGCATGCACTTACGTATGCATGCACGTATATATTGGAAAGTCATCCACTAAAACACAGAAAGAAAGCTTAACATCAGGGCATGCAGCATCATTATTTAATGGTAATGCCTAAACCTAAGTTTTTGTGTTTTTGACATTTCTGTAGCCTACCTATTCAGAATTGGTCTGTTTTACTGGATTTGGACAAGCAACATCATATGTACGTTTTCTGCATTATTCCAAACTGAAGCTTCTCAGGACAATTCTTTAGTCAAAAAGTTTGCTTGTTTGTTTTTCTCCCCCTGTGGAAATTCAAATGCAGTATTTTCTACTGCAAGTAGAGAACATGCAGACAGCCTCACACTGGTGAGACTGCACTCATGCTAGAAAATAGAGGCTTCAACCTGGGACTTGATGCAAATACTGTCTTTTTCTTTTGGTCAATGTGAATCTAAAGTAGTTCAGGATATATGAAACTTCGATTTCTTAAAAGTCAAGCAGTGAAATAACACCTAGTTTCAAACCAACCATCACAGCTTTCAGTAGTTTCACAAAACTGCTAGAAAAATGTTTTGTCAACATGAGAAATTGGTCATCAGTTCTGAATATATCTTTTCATGACTTCAGTACGGTTGTATGACTTCTTGTCTGCATGTGAAAAGCCTGGAAGGTGAGCAGCATAACCACAGGTGGAAATGGTTACCCAAGGAACATAGACATCAACACAGAATGTACACACAGCATCATTAGCCACAAAGCAAGACAAGCCAGCAGATGAAACTAAAAGTCACTGTCCTAGCATAAGCTGAGCGCAGCTTCAAGGTCTTACCCCTGCTAGGCATCAACAGGCGCTTCTTCATGTTGCCTGACAGAGCACAAGTGAACAGAAAAGAGAAAAATATCACATCAGCAACCTGAACAACAGCAGTTTAAAAAGTTCTTAATGTTAAAACAGAAACAGTAAGATATCAAATGTCTGTAATTATATTTCAGATAAGCCATGTATAATGTTAAAACTAAAGGTGAAAAATAAGAAAGATTCTGTTCAGCTGCATCAAAACTTCTGTGCAATTTTGCTGCACTATGACAGTGTAATTCTACAAGAATAAGACACAGCAGGAGAGAATCCATTTTCCTTCTAAGGAAACGCCTGTAAGGGGACGTAACTTAACTTTTGCTCACCCCTGGGAGGCCAGTAGAGATCTCTCCCGCTCAGAGCCACCTTGAAAGCTAACAATTCCACTCCCCTGTTAAGGAGAAATACCCCTCCATGTCCTCACTCACGTTAAGACATTTGAATAGGCCCTTTTATCCTCATCTGAGGAAAAAACTGCACTTTGTCTTCCCGACAGTCTCAGGCAAGAGCAGCTCTTCAGAACAGAGCCCTGTGTTCCATGCCAGAACATCCTGTGTCTACCTCTCACTTCAAACACCTTCCCCATGCTTTTTATCCTCGGGGAGACGAAGCTCACATTTCACTGAAGAGGTTCTCAGTGACAGGGCCAACAGAAGCAAACGCTCTAGTTCTGAGCAAGGCAGGAGCGGGTTTATGGCACACCAGGTCTGGCACTTCTGCCTCCCTTAACTAATCAGTAGCCTGCCTCTCACACTGCCTCCAGCAGCTTTTCTGAAACCCAGGTGATCCACACATTACAAAGCCACCTGGGAATCACAGCTGCTATACCTACAGGTTAAAAAGCTGTAAACCTCACAAGGAAAAGGAAGCATCTCTGGAAATGGCTATTAAGGTTTTCTTCATACTGCTCATTTAAAAAAAAAAAAAAGAAGGGAAGTTCCTCTCTCGCTGTCCCACTTGCAAGGTTGGTCAAACTAGGCAGAGTTCCACTAACACGGTAGCCTTACGTGCATGTACCACCCAGGCAGCACACATCACGTCACACCCAAAATTAGAAATGGAACAAGCAACTTCTATGAAGGAGAAAGAAATAAAACCCCTACGAATAAGAAACTCTGCATTTATATCTAAGGCTATGATTTTAAACAATATCCTTGCATACTGAAAGGACAGAATAAGCCTACTCAGACAATAGGCATGTTGAAGAAAAATATTTACCATCCATTCCATTGTGTTGTTCGTAACTTCTTTTTCCCAGGATAGTTGGGGACCCATTATTAATGACAGGCGTAAACTTAGCAGGAGTCAGATTGTTGAGAGAACTGGATAAGCTCTTTGCAGGATCTGGTTTCGGAGGACACGGATGAGATTCTGTGGTGAAACAGCAAGGTGTCACTTTCATTAATGAAGATACTGGAATTACAAACCTGAAAGCAACCTGCAAACATCCGCAGTGACAAAGTATACTTCCCCTTATACAGAAATTATCTCAGTCAGTAATTTTGATTGAGGATTGCTATTTATATTGATCATTTTAAGTATATTTAGGAATTCACT
Source organism: Anser cygnoides (assembly GCF_040182565.1). NCBI lineage: Eukaryota > Metazoa > Chordata > Aves > Anseriformes > Anatidae > Anser > Anser cygnoides. The sequence continues at coordinate 9,955,849 of NC_089880.1, forward strand.
TCTACTGAAGATGTTAAAATCAATTTCATAACATCCACTGGACCATATCACTATCCTAAAATAAGAGCTGATAACAAGAGCACTTTGTATTTATTTCCAAAACACTGTTCTTCAATAATCTGCTATAATTTCTGGCCTACTCTGTATTAAAAGCTATCTTTGGGCAGTCACACAGCACCCCTAAACTCTGAGAAAATGACAACTTTACCAGTTTAGCAAGGTTTGTAAAAATATAGTTTTTAACTGGCTGAACAAGTGAGGATACAGAGCACCACTAGAAAGAACACAGAGTCTGAATTCAACCTTTTGGCTGAGGCAGAGACCAAGCACAGGCTGTCCAACAGAAAAGGTTTCGAGAAAGCTACAACAGCAAACGAGAGCTTCAAATGAGTGGCTCTCTCAGCCCCAACAGCAGGGTAACATATGATGTAAAGTGCACTGAGCTCCAAAAAGAGAGCTACGTTCTCACCAATCCATCAGCCTCCCTCCACTTCCTCCACTCCCCTCTCCCTATACAACAGTCACAGATCCTGACACGGCGCTACTGAATTTGTGCTCAGGTGAAATCTCAAAATGTATTGTTACATGCTCCACAACTATTAAGAGCGGGATTTTATTCAACAGCAAAAAATCTCTCTTTATTTGCTTTATGTGGTCGTGCCATACATACCCAAAGGTTTCCCAGTCTGTGTATCTCATCAGTATTCAGCACTTAAGCACAACACTCAACAGAGAAGCAGTAAATATTTAATAAACCCTCAGCCTTACAATATTTCATCAACAAAAATGTTCAAAGAAACATAAAATTAACTCCAGTGTTTCTTATCAGAGTAAAAAGGCAATCAATTTCCTTGATAATCTGGAAGCCTTCAAAAGACCATGGTCCAAGCTAGCTTTCCGTGGTTAGACTCCTGTTAGACTGCTGTTACACCCTCAGACTTGGCTTCAGGGTATCTCTAACAACCAGCAGCACTAGGAAAAATTATTTGTAGTCAGAGCTGGTATATCATGTATCTGGCTGCTTCCAACACCTAAAAACTTACACTAAGATCCAAGACAGAGCTACTTAGTACTCCACCACACATCAGCTGCAAGAGAGGTCCAAGTATTCAAGAAAACAGTAGAAAACAAGATGAAAATTAAGATGAACAGAAGCATATGCCCCATTGTCTGGCTCCTACACAAGAACAGCCAGCAGCTGATTCACAAGCTCTGCTAAACCTGAACGGTGCTGTGCTAAACCTGAAAGGCTCCCTGGAGGACCCAGCTGTAGTAACTGCCTTCAGAGTGCCCTAAAATTGGAATAACGGACTGACCAATTGTTCCCAAAACATGACATTTTTGCCTCCATTAGCAGAGGGCAACCTGTCCACACATGCATGAGAGACCACAGCAAACTGTGCCATGTCCCACCCCTCGTGTAAAAAAGCTTCAGCTGCAGCTCAGCAAGCCCACAGTGGACTGGAGCAACTAGGTCTGTCAGACAGGAAAAGGGAGAAGTTCACAGGGAGGTCTTCAATTTTATTTTATTTTTTTTTCTTTTAATCCAGAACCAGTATCTAAACCCAAAATAACAGGGAAAAAGAAAGAGCTAGCAGAATTAGCTAGTAGGGTTTTCTGTTTATTTTGTGAGGGTATTCTTTTGTTTGTTTTTTAAATACCTAAATACCGGAGTACTGCTTCTAAAGGCTTTCGAACCACTTGCTTTAATAGCAATGGGTTTTCTGATGCCTCTGGTAAACGTGCTGTGCCTGTAAAACAAACAAAAAGAATTAGAGGGCAACGACACTTAGATATTGTAGTAGAACTAAGTGAATAACTCAAGTGTTCAGAAAGAGCTTTCCAATCAAAAAGGGCATTTACAGGTTGCATGCATGTCTTGGCAACAGGACGCAAATGCAGGAGAATGCTAAAGGTACTAGCAAACAAGAATATTTTAAAACAAATAACTCATGAATTTTCACAGTATTTGTCTAGCCTGTCATCAGTTAGAACACTCTACAAGTAAAGCCAGGTTTTGTGGGAGCGCTAACTGAGAGCAAAAGAACACCAGGAAGCTGCAGCTCAAACTTAAATACGTAAAGGAATCTCAAAGGGCTCCTTTGCCCTTTGCAAGTAGGTGCCAGCTGCGTCACCACTCACATTCTGCTTTGATTGCTGCGCTGTTAATAGGCAGATAGGGATGTCTTGCAGCATGCCAAGGGCGTAAGATATCTCGACATAAACGTCTGGCAATTCTTGTCAGTTTTGTTGTATGGAGATAAAAAGCTTGTCGTGTCTTCATAGCAAACTTGGGGCTCCCACTGTTTCGTACTGGCACACCATGAGGACTCTAAAAATAAAGAAAAATAAATATAATTTTTAAGAGCATGGCCTTAAAGAAGAGAAACTGTATAAAATCACTTTCAACTACTGATACACAGACATACGAACAGCAACAGTACTATAGAAAAAAATATTTTCAACACAGCTATTTACCATTTCCCAAGTCTTATCCATCAACACTTGCAATTTTCTTCCAAAATGCTTTCAGGATAAAACAAAGGTAAACATTTTCTCTTCACAGGTATGTAGTCAATTCTGTACTGTCCTCAATTTTAAAGCAAGGATTCAAAAGCCAGGCCGAAAGAAGTTGCCTGATGTTATCACGATTTAGTACTTAACAGGGTCAACGGCAAGACTCACAGACTTTGGGTGCTTCAAGTTGCTCTGGATATATAATGCAAACTCCTTATAACAAATCATTTGTAGGAGGGAGAACAACACCAGAAAGCAGCTGTATGGCCAATTTACATCACAAACTCACCTCCCAAAGCAAACTTACAGCATGCAGGAACTTTTTTGTCTCAAAGCTGCAGAAATTTGTTAAATTCTTACTCTGAACTCAATTTACAGAGCAGGCAAGTATTCACTACATGTAATAAAGAATAATACAGAAAGACATTTATCTAGTACAGAGAGCAAAAGCAGTATCTTTTTTAATAAAAGCAACAAAGCAAACCAATCAAATGGTGAAAGTAGTATCTTGTTATCTCAAACCTGCCTATGGGCAGAAAATAAGAGGAAATTTCAGCTTGGGAAGAACAAGGATTTCCCCTCTCAGACTGTTTGCATACTTTTTAACTAACAAACGAGCTATAGGGCTGATAAAACCTGACAGCTATCTCAGCAATTAAGCAGCTTCAGAGGGTAAACAGAATGCTGGAAAGGACAGAGGCTAAAGGAAAGAAACAGAAAAGGAAGGCAGCAATAGGAAAGACTAGGAGAGGGGAAAGAAATAATCTAAAACCAAAGTGCACTGTGTACTATCCTTCTATCCATAGCTGCTGTTGTGATGCAGCCATTCTTTCCAGTAGCCCAACATACAATGCTTCAAGACTAAACTTTCTCTAAATTCAGAAAAATTCTGAGAATTTTTTTAATAAATACACTACAAAAAATGAAGCTCACGAAATGCTTAATCAAAGACTAAAAAAAAAAAGAGGGTTAACTGGAAAAAAATAGGAAGAAGAGGAATAACAAGATAGGGGATCTCTAAAAAGCTACTAGCTAATTGGGATATCTAATTTTGAGTGCGCCTTAGGAAAGGGAACAGCTTTCAGGAAATAATGAATTCCTTTATGGAAAATTAGTCCTCTTCCTCCTGCAGCAAAAATCATGGAAAGAGAATATCAGAAACATTGGCTGGCATTCCAATTTTTTTCCATGAAGTTCCTGAAGTTATCCCATGCAGTTGATGGCTAGTTTGCTAAACAAATAATGTGGGTTTTTTCTTTCCGTGGGGGCGGTACTTGGCAACAAATTGCATATAGCTGAAGTCAACATGCCAACTTTTGCAAGTGATAAAAAAAAAAATCAAACTCAAGAACAACAATGGAGGTTGAAGGCATTCTTTTTCTTAAATATTTAAGAACAGTGAAGAATTGATTACAAATTACATCATCTAACTTTCCAGACAAGATCACCAAGCAGCCTTTTTTTTGCTAATACCTACCAAATTATTGCGGTTTGGTCCTGGTCTCTCTCCATCTAACCGTGTTGGCATTTTCAAGCCACCGTATTTCTTCCAGTACGTCCAACAGGATGCACAGAGGCGACACTGCATGTTAGGGGGACCCCAAGAATACCACTGGTAAGACTGTGTGGCTAGAGATAACAAAGGTGGAAATTATATATATCCTTAAACAGGATCACTTTTCAGAGCTTATTCTCTTTAGAACCATCATAAAAGAATACCCACACAAAGACAGTGCAAATCTCAAACAGACCTTAAAAACCTGCTGATGGCCTTATTGCCATCACCACTGTTACATGTACTTGTTATTTCAGTGAAATCAATTACATACATTAAAACCCTTTTCAAATATGAACAGAAAAAACGCGTACTAGGATGGGAAAACATCCTGCCAACAAAACTGAAAGCTCTTGTTTTGCAAGACTGATAGACAATTTCTACAGAGAAGGATAGAAGATTCTCTCCAAGAACTCCCTAATACATTAATTTAACAATGGAAGAATGAAAGGTAAGTCCGTGACTTGACTTCTCATGCAGTCTTACATTCCAGCATCTCTAAAGGCTCCCCATAAAGGAGGGCAAGCATTAGTGTATTAGTACCAGACAGCAGACCAAATACACTGATATCCCATATTTTGGAATCTACTCAAAAATAATGAAAAAATTGTCAAGTTCACAGCTTGGTGATTAAAATCTTTGCTCAACAGTAAATGTCCTATATAATTGTAGGTAGCTAACTCCCCCTTAGGTACTTCACAATTATATTTATGCTAAATCAGTAACTCCAAAACCACTTTTGCTGAAATGTTGCTTATCAAATTCTGTCCCCCCACCATTTCAAAGCCTTCTCCCCCCTGCTCCCTCCTCCCAAGCACAGCTTTTACTTTACTGCTTGCAATACAGCACTCGCTCTCTATGCACAAGTGCTATGTTCACATGTCACTTACTATAACAGCTTTCACAGGCCCGTCCTGCTCCCGTGTTCTGTGCCTGTACTCCAGTACCATTTACCACTCCTGGTTTGACATTATTTACATTGATCTGGTTGGGGTTTGGCTTGTTACTTAAAACACAAAGCAAAAAGGAGGACAAACATTAATCAAGGCATGCAATTTCCTAGGAGACTTAACAACATGGCCCAAAATATTTGAAATTGAAGACCGAAATTTTGTTCATCGTGTGGCTTTCAGAACAAGGAGCTGTACTTACCAGCAATCTACCTTTCATGAATACACTCTCCAACGTCCACATTATATTAGTTCAATACCATTTAAGAGACCAAAACCATTTAAAAACAACAAACCACTGAGGCAAGGCAGGTATCTTAATTACCATCCTGAACATTCTGATCAAGCTGACAAAATGATCCTATCTACAGATCTCTCCCTGTCCTCAACATGAAGGATATTTTGTGTGAATCTCCAAGAGGCAGCACGGGGGATGGAGAAGGAGAAGTAGGCAGAGAAAGACCCCTGTTTTATTCAGGGAAGGATAACCCTATACTACAGTCACATACATATTTTCACATTGTCTTACTGTAAAGGTTTGCAGTACATAGCCACAACTTGCACAAGAACAAATTACATCTCTGGACCTAACATACAGAGGTGATCAGGTATACAAGCTTTCATCAAGTCTTAATCCACGATCTGAGCTTTTCCTAGGAAACATCTAAGCTTCTGCTAAATGCAGGAAGTCCAGAAGTTTAACAGCCACAGAGCAAGAAGTCCATTGACATTTGTCATTAATACATTCTGATTTAACAACATCACCTCCACTCATCCCTACGTGCTGCTAAAGATGTTGACTCAGGAACAAATGTTAATGGCAGAAGCTGGGAATAGAAGGACAAACAAAACCTTGGCACAAAGACCAGTACGAAGAGTACAGGCACTGCAGAGGAAGATGCCAGAGAGGGAAAAGGAGACATTCACAAAGCCCTTGGCATGGGAGGGAACAAGAAGCACAGTGAATCCATATTGCGGGGACAGGACATCTGGGGAATGGAAGAAGGTGGGACATACAAGAAGTTTCATTGAAGTAGTATACACAAAGAATTTACAAAGACACGAGGACTCCAAGCTGTTGTGAGGAGCTCAGCTTAGAGATGCAACAAAAAGCAGGCAGCCTTTGGTGCAGGCTTTTGAATAAAAGCCCAACCTCTAATGCCAGTTACGTTTCACCCATACTCTCTTACCTGAAAACTGAAGGGAGTGGGCATATTCTTTTTATTTCCAATTAATAAACTAGTAAATCCACATATTCAATTCACATAGTGGACACTGCAGATGGCAAGAGATCTGCAGACCCGGTGCAACAAAGGGACAGTTGGAAGAGGGGAGCTCACGCCACCCTGCATTTTGTTCTGGAGTGTCACTACAGTAACCTGCTGCAGCACAACTTTTGCCGTGAGTCACTAGCAAACCCCATGTGCAAACACGACTGAGATGCTGCAAAACAAACGGCCCTCACAGATGCACAGTTATCAGACATGCCTGCTCCACAGACAGAATAAAAGACTGAAGCAAGGAAAACTAAAGGCTCCGCTCTGGGTTTTACACCTCGACATAAGGCATGTGGCTTCCCTTCCACACATCGATTTATCCTCTGAGAAGCAGCACTACAGGAGGCTGAAATCCATCAGCAGAGCGCACAAAAGGCTTTGTTTTTCGAGCAGTGTGCTGGGAAGCCCCGATGGGTGCAGTTGTAAGCAGCTGAGAACAGGACCAAGCGTTGGCATGCACGGCCAGAGCACTGGGCTCACGTGTGGAAAGGAGGCTGAGAGCCCGGCTGTTCTCCTCCCAAGAACCCTTATCAAACGTGCATTTCAAACCCAAGTGAAAGCAGTGAGTGGGTGTGGGTGAAAGCCGACCCCCAAGATTAGCACGCTGTAGCTGTGACAGTAACTTCCCACTTGGGGATTTTGGAAGGCTGCAACGAAGGTAGCTGCAACAAGCACCACAAAGTGTCCTGGCCCCAAGCTGAGGTTAAGTGTCACAGTGGGTGACCATCAAATTTAGGCAGCTGTTTTCATCTGACGAGAAGCAAAAAGTCCCCAATTGTTGGTGATTTGTTAATTAAACTTGTTTGATATCACCAAAGCCTGCTGCAGCTATTAACAAGAGAATTAGATGAATAACTGTATGAATCATTAGGCAACTGATGAAGCTGAAGTGAAAAATGCAAATAAGGTACTGAGAATATTGATGGTGTGGTAAACTATCATTTCCATTTCTTAAATCAGGAGTGGAAGCCTTTTAAATGGGTTTCAGCTGTGATGGAGCACTCAGTTATGCTATAACAGGGATTACAAAGCACACGTTTCTGGGCTGTCATGCAGAACAGTCTCAAGTAGAGAGATGAAGATGATAAAGCACATGCAGAAAGACGACAACCATCATATACTGAAGCCACACCACAAAACAAACAAACAAAAAAACCCATAAGATATTCCTGAGCCATGCAGAACACTGAAATCCTCTCACTATATAACTAACATTTGAGCCACAGCACAATAATAAAATTTTAGTGGTTAGAAGTAACTATAAACTTAACACCATCAGGGAATGTTTCCAGATATTCAAGAAACCACAATTGTTCTGCTGCATCTAGAACTAGTAAGAAATAAAGGCTCAGAAATAAGGAATAAGAACAACGTTTAATCCTTTCTAGGGACAATTTATGCTGTCTGCATTTAGGCATCTAATTCAAGTGTCTGGATTCCTTACCCAGGCAGCAGAGTGGTGAGCTCTCATCACAGCTCTCACAATTCTAAGAACGGGTCTAATGACTGCTCGGCAATGCTTTCTGAAAATTAAAAGCTTTCTCCAACAACGTTGGTGAAGGTCACTGTTTTAACTAGCACAGCTACAGAGAAAGACCAGCATCACACTTGTAAGTTTTCCCAGCTACAACAGACCTCTGCACCATTAAGCAGGGAAGGAGAAAAGTCCTGCTCCTCAGGCAAAGGACAACGAAGAAACACATAAAGGAATCATCTTCAGCTTGTTAAGCAGTCTCTCCTTGCAGTGATAGAAAGCTTTGACCTAATCCTCCAATTTTCCTGTTGGCTTAAAAAAGAGGCAGAGGAAAACATTCCCCTACTTATGATGTTTGTGAGGCAGCATTCATGGGTTGTGAAAGTGCTTTGAGATTCTTGGATAAAATATTCCAAGTAGAACGTATTAATTTGCATTTACAGATGCAGTTAGAATTTACATTTTATATCAATATATTTTAGAGACTGGGGACTGTATTGGGCAATTCGTTCTTCCCTTGCTGTTCTTACCACTTCTGATATCATCTAGATCAAAGCAAAAGAGAGAAAAGCCACACAAAACTGCATGTCTCAGCCTTCACGATTTGCAGATGTCCTAATCCCAAAAAGCAGCAGCTACACAACCAGACTGTCATTGAATAGAAGCAAGTAACAGGTGCACATGATGCCCCTAAGATGAGTAAAAACAGAATATGAGTTCCAAGAAGGCTTGAATAATATGTCTGGGGACACACTAGAAGAAGAAACACTGAGACTGGAACGAGAAAGCTCTGTGAGCCCTACAGTCGCACTGGTGGATGGCTGGATGAAAGGAGTAAGAGCATTGAATTATACATTCAGGATTCCACTACTGCTTTATTTAACACAATTCCCAACTAAAACTTTCAGTATTATCTGAATGCAGAATTCAGCTTATTTTATACCTTCCCTTCACCACAGAAGCACACTGGTGTTTTTCAACCTAAGGGATGCCTTACAAACCCATGCTTAGAAACAACGGGTTCAGGCACATCGATTACACGTCTGCCCCAAAACCAGGGCTCTTCTTGGAAGGAACACAACAATTTATGTCCAACACCTAGGATGTTGCCTAAGGACTTGAGAACCTCACAGCAATTACCTGCATTAACTCCGCATGGAGTACCTAGCCTCTCCGTGATTCAGTTCCTCATATTATAAATTTGCAGTACACTTATCAGGTTAAAAAATATCAACTACAAAATTTCACTGATCGATCTTATCTTTCACTGTATAATATGCATGTAGGATGATAAACAAACCTTGAAGGTTGCTTCTGTTGCTTTTCTTACTATTTTTCCCTCCCAATGCTCTAGATTTTTCTGTTAACATCATACAAACAAATGAAATCCCTATCAGTGGAAGTAAGCCAGGGACAAAAAATAAGGTTGTTTGAATTATATCCTTCTGGGTTTCTCTTTGCAAACAATTTTACACCAGTTATTGCTAGAACATTTCACCCAATCAGCTGATATGCTTCTGCATAGGCCTCGTCACCTCCAAAAGAAATTACTTGATGTAGCCTGTCACAACTGGATCATTACGGTTCAAGCCTCAAAACAGGAATGAGCTCAGTAACACGATAAGGACTAATCAATAACATTGATATTTAGATCCTTACACTGTGTATTGCTTTTACAAGCCAAGAATATAATCTTTTTCTAGGTCACAAGGTAATGCACATGCAATATATTCTGTGTGCCAGATCCTGGACTGAAACTTATGTAGAAATGATCCAAAATCTTAGAAATACTTAACTGTTGCCACGTTTACAGGTTTTAATAGGAAAAAAAAAAGCAGCAGAAGCATTCATGTAGGATTGTTAGGTACACAACTGCTACTTTTCCTGATACGTATGAAAGGATATTGAAGGAGGAGATAAATCTGACGCCCGTTTTGTCAATTAACATGCGAGTTAAGGTACAACACTCACAAAATCGGCTGTGGCTGGAAATCAATGCCAGAGACAAAAATAGCAGGCACACAGGTAGAAAGAGACTTTTCCTGAAGCAGAGAGGTAAGCTGCTGATTTGATTACATTCGCTAGATAGCAACAAGAATTATCTTGCTGAGATACAGGGTGGAGGGATAAGATACCACTCCAGACAGTCATTATCAAGTGAGCACTGTAACCTTTCAAATACAAAGCCCTACCTACACACATCATAATCCAAGAGCAGCAGGAAGACTACCGGGCTTTGTCATCTGCAATATCCTTTTGCATTTGCAGTCTAAATTATGCTAGCTTTTCCTTTACAGGCTTATCACATTTTGAATTCATGTTTAATTTGGTGTCCAGAGTCCCCCTGCACAGTAACACCCTCCATAAAAGGCAATACTGTTGAAAAATGACAAGAAATCTATTTGGCTTCACACTGAATCTTACATCTAATTTTTGGTAAATTCACGTGAGATATATTGACACATTTCAGTTAAAAGACTGGCAAAAAAGAAACCAAGGATCCTGTATTTTCACAAGAAGTTAGAGACCATCTTGCAAGCTGAACACGTAAGACTTCATTTTGCCTTAATTAACAGGAATACATAGTAGACCTTCCTAAACATTTGAAAATAAATAACACAAGAGTAAAGGAGTTATTAAGGTCACACATGGGAACGTGTCTGGGAATTAAAGATGAAAAGAGGTAAGGCAGGAGAGATTTGAGTTCCACATTGTAACAGCTGTTGACTGGGTTAAGCAGAGGGAACACAAGTGAAGAAACACAGTTTACTAACCATATATATATATATATGGATATATATAATGTGACAATGTGACATTAGGAAACAACTATGCATTCGTGCTCCACTGATGACAATTAAAAAAAAAAAGATGAATTACTATTAAACAGTTAATTAGCTATCCTTTTATGCATGACCATAGTGACCTGCTACGAAGTCCCCACTCACTTTCTGTATAAAAATAAAAATCAGAAGATAAGTAATGATTGCTTCAGGGTGGCAACGCTATACAGTACGAAGGAAACGAGCAACATGACAGCACAGCATCCTAACCAGGAACGCCCTCAGCTACCCGTGGAGGAAATACCCTGTGCTCCAGAAGCAGCAGGTCAGCTTGTGGGAACAGCTTTGTCTTTTGTACGCTCATAAGCAGCAGCAGAGGCATACTGGGAGGAGTGCTGCTTTGTTCCAGGCAGCTCTGAAATACAACAGCAATCGTGTTGTCTTCCACAGGACTCCAACTTGTTTATTAGCATCTGGGTGCTTAGCATTAACTCAGCTAAAATAAAAAGGAATTCAAGCCTATTTAAGCATCAGCAGAAGGCTCATTATATCGGTAACCTAATTTAGTAACTCTGTGACATTGTTTGTTCAACTATGTCTCTCATTATATAATTAAAGCTAATATATAATACTGGCAGGCCATGGAAACTGCTACACCAGACCCTCTATAATAAAATAAAAAAAACAAAACAATACAGAAAGATACTTACTAGTTGGGTATATACACTTGTTTTAGCTTGCTTTCTGCTTCTGCTGCTTTCAATCGTTTCTTTAAAAAGAAAGAAAAACAACAGAAAAAAGTTAGAATAAAAAGAAAATAAGGGCTATTTTACCTGGGAGTAAAGTAAGTCACCAGTGAAAACGTTAGCACTCATTAACAAACAAGTTTTTTTAATTTCACTGAGCAGCTATCCTTTTCCAACAGGAAAAAAATACTCTGAAAACAATTGTGGGTAGTAAATGACTACATACACAGCACTTCGAAAGAGTTAATGAGATTACAAAACTACCATTTATACAAATTTTTTTTTATTCCCATTCATTCCAATACAAATTCATACATTGTTTGCCCCATAACCCTTTATCTTTCCCTGCACAGAAAGATCCAGCGTATCAGCCTGTGCTTGTCCTCTTTGATAATATGCAACAACCAGATAATAACAAGGATAGCAGAACACCTCCATCATTTTTCCCCAACAGCTGAAGCAATTCAAAGAATTTGAAGGAAGACTTTTTTTGCTGATAGTTCTCTTTTTATTTATGTTTTAACTGATTGAAAACTGACTCACACTGGAGATTTTCTTTAAAACTTAAAAAGGCTACAAGCTTAACTAAAAAACAGACACAGCAACACCCAATAGGTTTGTTAATTATGGTAGGTAATCACTTCACACTAAACATCAGCCATGGGCAAGCCATACATTTGCACTTTCTAAAGGTGAAAGGCTTTAGGTAGACAAAAACTACTGATTATGCCCCTTTCAGATAAAAGGAAATAACCCCGAGGCACAAATCTCAGGGGCCAGGTAGCAAAGAACATCAAGGGGATAAAAAGGGAGAGGTTAACTACACCAAACAATCAGCTCCCCGTTAAAAAAAACACCACCCACCACCTTTCCCAGGAGATATTAAGGAACATCACAGGGTGTGATGTTCGATGAGAAACATGCACAAAAAGTAGCCTTTCAGAGCATGGGTACACACAATTTGTCTCTACATGGCCTTATTTTGGTAAGGCCAGCCATTAACTTCCATCCACGTTTGTGGAACAGGTGGATTATGCGATCCTTCCAATGGTAGGTAGAGAGGCAATTCCCCCAGAACGGTACAGCTCCTTTCCTTTCTGAACATGGCACAAGAAGAAGACAACTAGCAGGAGCTTTACTAACTGGCCAAGAATTCCTTTTATTACTCAAACCTTCACGTTTTTTTTTTAGAAAGAGATATTTGAAGGTTCACATTTCCTCTTTATTACATGAACTAAGTGAATTTAGGGTGAAAGAAACCTCTGGAGGCCTCTACTCCTCTCCTGCTGAAGCAGGGTCCATGCCCTTCAACATCCACGTCAGTAACAGCAGTCTGCAGACAGTAATGACGATGTTTTCCAGACAAACCAGCAATGCAGGGTTTGCTGGGGGTTTTACACATATCCTAGGCAAACAGATTAGTTTAACTTTTTTTCAAATTTATGACATTTTCTTGTGCTTTTTATTTCTATGCAGATACTTTTGCTTTAGTTATTTTCCTTGAGGAAAAAAATGCCTTGAGGCTGCTCACTTATAAAAAAAATAGGACTATACACATTCTCTTTACAGGGACACTACGGACACATAAAAATAATGAAGTAAAAGCTTCCAGTATGCATGAAGCTCGCTTTGATCAGAGGGGCGGTCTTAAGCAACAGTTTTCCATTTGACAGCCTGACAGTTTCTCGCCTAAACTCTCTAGACTCCTAAAGAATTCCCTCTTACCTTTTCCAGCAAATAATAGTCAATCCATCTTAGAAATCAAAGAATGAAGGTGTCAGACAAGAGAACAAGGACTGAGAAAAACAAACAACTACTGGAAGGGATTCAGAGACTATGAGTATGCCTTCAGAAAGCTGCATCCAAAAGCAGACTTCTTGCTTCCCATGTTGGTTGCTTCTATTAAATCTGGTCTCAGACACAAGACAGCTACCCCAAAGCTGTCCTTGAGAAAGCCCAAACAGACCTCATGGAGACGATACTTATCAATCCTGCAGCATTGGAGCAATCAACAATACATTCTGTATTGGCAATCAGTAGGATAATTAAATAGGTTCTCCCTCCGTATAAAGCCCAGAAATTCCACGCTGAGCATTTTCAAAACGCCTTCTGAAGTTGTTTTATCTAGGCATCAACAAGCGCTGTGCAAGTAAGTGGCTCTCCAATAGCACCAGAAAACCTTCTTTAACTTCCAGAGAAATACTACCCCAAAAAAATCCTCCTTCAGTGAGATGCATGGTCATCTTCAGGAGCTGAAGGCTGCTCCACCCTCAGCCTGGACTGGAAAACAAGCCTTCTTCTCCCGCTCTCCCCAGGAATTACAAGGAAGTCTAACATCAGGTGCTGATAAACATTTAAAATACTGCTTGATGAACCTTGTACAAGAATCGTATTTCCTTGAGGCCAAGGCAGGAAATTCAGGGAACTTGCACTGGTAGAGAACTCTTTTGTTTTGTTTTTTAAATTTCCACCAGATTTCTAGTGCAAATTGTTGGGGGGAAAATAGCTGCAGTGTTCTTGACAAAAGCTCCCAAGGGCGCTATCTAGAGACATTATGTTGTGACAGTCTTGGAAATCTACGAGCAGAAAAGCTTCATGCAAACACAAAGCATTTCCAGCAGCTGAAATATTCTGATATCCACAACGTAAAGTCATTTGCCTCGGAGGCACGGTTAATTTAGCTTGTTAAGCAACATTTTCGTGAAGTAGTGATGAATGCTAACCTCACACCAGATTTTGCTCATGACTGATGACCATGGTGCAAGCTCTAAGCTAATAACTGCCACAGGTCACCTGGGCCTAGCAATACCCCCTTATCTCCTACAGCTGCCGTGAAATCAAAGCACAAGCCATATGAGATGTTCTGCCTTTATTACAGAGCAGGATACCAGGATACCAGAAGGTTCCACAATGTACTGGGGCTAAGAAGAGGTTGGTTTTGCACTAAGCATTTGTGGCCGTGAAGAATCAATAGAGCAGATTTCATGAGCTTCCTATTCCGACAGTGACTGAAAACAGAAGGTACAAAGAAAGGTGCCCGACACGTAGTCCCACACAACTTCAGCACAGTCCCTTCACAGAGAAGTGCTTTCCTAGGTCCTTTGCCAGTTATCAGTTGATTTGTGCCTGAAGCATATTTATGCTATAAATTCTTAATGTTGCTGGATGTAGTTAGGAATGTTCTCATCCACAAAAAAAAAACCAACATCCTGAGCATTTGTAACTTCTTCTAGAAGCTTGGCCTAAATGAAATCTTTTGTCTCTGAGTTATTTATAATTACATATCTTAAGTATATCCTCATACTTACCTCATATTTTCCCTATCTATAACAGGGAGATGTTACCAACTTTTTTTTTTTTAATCCCACAGAGACCAAGGGATTAAAATACTTTAAAATCCTGTACATTCAAGCTGGTGCAAACACCTCTCCTTTACATAGCCTCTCCCTGGATTTAACATCTTTCATTCTAGAGTTTGAAAGAGTCTTAAAACGTGACGTATCACAGCAAAGAAACATTTGTGGGCATTTTCTAAAAAGTGAATGGCTTATAAAGAGAAAATAACAGAAGAAACAGGAATGCAAGAGATATTTCAAGGTCTGCAATGCAAGAGTTGGGTTGGTAGATGGTGCAGGGGCAGCTCAGATACCCTCTAATACTTAGCCTCTTTTGGTTCATGCTGGGGAAGAAGAATAGCCTCTAACTTGCACTTTCTGGATTTAGGGGAAAACTTTCACACTGCTTTCCTGCCCCCCAAAAAACCTCTGAGCACACACACGAGTGCTGCTGGGAGGCAGGGGGGAGGCAATTAGTCCACGATGCAGTTGGCAGAACTGCTTCCAGCTGCCTGAGCTCCTGCAACACATCTCAGCACTGGCATGCAGTACCTACAGTCTCTGTCACTTGCTTGCCAAAATTACCATAGTTCCATGTTACTGTAGGCTTACTAGGAGGTGTTTTGGGATAACATGTCCTACGTCTATGGAAAAGCATTTCTTTTATGTTATTTCTATTCTCCTAGCACGCAGTACTTTATGAAGGCTAGTACATTAAGATGTCACACACAGCTCTTGGCTAGGTACAAAGGTTAGCTTTCCTTAATAAAGATGTTATCTAACTGCATCAAGACTTACCCAGAGCTCCACCCTTTGCACTCCCTACCTCATGTAGTCATATTTAATGGCACTTGCACTTCTCCATCTTCTCTTTTACATTTGTTTTTTTTTCAATGCCGTGCATACCTTAAAACTGATTCTGTCTCTTCCTCCTAATTCATCTTTGACATGCTGCAATTTTAAACTTCCATGTAACAAAAAGACAACAGAGTAGAAATTTGTAATGCTTGATCTTCCTTTTGGAAGTTTCATGCTCAAGCACAAATGAAAAAGTAAAATTGAAGTCTAACTCTAAAAAACACATAAAACTAATTCAAATGATCATTTGTCACTGCCATGCCCTGAGCAATTCTCAAGTGCATCTCAACAGCTGGAGAGTGGTATGCTTTAAAGGTTTCAGGACTTCCCCTCCTGTTACACAACACAGCAAAAGCACTTGGATTTTAAAACTAAAAACAAAAAATCATCCTGGAACACACAACTGCATAAAAACACAAATTTCATTTTGAATGAAAACATAGGCACGCCCAAACATCACGGAACTTTTAAAGAGCTTTGGAATTGCTGGGGAAAGCCACCACCAGCAGTTAGCCAGTGGATGCAATTTCAAACCTGTCCAAATCAGAAATATATGCTCTTGTGAATTGACATGTGAAATCTGACTCAAAAAAAAAAAAAGATGCATTCAAACAAGATATGGGATACTGAATTTGGCCTTTCCCTCATTTTCTTCAGGACAACTCTGAAAGAACTGCTTTGGGGATCACTTTGGACATACATTCAGGACCGTGCATCGGACCATGATTTCTGTGCTGACACTGCAGGAGAATTATTCCTTCTCAAGCAAGTCTCTGCTTGTAGGGTTTGACCTCCTCTTGAAGTGACTGAACTTCTAGTTAATGCTGTTAAGTGTCGGAAGTAAGGTGGAGTTCAAGCCAAATAGAAATCACTGTGTAAGAGATCCAAGAACATGCTCCAAAAGAGGTCATTTTGCATCCATCTCACGTTATGCTACCCACAAGACAAGGAAATGCTATATTAAGTAGGAATACCAAGCATCACGCCTTCTTCTTCCCCTCCATACAAGCACAAACACTTGTGTATGCCAGCACACCTTCTGTTATTCGCGTCCAGATTGATCTGACTACTGGAATTCTTGGTTTAGGCTTGCATAGGACTCTGCACTACCCTTACTGTTCAGTTCTGAGAAAAGGCCTTTTGTGAAAGTCAGCTCAAAATTTAGCTTCCTCAAAGTCCAGAAACAGATAGATTCTTCTTCAAGATTATGACAGAGGGCTTTCTTGCTCCAAGAAAATCTCAAAGGAAATACAGAGGGAAGTAAACAGTTCCCACTAACTGGTTTTCAAAACAAGCAGTTTGCTTGTGACAAAACCTTCATTATGAACTTGTATAATTCACAAAAATAGACGGTCTAAACAGATGTTTTTAAGTGCATTCAGCGAAAGAGTCTACAAGAATGAGCAAGTTAAGTTTTTTGGTTTGTTGTGGTTTTAAGACAGTAACATACAGACTTAGAAGGTACTTTAATCATCCCCTTAAAAGAAGGACAAGCGAAAGTGAAACAACTCAGGATACACGCTTGTCATATCCTTACTTAGCATGTTTTCAGTATCTGAAGTATGAAAATGCTGTTAGCCCCAGAACCATTTTGTGGTATTAGGCTAAGGAGAGAATTCACACAGACAAAACACTGAAGAAACAGATGGAAAAAATGGTGAGAGATGCACTTTGTCAAAGACTTAGGGCATGCCAAGTAAAAAATAAATGCAATGCACCATTATTTCAAATACAACTTCCTATGCTTTCTTTGTGGTTATATATAGATAGCTCTCCCAAGCTTTTTATAAATGTTTAATAGTATTATTTGCTTGCACAATCTGGGAATTTGAGATGAAGTCTTCAGCTCAGTTCAAACTTAATTGGTGCGGTATCTCTGTTCTGCAATTTCTACCTGTTCAGCTTATGCTCATGCTCTCTCCTAAGTGCACAGCCTCTAATTGGAAGTTTTCCCCAAATCCCACTCCGTGGTACACTGCTGGGCAGTACACGTGAGGTACAACATTATCACCATTACAGAAAACTCACTGCGTAAGAATACAGCAAAACAATATAAGAAACTGTGCGTGGGGGTGTTACTTTATTGCTGCGAGAACAAATAGAGCTTTTTATGCAACTATCCCCTCTGCAATTTTGTCTTTATAATAAAAAAGTTCATAAAAGTGGAAAGAGCAAAAGAACTTAACCACTTCCTAGGGAAAGCACCATTTCTGTAGCGGTCTCTCCTTCCACAAAATATTTGCTTTTTCTCTGTTGTCTACAACTGGAATCAGCATCTCAAGACCTTGATCTTACTGCTGCATACTACCACCCACCGTGCCCCTAACCCTCCAGAGCCCCCGGGGCTGAAAGCAAACACCCGGACCACAACACTAACCTGTCTCCCACGGTATCCAAGAGTGGGCACCTCTGAACCTCTTGTTTCTCAGCCCCCACACTGTTACATACCTTGAGATGTGCCTAAACAGAACTTCAAAGATGCAAGTGTATCATGGATTTTCTGAGCAGGATAGCGCTGCTTTTGCCTCTAACCGTTCCTAATTCCTACTACTGCTTGCTGGTTTGACTGCACAGGGGTGATATTTCATGCAACAGTCTATTTAAGCTTCTAGTTTTCACTATCAGATAAAATAACTTTCCTTACCTTTTCTGATACCTAGCACATTGCTAGATGGATTTTTATCTTTACAAGAAGAGAGGTGAGATAAAAAATGCACAGAAGGAGAAGACTAACTGATTCATCTCAGTGCAAATACTGAGTACAGTACAGGTTGAGTACACTCAGCTCTTGTCTCCTAAATGGCTATAGTCAGACAGTACAGCAGCACTCACTATACATTTTTTCTCCACCACGACAGCTTCCACCACTGTCCCACCAAGCATTTCCTTATCAGAAGGAAAAATTTCCATCCAGGAATGAGCTTGGAAAATATAGGAATGAGGATGCAACTATTAATGCTGCTTAGTATTATTTA